>NC_138378.1:18124213-18156254 GCF_054177405.1 Leptonychotes weddellii | reverse complement strand
GGTATTGAGGAGGGCACGTTCTGCATGGAGCACTGGGTGTTGTGCACGAACAATGAATCATGGAACACTTCATCTAGAACTAATGATGTAATGTATGGGGATTAACATAAGAATAAAAAAAAAAAAGAAAAAAAAAAAAAGACCGTCTTGAGTACATTCTAATTTGACCTTTGCACTTTCTGTTCCCTTGGTGTGATGGTGTGACGTGCTGTCCCTTGGGGCTTCCTCGGCTCACTGGACTCCTTTAGGTCTCTGTTCAGATGTGACCTTCTCAGGGACGTCTCTCCTGCCCACCTTACCTAAAATAACACTCTTTCATTCTCAATCTCCTTACCTGGCTTTATGATTTATTATTTATTTTCACTGCATGGATCGCTAGCTAAAATTTTATATATAAATAAGTTATACACAGCAGTATGTATCATGGATTATGTCTTATATGTCACACACTATATTCACATTTATGATCTTTTCATCTGTCCTTACTTGTCAAGAGTTTGGGAATGGGAAGGGCTATAAGCCAACCATGTCTAACTACATTTTCCACAGGCAACTCTCACGGAATTCTAAAATGGTAAAACAGACTTAGGTCAGAGTCTCAGGTCTTGGCTTCCTTCAGGCCAGGGTATACAGAGATGGAGAGATAAAGAAAGAAAACCATTTTCTGCCTGTTTGTTAGACCTTTTTTTTTTTTGTACATTTCTACTGAATCATGATTTCCAAATACAACTATAAATATAGATTATAAACTCAGAACAAGATGATGACAACTTTGTGAAAAATATGTGTGTATATAGACATATATACATATAGGCATACAGAACAAGATGATGACAACTTTGTGAAAAATATGTGTGTATATACACATATATACATATAGGCATACTTCGTTTTACTCCAAAGGAAGTAGAACAGACTTGACATTTTGCCATCGGAAGCATGGTGGGAAGATAGGCTGTCTTTTGGCAGAATAAAGAACTTTAAGGATGTATTGGCTTGAGTAATGGAGCCCCCAAAGGTACGTCCCCCTGGAACTTGTGACTGTGATCCGCTATGGTCTAAATGTTTATATCTTCCCAAAAATTCATGTTGAAATCCTAACCCCCAAAGGTGATGGCATGAGGAGGTTGGGCGCTTGGGAGGTGATTCGGGTAGAGCCCTCCTGAATGGGACCAGTGCCCTTATAGAGACTGCACAGAGCTCTCCAGCCCTTCTACCATGTGAGAAAACAGCAAAAAGATGCTGGCTATGAACTCAGGAAGAGAGCCCTCACAGGACTTTGCTTAGCACCCTTATCTTGGACTTCCAGCCTCCTGAACTATGAGAAACACATTTCTATTGTTTATAAGCTACTCAGTCCGTAGTAGTTTGTTAATGGCAGCCCAAATGGAGGATTATATAAGCTTATTTGGATCATCTGAGTGGGCTCTAAATCCAGTGACCAGTTCTTATAAAGAGGAAAACAGGAGGAGAAGCGTAGGAGAAGGGCATGTGAAGACGTTGGCACGGATTGGACTGGTGCAGCCACAAGCCAAGGAATGTGAAAGATTCCTGGCAGCTGCTAGAAGCTTGGAGGAGCATGGAACAAATTCTCCCTCAGACCCTCCAGAAGAAACCAATCCTGCTGACACTTTGATTTCAGACTGGCCTCCAGAACTGTGAGAGAATGATTTTCTGTTGTTTGAAACCATCACGTTTTGGGTAATTTGTTATGCCAGCCCTAGGAAACCCACACGGGAGGGGGTAGGATGCTATTCTGGAGGAAATGAGTCTTGGCATCTGAAAGGGGGTTGCACGCACTCTGTGTGTTCCTGGAGAAACGTGGCACTTACAGATACCCGGCTTCCAGCTCCTAAGGAGGACTTTCTACACCCAGGGGGTTCAGGGTGGAATGGGCTGTGTTGGGAAGGAAGGAGCTGTCCATCACTGATGGGGCCATAGGGGAGTTAAAGCATCTGTTATGTAGTTGAACTTGACAACTTTGAGGTCTCCCCCAGCCCTAAGAATCTGTGCACTGGTGCAAAGAAAGAAAGAAAAGTCTGATTGATGATAGAGAACCTAGAGTCGATACCCAGGTTGGTGTCCGGGGACCTGAGAGATGGAGAAAGTGGAGAGAATGGGTCTGTGGCAGAGGAAGATGCTGAGCTTGGGTGCTGGGTAGGCAGGGGCGTCTTCTGGACTCTGGAGGGTCTGCAGGGCTCCGTCCTTGGTGAGCCTCATAGACCATCCCGCAATGCTCCTTCCCAGCTGTCTTCTAATAAAGTTGTCTCCCTTGTGGATGTTGCCTTGGACACGATGTTCACAACCCCCCAAGGAAGAACATCTCTCAATGAGCCTCAATATTTTCCCAGCCAAGAACTTGGTTCCAAGTTCATTAACATTGGTTTGATATTCTCTTCCCATTCTGTGCCAAGAGCTGGTGTGGACAGAATT
The DNA here is from genome assembly GCF_054177405.1 of Leptonychotes weddellii. Taxonomy (NCBI): domain Eukaryota; kingdom Metazoa; phylum Chordata; class Mammalia; order Carnivora; family Phocidae; genus Leptonychotes; species Leptonychotes weddellii. Next base: position 18,153,821 of record NC_138378.1, on the reverse strand, counting down.
CGTAATGTCATGGACTGGTGCATGTAACTAACTGTTCAGTTGGAATGGAGTGAACTTAATTTTGTTTTAAGGGTACTTTTCGGATCGGCAGTGGATGTTGGTGTGGGTGTGCGGAAACAGCACACTTACCTGTTCATTAGGGGAGCACGAGTGGGCATAGCTCTTACGGAGAACGGTTTGAAAATGCCATTGTGATATAAAATGTGAGCGGCGGTTTGGGATTCTTAGTCTTTAAAACTCAGTTGGGCAGGAAATGCAAGTTTTTGTTATTTTGTATTAGAATTTGGTTTCTGTCTCAGCACCTCCCGCTCCCTTCCAAATACACATACCCTTTCGCCATCTGGCCGGTAATGAAATCTAACTAATTCAAGGTAAACTCACCACTTGAGGGTCTTCTCAGTCAATTAAAATTTCTCCTCTTGCTCCTTTCTTCCTGGGGGTGCACTGCACTTGGGGATGGTGGGTGCTTATATAGAGTGGGTCCTTGCTGGGTTGCGAGCCCTCACCCCCAGAATGCTGTCCATGGAGGTGCCCATGGACCTGCCCTGGATTTGTTGGCTGCATTTGCTCATTGCCACATGATGCTGAGACCCCTTGTGGTATCTCAGCTCACTTCTCTGTCCTCAGAAGCACAGAGACATTCAGAGCATCAAGAATGTTGCTGCCGTAGGCCATGTATCTCCCTCGTCCATCGCTGCAAGCATGACGAGGGGTGCAGGTGGCAAGTGGGTCCAGGTCACCTCCGCTGTCAGATCCCCAGTCTCATCCGAGGTACCAGTGCTCCTTCCCCATCCTGTCCTTAGCAGGTGCCACCTGAGACCTTTTCCTGGAGACCTTCAGCATCAGCTTCTTACTCTCCACCTCCCCTACTCCTCCAAGTTTTCCTGGTTTTAATTCCCTCTTTGCAGGAAGAACAGCTCCTTCAGCACACACCCTTCTGAATCTTACATCTTAAACCTAAAAGCCAGACTTTCCCACTCTGTTCTCTTCTGCTCCACTTGCCCCCCAGGGGCAGGCTGGTGCCTGAATGGGGAGAGCCCTCCAGGGCAAAAAGCAACAGAGCTGACATGACATCTGTCCTTTGTGTTCCGCTGTTGTGAAATATCTAGAAGAGGCAAAATCACAGAGACAGAAGGTGGACTAGAGGTTGGGGTTGGGAGAGAGGAATGGGGCATTACTGCTTAATGGGTACAGAGTTCCGTGTGGGGTGTGGAGTTTTGGAGCTGGCTATTGGTGATGGTGGCACAACGGCAACGTCCTAAACACCACTGACTTGTACACTTAGAAGCGATCAAAATGCCACATGTTACATTATACATATTTCACAATAAAAATAAGTAAAAACGAAAAAACAGGGCAGGATTTTCCCATCTTGATTCATACTTGACAACAGCTTTCTTTTTTTTTTTTTTTTAAGATTTTATTTATTTATTAGACAGAGACAGCAAGAGAGGGAACACAAGCAGGGGGAGTGGGAGAGGTAGAAGCAGGCTTCCCGTGGAACAGGGAGCCCGACACGGGGCTCGATCCCAGGACCCTGGGATCATGACCTGAGCCGAAGGCAGTCGCCTAACCAACCAAGCCACCCAGGCGCCCCGACAACAGCTTTCTGACCCTGACCAGATGTTCCAGTTGGGGGACTGAGTCTCTGGAAAGTTCTTCTAAGGTCTCGTACAGGGTGCTGGCTGAGGAGGCAGGTTGCATCTTGGCCTGTGCCATGAGCCACTGGGGACAGCCTGCGTGTCCACGGGGGGCTGGGGGGGCTGAGTCACGGTGAAGCCGCACTCAGAGGGCTGAGAAAGAATGAGCCCAGCTCCGAGCAGGCGTCCGCATGGAAGATGCCCATGACGCAGTGTCTCAGGAGCCTGCTTGTGCAGAAACACCTCTGTGTATGGAACGGGGATGAACTTGCTCCATGTTTGAGGTGAAGGCACTGTTAATGCCCTCCCGCTCTCCTCCCTGCCCTCTCTCTACCAGAAAAAAGGTTTTATTTACCTGCACCGAGCCTCTTTCCTCTTTCACGAGCTGGGGGGGGCTTCTATTCTCCCATCTCTGCAGGGCATGGTAATCTTTGGTCTTTTTTTTTTCACATTCAAAAAAATCACAAGTAATAGTTAATATACAGACAAGTGCGTAACATGTAAATGTCCAGTTTAAAGCAGACATATAAAGCAAACATCCGGGGACCCAATACCCAGGGACCCAACACCTGGGTCAAGAAATCAAACCTTGGGGCACCTGGGTGGCTCAGTCATTAAGCATCTGCCTTCGGCTCAGGTCATAATCCTAGGGTCCTGGGATCGAGCCCCGCGTCAGGCTCCCTGCTCGCGGGAAGCCTGCTTCTCCCTCTCCCACTCCCCCTGCTTGTGTTCCCTCTCTTGCTGTGTCTCTCCCTGTCAAATAAAATCTTTAAAAAAAAAAAAAAGAAATCAAACCTTGCTAACACCCCACGTTCTTCTCTTGAGTCAATTCCTCCAAGAGGTAACTGTTACGCTTAGTGTTATGGTAATCATCATTGCTTTAATTTTTTTTTTTAAGATTTTATTAATTTGAGAGAGAGAGAGAGATCCTGAACAGGGGGAGGGGCAGAGGGAGAAGCAGGCTCCCCGCTGAGCAGGGAGCCGGATATGGGACTCGATCCCAGGGTCCTGGGATTGAGCCCTGCATCAGGCTCCTTGCTCAGCCGGGAGCCTGCTTCTCCCTCTCCCACTCCCCCTGCTTGTGTTCCCTCTCTCGCTGTCTCTCTCTGTCAAATAAATAAATAAAAAATCTTAAAAAAAAAATCTTTTGGGGGGAATATATTTTTAAATTTTTATAAGTTTTTATTTAAATTCCAGTTAACATTCAGTGTAATATGAGTTTCAGGTGTGCAATATAGTGATTCAACACTTTCATAGGACACTTGGTGCTCATCACAAGGGTGCTTCTTAATCCTCACCCCCCATCCACCTCCCCTCTGGAACCATCAGTTTGTTCTGTATAGGTAAGAGTCTGTTTCTTGGTTTGCCTCTCTCTCTCTTTTCTTTCCCCCTTTACTCGTTTGTTTTGTTTCTTAAATTCCACCTATGAGTGAAATCATATGGTATTTGTCTTTGACTTACTTCGCTTAGCGTAATACTCTCTAGCTCCATCCACATTGCTGCAAATGGCAAGATTTCATTCTTTTTCATGGCTGAGTACTACTCCATTGTATATATAGACCACATCTTCCTTATCCATTTATTATCGATCTACGCTTGGGCTGCTTCCATTATCTTGGCTATTGCAGATAATGCTGCTGTAAACACCAGGGTGCACGTATCCCTTTGAATTAGTGTTTTTGTATTCTTTGGGTAAATACCCAGGTGTGTGATTCCCAGGTGGTAGGGTAGTTCTATTTTTAACTTCTTGAGGAAGCTCCATGCTGTTTTCCAGCGTGGCTGCACCAGTTTGCATGCCCACCAACAGTGCACGAAGGTTGGGCAATAATTTTAGATTGACAAGACAGTTGCAGAAAGAATACTGAGACCGCTTTTCTACCCCTCGTCCAGCTTCCTCTGTTGAAGACACTTCCATAGCCATAGCAGTGTATAGACCCACGGAAGGGCGTCACGTTGAAACAATGCCATCAACTGAGCTATAGATGTTATTTGGATTTCAGTGCTTTTCCCACTAATGTTCTTTTTTGGTTCTGGGATCCAGCCTAGAATCCCGAATTGCGTTCGGTTGTCATTGTCTCCTTCGGTCTGCGACAGTTCCTCAGTCTTTCCTTGTTCTTCATGACCTTGACCTTTGTGAACAGGACTGGTCAGAAATCTTGTAGGATTCTTGCTTTTCTTTATGATTTTCCTCTCCTAAGTATGTATCCTTGAGCATCATCATTGAGTTTGGCCTGTTTTGGATTTTACGTCCGTGGAATTCCATTATATGTATTGTTTTGTGTCTTACCTTCTTTATTTAACTGTATGTTTTGGAGGGTTCATCCGTGTTTTTGTGTGGAGTCATAGTTCTTTTTCTGTGCCGAATATTATTCCATTGTCTGGCTATGCGGTATTATAATTAGTAATACAGCGGCTATAATTGCACCATTTTACATTTGATGGGCTTACGGGTTATTTCCAGTTTGGGGCGATTGCAAACAATTCTGCCCAGGAGCATTCTTATTACAGGTCTCCTGAAGTACACAGACCACACTTCTCTAGGGCAAGTTTCCAGGAAAGGACATCTGGATCACACCGTCTTGCGTATCTTCAACTTGACAAGGCAGAGCCAGACTGTTTTCCAAAGTGGTTGCACCCATTTACAGCCAAACCTGTAGTACCCGAGTGTTCCCAGCAAGCCACACCACTGGGTTTTGGAATTGAATCGAATGAGTCAAGGTCCTGGCAGGAAAGAGACGTACATCAAATGCTTAGAAGAGTGGCAGGGTTTAATTTGAGAGAATCTAATGAAGAGGCTATTTAGAGGCTGGTGGGCAGGATTAAAGGGGCCAGGAAGGGCTGTCCAGGCACCAGGCACCAGTGACCACAGGGGAGCTGTCATGTCCCGGGCTGATGCGGCCAGGAGACAGGAGAGGAGGAAGTGGGCGCCCCCAGGAGCTGTGGGTGCAGAGCCACGCTTCTCAACTGGTTTTCCTCACTGCCCCATTGTAGGTTGATTTGTACCCCCTTCCCACCCCCCATCTGTTCAAGCTGACCTGTGAGCGTGACCTTATTTGGAAATAGGATCTTTGCAAATGTCGAGTTAAGGTGAGATCTGTCTTAGTCACTCGGGCTGCTCTAACTGAAGACCACAGACTGGTGTGTTAAACAGCAGACACTGACTTCTCGCAGTTCTGGAGGTGAAAAGTCCAAGACCCAGGTGCTGGCAGATTTGGTGTGTGGTGAGGACCCACTTCTTGGGTTGTAGATGGCAGCCTTCAGGCTGTGTGTGCACGTGGCCTTTCCTTGCGGAGAGATGTGGAGAGACTACTCGGTCTTCCTCTGCTGTTAAGGACACTAATCCCCTCTTGACCTAAGCTAGACCTAAGTACTTCCTAGAGGCCTCACTTCCTGACACCATCACACTGAAGGTTGGGCTTCCATGTGTGACTGGCTGAGGTACGAAAACATTCAGTCCATAACAAGCCATACTAGATTGGGGTGGGCCCTCATCCGGTGACTGGTGTCCTTATAAGGACACAGAGACACAGGGAGCGAGGGAGCAGGGACTGGGGGGATGTGGCCCCCAGCTAAGGCATGCCAGGAGAGGCAAGGAAGGAGTCTCCCCTAGAGCCTGCAGAGGAAGCGAGGTCCTGCTGACACCTGGCTTCCGACTCCCGGCCTCCAGAACTGAGAGAGGGGACACTTCAGTTGTACAGAGTCACCCAGTTTGTGGTTTTGTGTTGGCAACCCTAATGCACCCCTTCCCAGCAAGGAAACTTTTGAGACATTTGTTTTCCTAAATTTCTCCCTCCTTGCCCCAGTGAAATGTCAATGCCATGGATATACTGTATGTCTGTTTTTGTGCTGTGGCTCTGTTGGGGGGGGGGCGGTCACAAACCATTGTCACATGTGAGGTTTTTACTCCCTGAGAACCTGTGGTCACACCCTTGGGTGTGTCCTTGCTCTTCTTGAGCCTGTGGGGACTTGGGGTGGGGGCGGGGAGCAGACAGACAGAGGGGAGACAGAGGAGGAGCTGGGGAAGGGACCCCTTCCTGATTGCCCCACTGCCCCTTGGTTTCCTGCCAGGGCCTCCTGCTGGCCTGGGAAGGGAGCTCAGGGATGGCATCCTGATTCCTGGGGCAGAGCAGGGCCCGGGGGTGCGGGGCGCGGGGAATGGAGGGGAGGGAAATGCACACAGACAACAACCAGCTCACAGACAGGACTGGTTCACAGCCCCCCTGTCAGTCCTTCAGGGGGCTGTTCCTCCTCCCCTAGGAACATACAAGAACCCCCCGCCCAGGCTGATGTGGGGCAGCAAAATGGGCCCTTCCAGTATTCCCGAATGGTGTGGTCATGTGAAGATGGACGACTGCACCTCCTCTGTGCCGTCGCAGGGCTCGGGCCTCTTCGTGAGGCCCCAGGGTGATGGCGGTCAGTGACACATCCTGGGCAGCCCCTGGCCCTCCCTCCCCAGGCTGCAGCCCCCTCTCCCTCTTCCCCTGCGTCCTCCTCAGCAAGCCTTGGAGCCCTAACCCTCCGGACAGTCCAGTTCTATCATCATGAGGATTGTATGCAGAAAGACAGAAAACAGGATGGAGATTAGTGTCAGGGATTATAAGAGGCAGTAGGGTGTCGTAGAAAAGAGTTTGGATTCTGGACCATACTCCCTGGGTTTGGATCCTGGTTGTGCTACTCATTGGACTCCGTGCCTCAACTTTCTTTTCTGAAAAATGGGGGTTTAATGGTATCTACCTTATATGGTTATTGGGAGTATTAACTGAGCTCATGGACGTGAAGTGCTCGGAACAGTGTGCGGCACGTCAGAGGTGCTGGGTGAGCTCTACCACTACCCTGTAGAAAGGTTTAGGGTATCCATGTCAGGGGAGCAGAGCTGGGCTTACAGGTGAGAGACTTTTATTTTTTATTTTATATTCTTTCATATTATTTACATTTTTTTTTAAAAAAAAAACAAGCACCTAGCACATATAATAATAGTTTAAAATATTTTTCTTAAAGATTTTAACTCTTTGGAAGCAAAAGATAAGCTTTTGAAAAAAAATGATAGGATTTGCACCATTTAATGTCAAATATAAGATGTGACAGACCTTCATCAATCTCCCTTTCACTGAATGTGTGCTTCAAAAGAAAAATTTATGAGTGTGCCTGGGATTGGGGTTGGACTTGCCTTGTCCCCTGGAGCCGGGGTTCTCGAAACTTCTGGACATGTGCAGGGACTGAGCCCTGGCCCACACCTCCCCACACCCACCCCTTGTGAGCCTCCCAGTCTCCCCCCGCCCACCCGCCTCCCAGCACCTGCCCTGGTTGCCAGGGAAACGGCCCTTTATTGAGTGGAGCCATCCCCAACTCAGCCCAGTGATTTGTCCTTGTCTAATTATTATTACTCTTTGCATTTTCCCTTTGGATGAGTAATGGGGGAGGGTCGGGGGGTGGGAGGGCACAGGAGCCGAGGAGCAGTGATTTGTGGGGTCAGCAGCTCATCTTTGAGAGGAGGACATTCATCTTTCTGGAAGCAGAAGACAGCCCAATGGAGACGAATTCAACAGTTTGGATCTGTTGGTGCGGATCTGTTTGTGTGTTCACATGCCGGCCGGGAGTCACCCACCGGGAGTGTGTGTGCACGTGGACTCGGGCAGCAATGTGTGCATGGTGCATGCAAAGCCAGCAGACCCCCTGTAGCCGTGAGGCCTGTGGGGGGTGGTGTGGTTATGGTGGCCTCGGCGTGCACAGCCCGTGAAGCTATGTGTGCATAATACATCTGTGTACGCCTGCTTGTGCGTGCGCCCTTCCTACCGTGCTTTCCAAGCTGCGTGCACCTGCTTGCATTGGCTCTGTCGCCAGCCAACCTGTACGTCTCTGTGTGTACTCGGACTACCTTCTGTTTTTACACAAGACTTGTCCTCGAGGCTGGGGGTTGGCTGCTTGCCTGTATGCGAACACACTGCATACATTGTTAGGAAAACCTGAACACAGGCCCTGAAGTCAGGGTGCTGCCCCTGAGCCAGAGTCTGCTGAGATGCAGACCAAGGGGGTAGATAGGTTAGCACACCTGACCTTTGGGTAGCTGGGATAGATTGCAAAAAACGTTCTCACTCCTTTGCTTCTGCTCGAATGCACACCCTTCGCATGTGACTCTGCAGTTTCTCCTAATAGAAGGCCAAGTGTATTTCCCCACCCCCTGGAACCGGGCTGGACTGGAGGCTTTTTGTGGACAACAGAGTGACGTGGAAGGGGCAGTGAGTCTGTCCCAAGCCCGGGCCTCCAGATGCCTGGTAGCTTCCACTGGCTGTCTTAGGACAGTCCCCACATGAACAAGCCTGAGCTAGGCTGCTGGAGGCAGAGGGACCCCTGGAGGCCGGATGCAGAGGAGCCCAGTTCCCCCAGGTGAGGCCATCCTAGACAGTCTTATAGCCATCTTCCCTGCAGTCCCATGAGCGTGCCCATTCCGGGCCAGCAGAGCTGCCCTGCATTCCTGGCTGCTGAGCTCAGGTGCGTGAGTGGGCGCTGCTGAGCCATAGGCCTGTGAGCAAGAATAGTTGTTTCAGGTCCTCGTGTATCAACGTGATTTGTTATGCAGCAATACACCTGCTGATAAATAACAAGCCCGTATGGGCACATGGACAGCTACACACGGCAGCGTGCCCTGCACATGGACACGTAGGCTGGGTAGCTCTGGATAGCAGGATTACTAGTTAGTTATCTATTGCTGTGCAAAAAGTGACCCCCAATTAGGAGGCTTAAGTCCACAAACATTTATCTCCGAGTTCCTATGGGTGGGAAATCAGGGCATGGCTCAGCCGGACGCCTCTCTCGGGAGCTCACCAGCGAGCTCGGGAGCTCACCAGCGAGCTCGGGGGCTGCAGCCTCACGCTGGCTAAAGGCTCCTCCTCTCTGGGAACCTGAGGATTCCTGCCCCTCCTCCAGCTTCAGGATACACTGTCTGGACCCTGAGTTGGGAGGTCCGAAGGGAGCGCTTCCTTTCCAGGCAAAATGGCCTCAACTCCAGTGCCAGGACCAGGACTCAGGAGAAATGGATGCTTCTGTCTGTCTGTCTGTCAAAAAGCAGACATGCATAGATGTTCATAGCGGCTTTATTTGTAATAACCCAAACTGGAAAGAATCCTGACGTCTATCAACAGTAAAATGGATAAAGTGTGTCCCGCTCATGCACTGGAGTGCTACACAGCAGTGAAAATGAAGTACAACACGATGAATCTCGTGGACTTAATGTTGAGCCACCCCAGCCAGCAACAGAAGGCGTGATGCTGTGAGTACATTGGGGTCAGCTTCCAAAAGCAGGAAGTGTAATCTACGGCTGGAAAATGGGAACGCGTTTACTCTTGGGGTGGGGGGAGTGGGGCTGGAAGAGGATAGGTATGGATAGTGTTATGGGTCACTTTGGGAAACTCCACACATAGCTTTTGCCCTTTTCCGTATGTACACTGTGCTTGAATGAAAAGTGTACGGAACAAAAAGCCACACTAGAGAGTCAAACAGTGGGGTGCTGGGGCGTGGTGGGAAGGGGAAGGTGACAGGTGGTGCTGGAGCATCAGCAGGAACTAGGTCATGCTGAGACTGTCAAGGCAGATTAAAGATGCCGAACATTCCTCTGGGAGCGGTGGGGGTGGGGTGGGGTGTGTGTAACAGGCCAATACCGTATTTCCACTTTCATTTCAGCAAGCTCGCCCTGGAGCTGGGGCGGGGAAGGATACCAGGGGCGAGAGTGGAAGCTGGGAGATGGGTTAGGAGGTCCTTGACATGGTCCCGGGAAAGAGGACAGAGGCTTGTGCTCCGGGGAGGCAGTGGGGACAGGGAGAAGTGCAGGATTCTGGGGGACATCTGAGAAGTTGAGTTGACCAAGCTGGAGGAAGTAATGTGGGGGCTGGGGGCAGAGACAGTGCAGGAGGAATTAACAAGATGGTATCTCTTCTGCAGAGTTCACTGAGGATAACGAACACGCCTGGCATTTGGCTAACGAGTGTAGTGGCATTAGTACCCGGCTGGGGTTGGGAGGCTGGCTCTGAGGAGCTACTGATACTTGTGCACTGAGCTTCCAGAAGGACAGGCAGAGTCTTGGCTATAGAGAAGTGGCTTTTGAGCAGAGTGGCAGAGTATGTCCCCTGTACGCCCTCTCTAGGAAGTTGGATGCTGTGCATCCTGAGACTCTGGGGGTGGGGAACAGCCCATGTTCCACCCTTCTCCCCCAGCCCCCACTCATTCAGGTCATCTCCCAGGACTGACGCCACTCCGCTGTGCCTCTCACCTCCACCCTTTGCTTCAGTCTGGTTCCTGAGCTTTGAACTCTGTATTGTCAGGATTTTGTTGACTTACATAACTAAGATATCTAGAGATACGTCCACCTTCAGGAAGCACTGGATCCAGGGCTTTGACCAGCGGCATCAGAATCTGCTTACCTCTCAGTGCTCCTTTCCTTTCTGTGTTCTTCTCAGTCAGAATGGCTCCTACAGTGCTAGGCTTACACCTTCACTGTTCAGCAACCCAGAGCTGAGAAGATTTTTAAATTTTCATGGTAGTTCCAGCAACTACTGCAGGACTGACTCGTTGGTGTGGACCAGCCATGGGTCAGGCAGAATGTGCATTTTGCCTGGCCAGGCATGTATCAGTGCTCATGCAGAGGGCGCGCTGGGTCAGCCCGGCTCAAACCACATGATGTCGCATCAGATCGGGGTGCTGGAGCCAAAGCAAAGGGGAATGCAGGTGGGCAGGCAGACCCCACCTCGTCCCTGCCTCCCGGCTGGCATCCCTTACTTCCAGGGTCGGGAGTTCGCCTACTTACACAGCCTCATGTTGGGCCTTGACACCTTCCTTTGGTTGGTTGTCTGGAGTAGGAAATTTTGTGTTAACCTCATCGAGCCCTGGTCCCATGCTGATGACCAAGGAGCACTGTATTAGGGTTCTCCAGAGAAACAGAGGTGGGATGCATACGTATGGCTAATTTACATATGATATATACATACAATATATAAAGAGATTTATTATAAGGAATTGGTTCACACTGTTATGGAGGCTGACAAGTTCCAACATCTGCAGGGTGGATCTGTAAGCTGGAGCCGCAGGAGAGCCCATGGTGTCATTCCAGTCTGAAATCAGCAGGCTCAAGACCCAGAAGAGATATTTCAGTTCGAGTCTGAAGGCAGGAAAAAGGCTGCTGTCCCAGTCCCGAGGCCATCAATCAGGAAGAATGCTCTCTTACATGGGGGAAGGTCAGCCTTTTTGTTCTGTTCAGGCCTTCACCTGATTGGAGGAGGCCCACCCCCATTAGGGAGGTCAATCAGCTCTACTCAGTTTACCAGTTCAAATCTTAATCTCATCGAGAAACACCCAGAATACTGTTTGGCCAGGCGTCTGGGCACTCTGTGGCTCAGTCAAGTTGACACATAGAATTCACTACGGAAGGTACCAAGAAGGTTAGCTCTGACTCTATACGGCTGGGTCAGAGGGCTGGTCAGAGGGCTGGGCTGAGTCGGAACGCTGACAGGACATCCTCTGTGCCCAGAACAACCTTCATGCCCACCTCCGAGGAGGTTGCTTGTCTCGTCTGCCTGTATCTCACCCCTAAATAATGTCTTTATTTTCATCAAGGCCTAAGTGGAGAGCTGGGGGATCCAGAGAAGGCCTGTTTCTAGATGTTCTGCATGTGCCCCAGCTCTGTCATCCATCTCTCCGCTGTTCCGTGCATCAGGGAAGGCTGATCCCCATGAACTCTGGGGCTCCCTGTGCCCCGGCTTCCAGCGTTGGAGGGGCTGCTCGTCCCCTGCTCGTGGGGGTGTGCTCCCGTGTCCCTGTCCCCACCTCTTCTCTCCTCTCAGGTGCAGGGGCGGGACCGGCTCTTGCTGGCTCCACCATGCCTCTGGTGCCCTCACTCCTGCCCACACCTCCATCCACATTCCCCTCATTACGTCTCCTCAGCATCCCAGTGGAGTGTGCTGAGGGCAGGCTTCCTGTGGGGAGCCAACTCCGGGGAGCAGGTGGTGGCCTGCAGTGGGCTCTTCCCTCCTGCCCCGACCCCAGGCACTAGCAAGTGTGTGTTAGTGCTTCCTGTTCTGAAAAGGCTCAGATCAGCCCAGCAGGGTCACTCTAAGTGAATCCCATCCCCCTTCATTGTGATGATGATTTGGGGTGTGCAGCTGAGCCTGGGTCACTTTCTTTCCCAGCCTCTTATTAGTTGTGTGACTTGTGGCAAGTCCGGTGAACTTTCTGAGCCTCATCTGCCTCATCTGTAGAGTGGGTATAATAAAACCTTCCCAGAGGCTGCTCTCCACAGCTTACTTTATTTGAACAGTGGACTCTGTCTTTGGGGAGAGTTAAGTTTGGCCACTCACTCACTCACTCAGGGACCACTCTCTGGGCTCCCCACACTGTGTCAGACAATGTGTTTGACCATTATCCATCAGGTTGGAAGCAACTCCCTTCCCTTTTTCCCTGTCTTCCAGTCTAAGGATTTAAAAAAAAAAATTTACTTAGGTACAATTTACATAAGATAAAACTCATACATTTTATTTATTTATGTATTTATTTAGAGCTCGCATGTGTGTGAACAAGGGCAGGGAGGGGACAGAGGGAGAGAGAGAGAGAATCCCAGCAGACTTCCCGCTGAGCACGGAGCCAACTGGGGCTCGATCTCACCACCCTGAGACCATGACCTGAGCTGAAATTAAGAGTTGGATGCTTAACCGACTGAGCCACCCAGGCACCCCTAAACTCATACATTTTATGTTTATAGGTCAATGATTTTTTTTTTAAAGATTTTATTTATTTATTTCACAGAGACACAGCGAGAGAGGGAACACAAGCAGGGGGAGTGGGAGAGGGAGAAGCAGGCTTCCCACCGAACAGGGAGCCCAATGCGGGGCTCGATTCCAGGACCCTGAGATCATGACCCAAGCTGAAGGTAGATGCTTAACAACTGAGCCACCCAGGTGCCCCTATAGGTCAATGATTTTTGACAAATGTATACAGTTGTGTAACCCCCACCCCAGTCAAGACAGAGAACATTTCCATGACTCTGGAAAGTTTCCCTCGACCCCTTTGTGCAATCTCCCACCCACCCCCTCACCCTCAGACACCCACTGATCTGATTTCAATCACTTTCCCTGAGCTTAAGTTATCACTTGCTTTTATTTTTGCAGCTATGTTTCTTTTTCCCCTTTCTCTTTAGGGCACACATCTCTTTGGTAAAAGCAAGATTCATTGTTCTACCATCTCCCTTCTCAAACTGTTGTTGATAATGGCCAGAGACAACACACACTGTGGATAAATGCACCTGCACACGCATTCACACACGCAATACAGACATTTACGCATACACTCACACGTCCAGGAAATCTCAAGGAAACTTTTGAGGCTCAAAGAGACCTAGACCAAGGTAAGGCAAAAAACACAGTTTTGTTTTTATCGAAACCCTTCACGTTGGTGTGTGCACGCACACACACACACGCACACACACACACGCAGCCCCTGAAGCCAAGAACCATTTGCTACCACCTTCTGCTCCCCTGTCAGAGACGGAGCAAGAGGAGAAAAATCGGAATTCTTGCCCTGTCTCAAAAGTAAAAGGGACAAATTAGTTTCTTGTCACTGCACTGCAATAAATACGTTGTCATTTTTATCCCCCAGTGAATCATGGTCTCCATTTCTCCCGTAACTATTATGCAGTCTGCTGGTACTATATCATTTTTTGGTAATTTTATTTTCACCAATTGTTTTATGAAATTTTTGAGTTTTATGGACACTAAAACAAATCTAGCCTGCGAGTGTTATAGTCCTTTAAATCATAGGCAGGAAATCTCAAGGTTCCTCCAGACTGTGGCGGAAGGAGGCTTTAGGGAAGAAAGATTGCCCCTAGCTTATAAACTGAGCAAAAACCCAGAGATAAGTTTGTAAAAGGGACATAGATCACGACGGGTGAGAACCAGGGTGTAAAACATCTTCTTGCTCAGCTCCTCGAAGAATAAAAATGGACTTTTATTTAGCAGAAACACCAAAGTAGTAGGAGGGAAGGAATACACGGTTCTGCCCCAACAGCCCGGATTTCCCTCTGAGTCTGTGTGAGCCCCACACCAGCTCCTCACCGCCGGGGAGGACAGTCACATTAGGGACCCCCTTAGGGGCCCCTGAGCGTGCCTGCGATGTCCACACAGAGCACAGCCCACCTCCCCTCCCCTTGCAAATGTCAAAGTCACATCCCCGTGGTGACCAGTGAAAAAAGAGGTAAAAACGGATTCTAAAACACATGTTAAAAAAAAAAAAAAAACCTGACAAGGTGAGAATAGCTAAATCGATTTGGAAAAAAGGCTGGCCTTACCAAGTATTAAAATGCATTATAAAGCTACAATAATAAAACCAGTATGTTACTGGCATAAGACTAGACGGACAAATCAATGGAATGAAATAGATAGCCCTGAATAACTGGGTCCGTGAAAAATGAAGGGTCACATATCAGTGGAAGAGGGATGGATTATTCAGTAAATGCTACCTGTAAATCCGGTTATTTGGAAAACAGTCAATTTAGAACTTCATCTCGTTCTAGAGTCCAAAAAATAAAAACTAGATGGTTGAAATGGTGGAAGGTAAAAAATAAAACAATAAAAGTCTAGAAGAAAGGATAAAAAGAGAATTATTTGATCTCTAGCCAAGGAGGGTTTTATCCTTGACCTTGGATAGAACTGCCAAGGAAGGTGATGGACAGATTTCGCTTTGAAGATGTTTACTTGCCTATATTTTCAAGACATAGCCCTCGAGTAAAGGTCAAAAGTCAAAGTGACAGAATCTTTTTTGACATATGTGACAGCAAAGGTTAATGTCCATAAATTCATAAAGAAAATCACTGACAATCGAATAGGCAAAGGATAAAACTGTGTAATCCTTTGAAGAATAAATATAAATACCTCCCAAGCATAGGAGAACATTTCCAACCATACTAGTTGTGATGGTTAATTTTATGTGTCAACTTGCCTGGGCCATGGGTCTGCCCAGGCATGGTCAAATATTATTCTGGAATGTGTCTGTGAGGGTATTTCTGGATGAGATTAAGATTTGAATTGGTAGAGTGAGTAAAGCAGATTGCCTTCTCCAGTGTGGGTGGGCCTCATCCAATCAGTTGAAGGCTTGAATGTAATGAAAAGGCAGACCCTCCCATGAGTAGGAGAGAACTTCTGCTTGACAGCCTTTGAGCCGGGAAATGTGTTCTCCCCCTGCCTTTGGACTTGAACTGAAATATCGGCTCTTCTTGGGTCTTGAGCCTGCTGGCTTTCAGACTAGAACTATACCATCGATTCTGTTAGGTCTCCAACTTGCTGACTGCAGATCTTGGGACCTGTCAGCATCCATGATCATGTGAGCCAATTCCTTATAATAAGTCTTGTTTTATATATATCTCCATATCCTATTGGTTTTATTTCTCTGGGCCACACTGACTAGTAACCTAGTCATCAGAGAAATACAAACTAAAGTCCTGATGAGGGGCACCTGGGTGGCTCAGTTGGTTAAGCGTCTGCCTTTGGCTCAGGTCATGATCCTGGGGTCCTGTGATCAGGCCGCACATCGGGCTCCCTGCTCAGCGGGGAGCCTGCTTCTCCCTCTCCCTCTGCTGCTCCCCCTGCTCATGCTCTCTCTCTGTCAAATAAATAAATAAACAAACAGATAAATAAATAAAATCTTAAAAAAAAATAAAGTCCTGATGATATGCTAGCTTTTCTCATGCCTCTGGATTTATTGAGGATTCTCTGGGATCCTCCCCATCAGCATCTAGACATTCTCAAGACCCTCCCAATGTCAAGAAAGTCTGTCTCTCGTTCCTCTCCAGCCCTCTCCAACCGCTAGCCTCTCTAGTCCCTGCCACAGTCCACTTGCTTTAGACGTGGATCTTTACATCTCTTTTTATATCTCAAGATGTGAATCTCCCCTCTGTGCCATCTCGTCGTCAAGCACATCACCCTGGCTTCCCTGCCCCCTTCTTTCATCAGAACCCAGGTCTTAACCAGCGGCTCGGTGTCCAGCCATGCGATTTCAGGGGGCGCCCTTGGGCTGGGAAGGATGCGCTGCCCTGTGCCAGAGCCCCCTGCTAGAGATCCACAGGACCAATGCAGCCCTTCCTATTTAGAGCTTTCCAGTGCCCTTGCCTGGCGGCAGGGCAGAGATGAGATTCTGCAGGGAGAGAGGAGAAGAGCTCCGGAGACAAAGACCCTTCAGGCGGGTTTTGAAGTAGCAGTTTTGCCCCCGGTGTTTGCAGGTAAATGAGCACATGTCTGCAAATGGGCTGTTTCTGGCTGTCCGTCTCCGGTAGGAAACAGAGCCTCCAAAGAGTCAGCCTTTTCGATTTTATTTAACGTTGCATTTAGAAAACGTAGCAGATATCCCGCGAAGCCTTTGAAAAGGTGAACAAGGTTTCCTCCTTGTCCTCCATGCCCCGCTGGGCTTTGCGTGTGCACACGGCAGCATCCGGCACTGGAAGGCCACCTGCACCCAGGTGACCTGGCTTCAACGTCCGTCACTGGTCCCTGGACACATTGGTGGCCTCCAGCCCAGCCTGTTCTCTCGCCAGCAGCCAAAAGAAGCTTTCTGAGACATTGCTGAAATCCCCGCACTCCCCCAAGTTCAGAAGCCTGCGGAGGCTTCCATTTGCACTGATGGTAAAATCTTCACTCCTTCCAGACCTCGCTCCTCGCCTGGCTCTCTAGTCTTCTTGTCCCCTGCCTCCTGAATCCCTCCGGGTCGGTCTTATTGGCCTTGTTCATGATTCTAGGACCCCCCACACTTGATCATGGGGGGGCCCTCTGCCTCCAGTGCTCCTGCCCTGTGTTCCAAAGGCTGCTTCCTGTTCCCGGTGGGCTCCCTGGTCCCTCACTCACCTCACAGTGGCCCCTGCCAGCCACTGTCTTGGGGGCTGTGAGTGCCCCTTTTAGTCCTTTAAAAAAATTTTTTTAAAGAGTTTATTTGAGCAAAAATCAATTTGAATTGGGCCAAACCAAAGAGTGGTGAAGAGGGGTCCCCCATTTGATTCTTTCTCCTGGTCTTGTTTCCTCTTCAGCACTCCTCAGAACCTGCGATTTTTATTTTTTAGAGATTTTATTTATTGATTTGACACAGTGAGAGCAGGAGAGCACAAGGAGGGGGAGCTGTAGAGGGAGAGGGAGAAGCAGGCTCCCCGCTGAGCAGGACGCCCAATGCGGGGCTCGATCCCAGGATGCTGGGATCATGACCTGAGCGGAAGGCAGACGCTTAACTGACTGAGCCACCCAGGCGCCCCAGAACTTGGGATTTTTAAACAGTTAATTCGATTGCTCACTTGTGTCTTGCCTGACTGTTCATGGGAAAGTAAGCGCCTTGAGGACAGGCATATCTCCGTGGCACGCCCAGCAACTAACACAGCACTTGGTACATAGAAGACACTCGATATAAATTTCCAGACAAACTGATTGAGTGAGAATAAATGATTGAGATAAAGTGGCTGGAAAGTGCTGTGGCTTTTGGAAAGCATGCCTCCCCTCCCCTGAACTCCCAAGAACTAGCGGTCCCCAAAGGGCACTTTTCCGGGGCGGGGTGTCGGGTGTGAGGACGACAGGTGGAGGACTTAACTGGAGGGGCTGTTGGTGGCTGGCTGGCTGTGGCGAAGGGGGCAGGTTGTACCAGGTGTGTGCATTGACTGATTTCGGTTCTACAGCGATGCTTTTGGAACTCTGATGTGCACAGAAATCACTTTGTTAAAATGCAGATTCAGATGCAGTAGGTCTGGGATGCATCCCGATGCTGTTAGCCCAGGGACCACACTTATACAGCAGGGTCTCCACCACTGGTTCTCAAATGTGGTCTTCCATTAAATCACCTGGAGTGGCTTTGATGATCCCTAGAGATTCTGCTGGGTTGGTGTGGCATCGAGGTCTTCTGAAAACCAGGTGATGCTCATGTGCAGCCAAGTTGGAGAACTTCTGTTGTGCACAGTGTTTTACTTTATAAATAATTGTGACAAAATGAAGAAATTTGATTTGTCAGAATTTTTTTTGGAAAGAGCACTGCATTTTTATGGAAAAAGAAACCTCCTTGACCAGCCTGTCTGTGACGGAGCCTGAGTCTGGGTGGGGTGAATGCTTCTGCAAGCTGAGGCAGAGACGGACCTGCTGCCTGCCCTTGGAAACAGGTGTGAGCGTGTGGGTCCCAGAGATTGAGGAAGACCTCCTGCTCCTTCCTCTCAACTGTTCAGAAAAATTAATAAAAGAGTGAAATGCTTGAAAAGAAGGGTATTTATTTCAAAGGCTGCCAGTGAAGGCAGCGTTTCCCAGGCTTACCTGTGCATTGGAATCACTTGGGGATCTTTGAGACACTCCAGATGAACTCACAATCTTGGGATGGGACACAGGCACCAGAACTTTCTGAAGCTTCCCTGGGCATTGCAACGTGCAGACACGTTTGGGAACCACCGGGTTCAGGTAATGAGCCTCCAGCAGCTCTGGTGGATGAGTGCAGGGCACAAAGGCAGGGAGAAGCCAGGGTGGATCAGCTCTGGGGGATCCCCCAAAGGCTGGGATGTTTCTGGATTCTAGAATTTGTTGCTTCAAATCCAATGGAACCAAAATTCCAAGGCCAGGAAGGCCCCAGCCAACCACCATTAGGGAGGCACTTGGTTTGAGAAGAGAACTGCTTCTGGAAGCCTCAGTTTCCTCCTCTGTAAAATGGGACTAATAATTCCTGCGCAATGGAAATGTTTTGAGGAACAAAGGAGAGGATGTGCGTGGATGTGCTCTGTAATATGCTGTATGAAGAGAAAGCTCCATAGGGATTTTTAAGTACGGTTTGCTATTTTACATGCATGGCTTTTGATAGAAAAGAATAACCGAGGAGAATAATTTGTTAATTTAGGCTCAGAATTATCCACCAGTACAGAGACGTGCTACCTCAAGCACCACCTTGTGGTAGAAACTGGAGTTGCAGGAGTGGGAGCTGGATGCTTCTTTTGGTTGATGGGTCGATTTAAATAGGTTTAAATAGTCTGAACTCCAGCAGAGATTTTTAACCTCTGCACCAATGACATTTTAGGCCTAATGATTCTTTGTTGTGGGGGAGTATCATTTGCAAACTAGACCATTAAGCAACATCCATGGCCTCTATTCACTAAGCACCCCTCCCTGCAGGTAGGACAACCAAAAATGTCTCCATATTTTGCCAAATGTCCTTTGAGGGACTGAACTGCCCCAGGTTGGAAACCACCGAGCTACGGCAGACAACAATAGTAATAATAATAATAATAATAATATCTGCTAACAGCGTGGGCTAAGGCAGCAGTCCTGTGGGAAGGGGAGACTGAGCTCCCCACCCCAGCAGGGCATGTGCCTGAGTCCAGCGGCTGGCAGGACGATGCCCCCGGTGGCCGGTAGGCTGTGCATGTGTGCGTGAGGGTCTGCACGTGCCTAGCTGGGGTCCCTGTGCCCGCAGGAGTACAACATTGACTAGCAAATCCCAACACCACGACAGATGGAGACAGAGAGCCCATGGAAGAAAGGAAGAAGTTTTACATTTTAGTATTTTTAGTGGCACATTTTTCTTGCTTTTTGAACAAGGGGTCCCACATTTTCAGTTGGCACCGGGCTCTGCCAAATCCATAGCTGGCCCTGGTGACAGAGACGGGTGAAGGACCGCAAGAGTGGAAGGACTTTTGCGTGGAGGTGGAGGGGTGGTAGAGCTTGGGAGCAGCTTTGGGGGGCAAGGGGGAGGCTGACCCCAATCTGTGGCCCTGGGCAGGCTCACCCCATAGGTCTGAGGCAAGAGTATAACGCTGCACAGTGAGGAGTGTTGTTTGCATGTGCGTGGATGCCCCAGCCCCAGATCTGACCTCCGTCTACACCCCCAGACTGCTGTTCTGGGCCACCCCCCAGACTAGTGACATGTCTGTCTTGCGGATGGACCTGGGGGAGAGGCCCCTGTAGACCCTGGAAGTGAGCTTGATAGATGGGCCGGTTTAAATAGGTTTAAATAGTCTGAACTCTAGCAGAGATTTTTAACCTCTGCACCAGTGACATTTTAGGCCTACTGATTCTTTGGGCAGAAAATTCTGGGGTGCAGATACCTGGAACATGGTCTGGGATGAGGGTGTGGGCTCCCAGAGGGCATGACCTGTTGGTCCCACCGACTCCGCATGTGGAAGGTGAGACTGGAGAGTTGGGCGGGGCCTGGGTCCGGGAGTGGAACTGATGTGAAGGGAAGGGCAGTGGCTGTTGCAGTTTGCTCAAGGAACAGCTCTGGGAGGGCGGGGCTGGGAGGCTGGGCTCAGGGAGAGGAAGCTGGGAGCCTGGGAAGCCTGGGGCTTGCACCGGCCCAGGTGTGGCCTCACAGGTGTGGATTCAGGTGCAGGAGCCCGCAGTGATCAGGGGAAGGAAGGGCCCCGCTGCCTCCCCCAGCAGCAGCACCCCCTTCCGTTCCCAAGGGCACTTTCCTCCCCCGGCAAAGTCTCCTTTTCTTCCTTGATAGCTCATTTTCCGAGGAGAGCAGGTATACTTATATACATACGGAAAGGTGGGAAAGGCGTTCCAAGTGGAGGGCACGGCATGAGCAAAGGCCCCGAAGCAGGAGAACATGGGGGCAAAAAGAGGAAGTGCTCAAGAGAAGGGTGGAGGGGTGTGGGCCACATGGAGAAGGTCTCCCCGTGGGGGTGACAAGGGACACTTGCTGTATGGGTGACCGGGAGCCCTGCAGCGTGGCAGCCGAGGGCTGACAAAGTCAGATGGGGTGAGAGTGGAGTGTGGGGGCTGTGTGGGGACACGGGAGAGGCCTTGAGAAGGGGGACAGATAGATGATGGAGGCGTGGGGAGAAAAGTGGTGGGGCTGGGGTGGAGGGTGAGGGAGGGGTGTGTCCATGTTGCACCCCGGGGTTTTGGGTTAGGAGAGAGTGAAGGGCAGGTGTATGAATCACATCTGAGTGGGAACCCAGGAACCCGATGCATTTTCAAACCAGTTAACTGAGAGCAGTATCACGAAGGGGCCATTTGCACGCAGACAGGCAGGATGAGGGAGCCGTGGGGTGGTGCAGTGCCCATCCCCAGACTGGCAATGCCGGGGAGCCTTTGCCACATGCAGGGGAGGGGGCGAAGGGGAGTGGTTGCCCAGGGGGGCTAGATGGAGAGGGCTCCTTGGCAGAGCCGGGGCCATGGGTGGACCCATGTTTACCCGCAGGGATCCCGCAGGCCAGGGGGCCAGGGAATAAATATCCCAGCCTCTCTCCTCCTGCTTCTAGCTCTCCTGCCGGTGCCTCCTGTAGTCTGAATCCAGCCCGAAGCCGGGGGGCAAGAGGTCCCTACAGGTCACTCTCTTTGGTCACCTAGCGGGGTGACCCAGGAGGTTGGTGAGAGGGGCCTGCCGGGTCCGGGAGGCTTCTGGCAGGAATCCGAAGGAGGGTCGGGTTGGGGGTCTGCGCTGGCCATTTAAGGCAGATGAAGAAGTCTGGGAAGAGCTGGATTTGGGAGGAGAGGGCTCTCAAGTGTTTGGGCCCCTCCTGGCTTGCACACCCAGGCTGGGGCAGACGCAGGTGTGGAAGGGGGCTTGGGCGCGCCTGCGAGTCTGTCCCTAGGAACTCACTTTCCGCTTTGCCCTGGCAGACCCGGAATAAGAGTGTCTGGCTGGGGAGGGCTTACCCCGAGCCCCCAGCCCGCCCCTCCCCGCTGGGCCCTGGCCTTAGCCCCCAGTCCTGGGGGTGGGGCACTTTCATCTCTCCCTTGGCCTCAGGCTGGCCCAGCCAGCAACAGCTCTGTCTCCTGCTGTCAGGGCTGCCAGGATGTGACAAGCGGCAGATGGGCCTCTGATCAATGGACCCCGTCCCTGAGCAAGGACGGTGGGGCTGGGGGCAGGATGGGGGAGCGGCCGCTAATGGATGGGCCCGGGAGCAGTGATGGATGGGCAGGAAGAAGCTGCCATTTGTCTTGGGAAGTGAGTGGCTCCAGGGAGGAGGAGAAGGGAGGGTGGCCGATGGGCTGGAGGGTGGAGAGAGAGCCGCAGAGGGCTGGGAGCCCAGGAGGGTGTTCTTTCCTGTCCCAGCCCAGCTCCCCCAAGCCCTGGCCAAGTGGACCCTGCGCACAGGGTGGAAGATGCCGAGGAGGCCAGCGAAGCTGGCAGTCAGATCATGTCCTCACCCTGCTCATTCAGGGAAAGTCAAGTCGCTGCAAGATCTTCCTTTGGGACTCTCGTGATCCTTCTTACGTTCCCCGTCTCCTCTCTGCCCCTGCCCCCCCTGAGTGCCCCCCACCTCATGCCCCACTCCAGCCAACTGCCTTGCTCATTCGTCCTCAGCGGCCTCCGTGCCTTTGCCCCGGCTGTGCCCCCAGGTGGATGGCCCTTTCCCAGGTCCCCGCTCGGCGCTCTCCCTTCCTGCGGGCCGGGTGTCAGAGTAGGCCTGCCCTGGGCTCTCCTTGTCAAACAGCAAAGGCTCTGTGCCCATGCCACACACTGTCACCCTTACCCCGCCTTATTACTACTTTAGTACCAGTCACCATCTGATGTCCCATTTGTCTACTGGCTGTGGTCTGTCTCCCTCACCGGACTGTGGACTCCGTGAGGGCGACTCCGTGAGTTGTCGCTTCTGTTCGCTGCTGCATTCCCAGGGCTGGCAGTAGGACTCCGGAGGGGCTCCACAAATATTGCCTCCCGGTATGAAAGAAAGGGTTCACACTCCAGCCCTGGCACTTGCTGGTTTTGTGAGTCTGGACTGTCTCACTGAACTTCCGTGTCCTCCCCTGCAAGTTGAGGGCGACTGTCCCTCTTCAGAGCCCTTGTGCAGATGACACCAGACAGGTGCATCTGCCTGGGGCCTGGCAATGGCCAGCATCCTCCACGGACCTGGAGCATGGGGTCGTCCTTCTGTCTGTTCAACCCAAGTCTCTGCCCCTCACCATGGACCGCCCCCCCGGAAAGCCGGCCTCCTCTGCTCCCCCAGCTAGCTCTGAAGGAGATGCTCTGACCTTACTCCTCAAACCACGGTCCTCCCCCGCCCCCTGAGGGTGAGCCCGGGTCCTCGTGACTCCCACCCCTCCTCTGCCCCGGACTAGAAACCTCCATATCCCAATAGCATCGTCCAGATGGAGTGCTTTGGAGGCTGGCCGAGCCAGATTCAAGTCCTTCTCAGTCCCACCCTAGCCGATAGATGCGTGCAAGCCACTTCTCTGAGTGCAGTGGATGCTGCTGGCCCCTCTCCTAATCATAGTCACCTTTATAGGTCAAAGGCTGCTTTCTGCAAACACCTGACACTGCCTGGGGGGCATTTTTCTGGCCTTGGGGTGTTCAGGGTGCAAGGGAAGTCAAAAGTAGCGGACCCATGGGGGCACCTGGGTGGCTCAGTCAGTTAAGCGTCTGACTCTTGGTTTTGGCTCACATCGTGATCTCGGGGTCATGAGATCAAGCCCTGCATCAGGCTCGATGCTTGGCGGGGAGCCTTCTTGAGATTCTCTCTCTCCCTCTCCCTCTGCCTTTCCCCCTGCTCGCGCTCTCTCGCGTGCTCTCTCTCTCTCTAAAAATAAATAAAATCTTAAGGAAAGGTAGTGGATCCTCCGATGGCGGACGGTTGGAGGACCAGTCCCCTGGCTCCCCAGCTCCCCAGCCCCCTGGCTCCCCCAGCGTCAGGGCCGGTGCTCCTCTTGGCGTGCTAAGAGTCAGTTGCCCACACTGTGACCTGCTCGATAATTCTCTTTCCTTCTCTTCTTCCCCTCCTCCCTCACCCATCGTGTTTCTAGGGATCACCTCCCACATCAGTCACTTGCACTTGGATCCTGTTTCAGGGTCTCCTTGGGGGGAACCCAAACCAAAAAGACATTGTGCCTCAGTCTTTTCACCGTTAAAATGAAAAAGGACAGAGTTTCAACCTCCTGGGCTTGTGTGGGGGTTAATTTCGTGTTGACTTGATTGGCCCCCCCGGGGCCCAGATTTAACTCACCTTCTGGGTGTGTCTGCGAGGTTGTCTCCCAATGAGGTTCGCACTGGAACGGGTGGCCTGAGTGAAGCAGGGGGTCCTCCCCAACGTAGGGGGGCGACATCCAATTCTTTGAGGGCCTCAAGAGAACAACAGGTAGAGGAAGGAATTTACCTCTTTTCTTCCAGCCTCACTGTCCAAGCTAGGATATCTCACCTCATTTTCTCCTGCCCTTGGACTGGGATTCACACCACCAGCCCCCCTGGCCTTCAGGCCTTCAGACTTGGATTGAATTATGCCACTGCCCCCTAGCTTGCAGATTGCGGATTGTGGGATTTCTGGGTCTCCATAATTGTGTGGGCCAGTTCCTCCAAGTAAATCTCTGTATGTATACATATCTTAGTGGTTCTGTTTCTCTGCAGAACCCTGACACACAATTCACTATTAGGATTAAATAAAAAGATGCAGGTACAAGGCACAGAGCCTAGCCTGTGTGCATTCTAGCTTAAAGCAAAATAACTAACCCACTAGTTCCCCAAAAAGCACCTAAGGTCCAGAGCAATGGGATCTTATCCCCTCGGTCTTCTCCTCTCCTGGTTGAACTGCTCCCAACCAGTCTTGCCATTTGCTCCTCCCTGGATGAATTTTCTCTCCTCTCACTGTATGGTCATGTCCTTAGTATACTCAGGTCTGGCCAAGTACCTCTTGAAGTTTGGAATCCAAGTACTAGGTGAGGCAAGGACAGTGTAGATCCAACTGTCACCTCCTTGCTTTATACCTCTGTTGATGAATCCCTCTGTTAATGAATCTCCTGATGTCAGGGGCCATTAACTCCAGTGGTTCTTACTGTATTCATGAGGAAACTTCTAGCACATGTTTTTTTTTCCTTGTTGTGCTTTATTTAGTCCCGAGGGCCCAACTTCTCACAGCCCCTGGGCACACTGGTAGACTGATGACAAGGCTTAGAGCTCGAGGCTGTCAGGGTTGTTACAGAGTTTATCATCCTGGACAAGACCACCAGCAAGGGAATCTGTCAAACTGTAGAATTGTGAGAAATAATAAGTCATTGTTATTTTAGACCACTGAGTTCTGAGATGACTGGTCACACAGCATTAGATAATTGATGCAGAAGTTGGTACAGGAAACAGAGCATTGCTGTAACAAACACCCGAACCATTTGGTCTTGGCTTAGGGGTTAGGTGGTGGGCAGATGCTGCAGGGTTGGTGAGGGGTTGTCAGAGGCTGGAGGAAGGGCAGCTTGTGTTATATTGGGAGTCGGGGACAACTGACACATCTGTTGCCTGTGGCAGTTTGGAATATAGAAAAGGTACTTGTGCACTTGTGGGTCTACCTAAGAAGATCTCTGGACAGAATGTGAAGACCCCTGAGGGTTGCTTGCCTGCTCCTAACTGGATCTGATAACGCGGGCAGAGGAACATGAGCTCAGTAAGGAGCAACTTGGTTTGTGAGCAGATTTTAGAGAAATATAGAAGGTCGAGGACTTGCTAGAGTTGAAAAACAAAATTATCTCTTCTTTCTGGTCTCCCTGGCCAGTAAAAAATTTAAGTGATGAGAGACCTGGCCTAAAGATAGAGTCTGGGGCACCTGGGTGGCTCAGTCAGTTAAGCGTCTGACTCTTGGTTTCAGCTCAGGTCATGATCTCGGTCGTGGGATGGAGCCCCGTGTTGGGCTTTGCACTCAGCGTGGGGTCTGCTTGTCTCTCTCCCTCTGCTCCTCCTCCTGTGCTCACTCTCTCTCTAATAAATAAATAAAATCTTAAAAAAAGGATAGAGTCAATGATGTGGCTCTAAGACCCCTTGTTAAGGTGTCTGAAAGATTTAAGGTGGTACTGATACCCTCTTGGTGACACAAAATGACTTCTAAGAACTTTAAGGCCCTGAAGGAGAGGGAAGGAGAGAGGGAGAGAGAGAGAAAGAGAGAGGGAAAGAGCTGGAGGGAGGGTGAGGGGGGGCGAGCAACCTGTCTCAACTGGAGTGAACCTCAGCAGCTACGTAGGAAACCCATAAAGTTCTCAAGAGAATTGTATCAGTGAAAACACGGCAAGCTTGGACTTACAGTGCCCATAGTTGTTCAAGGTGAAAATAGCCCTCTGAGTCCCCAACTTTTCTATGAACACGAAGCAGGCTGAAAACACCATTCAGCTGCAAATGCCAGCTATTTCTGGAGGAAGAAGAAGGATGATAAAGAGGGGGAGATTCAAGAGTTCAGAGAGGAAAGCCAAGAGCCACAGAGAACTCTTGATTCTCCCCTCTTTGTCATCCTTCTTTTGGACTAGGGAATTACTCCCAGGGAGCTGAACCAGCCCCTAATCAAGGGCTGTTCTCTGCCCCTGGAGGCAGAAGGAATTGGGAATGCATGCCTGGCTAGACTGTAGTACCACTATGAACCAAGGACTCTTCCTCCCCTTTTTGGTTGGGAGTGTCTACTGTGGATGTCCTGTCCCCTTTTCACCTTTGCATGCTGGTTCTTGGTGGGGGGCAGGAGGAGCTCCTCACAAGCCTCATCTACCTGTGGCTCTGGTTCAGAAGTTCTGTGGACTAAATCCTGCCTCCCCAGATTCGTATGGGGAAGCCCTAACCCCCAATGTGACTGTCCTTGGAGATGGAGCCTTTAGGAGATAATTAAGGTGAAGGGAGGCTATAAAGGTGGACTCCTAATCCGATAGGATCGGTAGCCTCCTAGCAAGAGGAAGAGGGAAAAATCCTTCCTTCTGTCTGTGTGTGTGCACCCAGCTCAGGCTGCATGAGGACACAGCAAGGAGGTGGCTGTCTGTAAGCTGGGACAAGAGCCCTCCCCGTAACCCAATCGTGCTGGTGCCCTAATCTCAGAATTCCAGCCTCTAGAACTATGAGAAAACAAGCCTCTGTTGCTAAGCCAGGTAGGCTATGGTATTTTGTTACACAGCCTGTGCTGACTCACAAAAGCCGGTGAAATCCTGGACACCACGCCTGAGCATGAAGCACAGGGGGATGACATTTTTTGGAAGAGAGAATGAGCATATTTTGAATACAGGAGGAATGGAGGTCATTGTGGTAGGGAATGGACGCCTGATAAATTGAAGATCATGGACACAGTATTGGGTTGTCCCTCTCTGAAGACTCAGAGTCCATTTTCCCATACGGTGAATCTAAGCTGTGAATCTCCGCTGGCCTCATGACCTGCTTGGACTCACAAAATGTGGTGGAAATGATGCTGGCAAATTCTAGGGTGTAGTGAAATATTAGAGACAATCCATTGTGCTGTCATTAAGGGATGGGCTAAATCAGCAATGATACATCCACACTGTGGAGTGCCTGATAGCGGCTAAAGCAATGGGAAGGATCTACTCCATCAGGATGGATGGAAATATCTCCAAGACATACTGTTGGGTCACGAAAGCAAGTTTGCTGAATGGCAACTTGAAGTAGGATTTCATCTGGGTCAAAATATAAGCACACAAAACAATACCATATCTTTTCCTGTGGCTACAAGGATGCGTGTGTATGCGTGTGCGCCCACATATGCACTCGTGTGTGTAAGATCATTAGAACAAAAGAGGGAGAGAAAAGTCTGGTAGGAAACACGCCAAATGGAAAGGAAGTGTTTAACTCTGGGGAGGGGTGAGATTGTGGGTGGTTGGGGGGGGTGGAGTGAGAGGGAGCTGTATCTTTTTAACTCTGTTTATCTCTGCATTTGTTTTTTGAAATAGTGAGTGTATCCATACATTAACTGTGTAATTTAAAAAGTTAAAAGCTAAGGAAAAAATTATCCAATAACCCAATCCAGAATTGGGCCCAGAATAAGATGTTTTTCTCCCTGGCCTGTGGTTAGCGGAAAGCACAGCATCTCTTGGAGGGCACTTCTCCTGGGCTTGGAGCGATTCTTTCATGACCCCGGGTACTGTCACCGGCACTTCCTGCCATCCCGGCCGTCAGTTCCCTCCCCCTAGCATCCCTTCTCCCCTCTGCAGCTGGAAGATCACGCTCTGTCACGCAGGAGGCACAGACGTTCCCAAGCTGCGGTGTGCTCGAGGTGTCTGCCATCCATCACTGGCCTCCGAATTCCTCGGGAGTTTCTTGCCCTCCTGTCACTAAAACATCGCATTGTGTTGTCCGGAGCAGTTTTTATGGGGAGCAAGAGTAATGAGGAGCGAAACAGAATAATGGGGGTTGGCTTTTCACAACGCCCTAGGGCTGGTTGTGCAACCTTGGGCCGGCCACTTAAAACCTCCCTGCAGAGTTTGCCTTTTATGAAATGGGGACAAGAGTGTCTTACTCATGAGGCTGCTATGAAGAGCACATGGGGTGATGTAGGTAAAGCACCCCATGCAATGGCTGGCATGATACAGTTGCTTATAAAGGATTTCCCTTTTCTCTTCCCTCTGTAGCTGTGTGACTTTAGGCAAGTCACTTAACCTCTCTGAGCCATTCCTGTCAAATGGTAATAAAGACACCCTCCCTACCCCGGAGGGTTTGTTCATTCATTTAGCAGATGTTTATCGAAGACCCATTATAGGTCATATAGGTCATGCACTTCGCTAAGTATTAGGGATATAGTGATGAATAAGACAGACAGAGTCTTTGGTCTTATGGTGATGATTGTCTCGTGGGGAAGACAGAAATAAAACACATAGCTGTGCTGACAATTGTCGTGAGAAGCAATGAAGTACTTGGCACCTAGTAGGTTCTTGAGGGAGGCAGCCTCCTGTCACCCACAGCCCTGGCCATGTCTGAGCTTCGTGAAGCTGTTCTTGGCGCCGGGGTACAGAGCTAACTCCCCCTATCCTGGTCCTGGCTCATCACTGCCCAGGGATCTTTTGTATTGTTCTGAGCGGCATCTCGGAAGATGTGGCTTCTCCCCTGGGCCAGAGCACTGCTGTTCTGAGCAACCACGATCTTCATCCCAGCCTTTCGTTGCCCTTTGCTGTGGGCTGTCTGGTTTCTTGTGAGACAGACCTATTCTGTAGGAACTTTTCACCTTCCTTGCTGATGCAGAGTGTGGAGAGGTCCCCTGGGGCCCCTTATCCTTGCCTCCAGAGTAATAACCATCCACTGAGCATTGTGACATGCTAGGGCACTTAACATTCATTATCTCTAATCTCATGGCAACCCTGGGTGATATCATAATTCTCTTTTTACAGAGGGGGAAATGGAAGCTCAGAAAGGTTGAGTAAATGGCCCATGGCCACACAGCTGGCTAGTGGCTGTGTTGAATTCAAATCCAGTCACTCTCTGCCATTCTGAGGATGCTCTGCAACAATGTAATTGAATCAGAGTTGGGAAGAGTGGGGATGGGGTCAGGACAAAGGAGAGAAGTCTAGAGGCTGGATAGGAAGAGTATAAGTCTGGAGGTAGGACCCTGGCATTCATGTCCTCAGCTCCCTTGGGAAGGTAACTTCATGCCCAGGGAAAGACAGGAGGGGTTGGAGAGGAGAACAGATGAGACATTCCTTAAATATTTTAGTCCCAAGACAGTTTCTGAACAGTTGCACAGGTTGTACACTGCACAACTTCAGATGGCATCATTCACACTAGTTCATGAGAATAGCACCCTGTAGGGATATGTGGTTCACATCCTATGTTATAGGATGACTTCTCAGCAGTCCTAGCTATGATGCCATGGGGTCAGAAAGAATCTTTCTCACCATGAAACGGGGGCTCTGAGCTCCTGCAGAGGAGAGAGATCAGAGAGGGACAGCCCATAACAGCCATTGAGTATCCTGGGAAGAATGAGGTAGAGGTGTGAGCCCTTTCTGCCCCAGCAAGCTATCCTGGGTCTCTCCTTCACCACAGTGCCTACTCATAAGCACCTAGTGGTCTTACCCTCTTCTACCTCCTCTTTGTCCCAGGGTAGACTTGGGGGCCTAGCCTGCCCCTTTTCTCCAGAACCCTTCCTACAGCCAACTTGGGGGTTAAGGAGGCCCAGGGTGGGTTGAGGGAGGGACCGATATGTCAGCCCAGCCATTGATCTGCCTCCAGTCGACTCAGCTCTAAGAGGTTTACCTCTTTAAAATGCAGGGGAGGCTTTGAGGCACTGGGCTGTCTCACTGCCCAGTGCCCTCACC
>NC_138378.1:18089697-18123713 GCF_054177405.1 Leptonychotes weddellii | reverse complement strand
CGTGGGATATTCCCCTTTATTCACAGTAGCTTCATGCAAATTCTTTTTTTTTTTTTAAGATTTTATTTATTTATTTGACAGAGAGAGACACAGCGAGAGAGGGAACACAAGCAGGAGGAGTGGAGAGGGAGAAGCAGGCTTCCCGTGGAGCAGGGAGCCCGATACGGGGCTCGATCCCAGGACCCTGGGATCATGACTTGAGCCGAAGGCAGATGCTTAATGACTGAGCCACCCAGGCACCCCTCATGCAAATTCAATCCTCTCTGAGATCCAGTGGGGATAAGAGCACGCAAAATGGGCTAGGACATGCTGGAGGCAATGCAGGCATTTGCCCTCTGGTTGGAGATGCTGACTTGGGGAGGGGAGGAGAGGGCTGGGTGCATCAGGTGTGGGAGTGGTCTGAGAAGGTGTTCATGCTTCCTGCCTTGTGCCCAGGGCAGGGGTGGTGTCCTCTTAGGGTCTTCAGAAACCCAATTGAGCTTGCAGGGAGGTAAGATGCTGTTGGCACCACAGGCATGTGTGCCCTGTCCATGGTGCCCATCTTCCCTGTTCTCCTCACCCTCCAGGGCTCTGAAGTCCACCAGGGCAGGCTTTGCAGACTATTCTACTTCAGCAGAAGCAGCTCCACCTTTATGTGTTGGTTTTCATGGAAGGTTTTATTTGAGGAAAGGGTTGAACAAAGGTTTCCAGAGCACTGCATGACAGTGATCTCTCTGGGAGTATCTACTTGCCCTGCCTGGCCCCAAGTGGAGGCTGCATGGTTACATAGGTTGTGCCCTGCATAGCCCCTGGGGCACCCTTCCCATGGTCAGTGATGTGAACTTCATTCCCCAGAGATGTGCACTGCACTGGTTCTGGGTCTGCCTCCGCTCTATAAACCCCAGCTGCTGGCCGTGGGTGCCTTCTCCAGTGGCGGGTTGGCTGTGGTCTTGACCTTGGAACTCCATGAGGAGTTCCAGAACTGGGAACAGGCATTGCAAAGCCTGAGTCCCTAGGCTGACTTTGGGACGTTCATTTGTTCACTGAATAAATAGTTATGGACCGCCTTACTCTGTGCCTGGCGCTGTGCTTGTCACAAGAGGAAAAGATCTCTCCCTTTGCTCTCCCTCCTTGAGGACCATCTAGTCTATTGGGAGAGGTAGACTCTGAGGAAGAAGACAAATAAATGTGTAATTAGAAATTGAGATCAGTGCCCTAAAGCAAATAAATAGGGTGCTGACCTAGAGATAAGGGGGTGGGGTGCTAGCTGAGATGAGGTAGGAGAGGAGGCCTCTCCTAGGAGTTGACATTGAGCTGAGACCTGAGGGATGAGGGGGCAGCAACGAGAAGAGTGTGGGTAAGAGTGTCCTAAGTGGAAGGAACATTGAGTGCAAAGGCCCTGGGGCATGAAAGAACTTGAGTCCGGGGAGCCAGGGAAGTACCATTGTGGTTGGGCGGTCATAGGTAGGGAGGGGTCTGAAGCTTCAGAAAACATCTGAAAGGTGCACCAGTCAGGTGGACGCAGGTGTCCAGACCAGCCCTCATGCTCCATGTCTGAATTCCCACTAATGGAGCAGAGTGTTAGGATGAGGATCTGGAGATGTAGGCTCTTAACACATCCAAGGAATTACCAAATATCTCCCATTGAGCCAGTGAAATTCTGGGCCCAATCTCCTAGGGCATACTCCAGATGGGAAATTACCTTAACAGGAGTTAAAGTAATTCTAGGTCCTGTAACCGAGAACCTTCCAAATGTCAATCGCTTAACAGTGCAGACGCTCAATTCTCACATGAATTCCAACTGGGTGTTGGCAGGTGGCTTTCCCTGTGGTAATGCAGGGACCCAGGCCTCCCACCCAGTAGCTCCACCATCTCTGGGGATCTTGGCGAACAGTGAAGAGAAGGTGTAGAGCATTGTGCTGGAGGTTGTTATGGACCAGGGGTAAATGTGTATGTCTTTTCCACTCACATTCTGTTGGCCAGAATTCAGTTACTTGGCCATCCCCAATTGCAAGTGCGTCTACCTGGATGCCCTCCAGGTAGAGGAAGTGGGTTCTGGTGAACACATAGCAGTCTCTGCCCTGGACCTCTTACTTTGAGTGGTCATGACAGTGTGGGCCGAGGGTCTCTGCAGTGACTTCACAGTAGCAGCACCTGGGCTGCTGCTGGGTCCCTATCGCAGCCACTCAGGATCTCTGGGAATGCCCCAGGCATCTGCATTATGGGAAGCACCGCAGGAGACAGCAGCGTACAACCGAGTACTCTGTGCAGAGAGGAGATTCTGGGACAGGGGTCACACCTGGGCCACCAGGCTAGTGTGGCAGGCAGGCAGGAAGACGCCATTTAGAAATAGTATGGTTGCACTTCTGCATTCTAGGGCAGGGGCTGCCTGCATCTCACATGTGGGCAGCAACTTCAATGGCTCCTCAAGGTTGAGACAGGTGAGGGCCCCACCTGGGCAGGTCCGGATGGGGGAGGGCAGAGAGAAGCTGGTGACATGCTCAGCTTGGTGGCGGGAACTCTGAGCTTCCTAGGAAGCCACGTGAGGAAGAGAAGGGAGATGTTCCATGTTAAGGGAGTCGAAGGTAGATGAGAATGGGGGGCGGGGGCCAGAGGGAGAGAATATACTCTCAGCAACCGTCGCGTCCCACAGATTTGAAGTTGTTCCTTGTTCTGTAGTGGTCCTCCTACCCACAGACCTCTCATAGGACCCTGTGTACAGCTGCCCGTGTTCTTGTGCTGATGGTGTCTGGAAGGTACGAAGGAAGCAGGAAGTGTGTGGTAGAGTTCTTATTTGGGTTCAGGCAGGGAAAAAGGAATTCTGAGTAATTTCAATAGCAAAGGACTTGATGAAGGGAATATTGGGGACGCCGGTGACACTAGGACACAGGGACTCAGAGGAGTCACCCTTCAGCCAGTGGGTGGACCTGGCTGGCCACAGACACCCTCCTGCTCTCCTCAGAGGGCCCCTCTCCTTCCTTCCCTCTGATAAGATAATGGGCAAGAGCAGACGGACGCGGGGCTGGCCAATGTATGGCTCTATGCTCGTCCCTGGCAGACATCACTAATTGACCTTGTCGCACCCAGATCTTGCAGCTCCTGAGGCCCTTTCCTGTCCCTGCTCCAGGCAGTCATTACCAACAGATCACAGATGACATAGGAAACCAAACTTACTTCATTTCTGGGGTTAATATGACACCCCCTTCCGAGGCAACATATGTGCAATGTAAATGAAATTGTCATTGTCTTAGCCCAAAGGAGCCAGGATTTCAGGCCCCAGGGGGAAGGGTGGCCCACCTGGGGGCCACGGCTGCTGACCCCGCTGAGGTCACACTGCCAGTGATTCTTGGCTGGCCCACCTGAGGAAATCTGAGGGGACATTCCAGGTGGCCACCACGCCCTTCTCCTGATCCGGTCTCCATCTGGGGAGGCCTGAGCTGGCCCCCACCACCCCGCCCCTGAGTCTGCTCCGAGGGCCCTGCTTCCCTCTGACTGCATGGTGGGTTCCGACCTCACGGGTTCTGCCCCACAGGCAGATTTGCTAGCTTCCTGCCCATTCCTGTTCCCAACCAGGCCCGGGGCTTGCTGGTTTGGCCAGGTCCAGAGGGAGCTGGCATCAGACACAGCAAACGGAACAGCGGTGATGACCTTGATTGTCCTAACGTGGCCTCTGGTTGGTTTCTTTGTCCCCCTGGTTCCTCCTCAGCCTTCCTAATTCCTGTTACACCCTTATCCCTAGACTTCTCTTTGACAATTCCTACCAATGGACTCTTTGAGGAGGAAAAGAGAAAAAGGCAAGAACAATCAGAATCAGGGGGTGGGCTCAGTTTATATCCTGAGTCATCGCTTACCTGCTGTGTGACCTTGGGCAAGTCACTTCACTTCTCCGAGCTGCCCTCTGTAAAATGAGAATAACAGCCTCCTGCTGGGATTGTGGGAGGATCAGTGACTGAAGTCTCTGGCTCAGGCCTGGCAGGCTCTACCTGCTCCGTAAGTAAAGGCTGCTATGGCTCCTTGCTCCTCTCTCATCCTTGTTGATTGGGGTTGGGGCTTGAAGGTCTGGCATGGCATGCTGGCTGGAGGCTTGTACAGTCTCCTTTTTTTCCCGCCCACCCCCCTCACCCCCCCGAGCTGCTGGAACTAAGCTTTCTCTCATCTCTTCAAGGAAGATATGACACCAACTTTGTTTTAGCAGAAACAAAGCCCAAATAAATCATCCACAGAGGGACCAGCAGGCTAATAGAATGTTCTTAAAAGGGCATTTTACTTTGTCAAATTGCTCTAGTGCTGCTGGTCTCTGCTTGCCATTTGCGTGCGTGCGTGTGTGTGCGTGTGTGCGTGCGTGCAGATTTCTGGAGGGTTTGTTTGCAGGGATGGAGAAAAGGGGCTGCCCTGACGTCGGTCCCAGGCCGGGGGCTGAGGGCTTCTCTCCTGGGCACCCGTCGCTCTGTGGGCCTGTTCCCGCCGGCACCCAGGCCCGCGGCATCTTCACCTGCTTCCATGTGCCGGAGGAGCCGGGGGCGGCATGGGGGTGGATGGGGGCCAGTGGGGGAAGAAGCCCCAGCGCCAGGACCCCCGCCCGTTCCCAGCCCACCGCATTATCCAGGCTCCTTTTCTCCTCTTACTTTCTGAAAAGCCGTGTGTCAGCACAGGCGTGGCAGGTGTGCGGGCTCTCGGAGACTCTGCGTCTGTGCCCCGGCACATTTTCTGGGAGAAAAATGCCGACTCGGAGAGAATCCGAGTCAGGCGGTGCTCGCCTCCCTCGGGTGCAGGAGAGGGCCGGTGGGGGAGGACGTGCGGGAGGGGCCCGGTGCCTGGCCTCGAGGGGTGCATGCTGCCAACGGCCCAGCTGGCCGGGGCGGGGGGGGGCCTCCTCTGGGCTGGGGAGAGGGGACCCCATAAAGTGACTACAGAAAGAGTGGAGCAGCCGCTCTCTCCCTCCTTGCTCCCTCCCTCCTTCCCTTGCTCCCTCCCTCCATTCCTTGTTCCCTTCCTTCCTTCCTCCTGCCCTCCCTCCTTCCTTCCTCTTTTCCTCCTCCATCCCCCCTTCCTCTCTCCTCCCCCCTCCCTCCCTCTTTACCCCATCTCCCCTCTCCCCCGTCCTCTCCCCAGCCTCCCTCCCACACCCACTAAGGACCCATTGTGCCGCTGCTCAGGGCTCCAGGCTGGGCCCAGCTGCAGGGAGAGAGCCTCTGCCAGCCTCAGCTCTGCCTGGTGGGGATCCCGGGAGGTGGGTACAGTGCACACACGACTGAAGGTCTGGGCGGTTCTCCTGGGAGCCTTGCTGCGCCTGGAGGGTCAGAGAAGGCCCTTGAAGGGCAGGGGAGATTTGCCCGGGGTCTCAGTTTTTTAGGGGGAAGGGTGTTCTCAACAGAAGGAAGAAGTCTACCAAGGCCGGGAGACAGGGCAGGGTTTGGTGTCTGTGACGAGGCGGGGAGGTTCAGGGAGGCCTGAGCAAGCACGGCGTGGATGGAGTCTCCAGGCTGACGTGGGTAATCGATAAATATTTATGCATTGCGCTCCGGCCGCGTGCCAGGCACAGAGCTCAGTTCAGGGGAGGACAGAGAAGGTCCTGGTGAACTTTCAGCCTGGCTCAGGGTCCGATGGGGGGAGACAGTCAATGAACACTCACTCAGACTTCAAAATCAGACACACTTGGGCTTGAGTCCCACCTCTGCCCATGTTAATGTGCCCCTCTGGCCAATCATTTCACCCTTTCTGAGTCTCCGTTTTCTCATCTGTAAAGTGGGGGATGGTAGTACCCATGATGCCCTGCGATGTTTTGGGGACCTGCATTAGCTCTTATATGTGAAAGTATCTAGCACTACATATGGTATCTCATTTTACCTCCATAAAAACCCTGGAAGGAGGGTACTGTTATCTCCATTTTACAGATCTGAAAGTGGTGGCTTAGAGAGGTTGAGCCACATGTCCAGGGTCACACAGCCAGTAAGGTATATAGATGGAAACTCAGGCAGTCTGACTCCCAAGCCTGAGTGTTTAATAATGACCTCCCAGAAATGCAGCATATGGACTTGGAACAAGACAAATACATCAGCAAAATTGCACAGGCCTGGCAGGAGCATGGGGCATAAATGCAGGGGTGATGAGCTGTGAAGGGCCATGGGGATGCTCTTTCTCCTCTATGGCTTCTTACCATCCCTTCGGTTGTACTCTCCTAGACTGTGGGGTTGGTGGGAGAGGAGGATGGCTCTTAGTGGGGAAGGAGGGGGAAGGGGATGCAGGGAGGGCGGTGGCAAGTGTGGGAGGAAGAGTCCCTAAAGGGATCTGCCCCCTTCCCCCATCTGGTGCTCTCCCTTTCTCCAGACCAAGGTGTCTCGGGAGCCCAGCACTCCAGCAGAGGCCGTGAGGGTTTCCGTCCCCATCACTGTGCCTTTTCTGTTCACATGGGACTTTCTTGCTCTGGATACCTTTTCTCCCAGGAGCTTTTTGGTCTTTTCAGATCAGCTTCTGTCTAGGCGGTCTCTTATACTCTCTGGGCACACCTTGTGAACCTTTGCTTTGGCCTTTCCCTTCTCTTTATCCTCTCTGCGCTCTCTCTATTCCCTTCCCTCCTGGAGGGTAGATGGTGGGGCTCCTGAAGTCTAAGGAAGGGCTCGGGCACAGCTTTATTCCCTGGTTAGGCTCCCTTAGAAGGAGCTCAGACTATGGGTCCCTAGACAAGGGCCCCGGTCATGATAAGGACTGACCACACGATGGCGCCGTGGGACCATCAAGCACATGCCCCGTCTCTCCAATGGCTCTGGTCCACTGTCACCCTGGGGGCTGGTCTCTCCCTTAAATGTTTCAGTGGCACCGAATGGTCTGTGCTTTATCTCATCATTGTCATCCTCCCCCTTGCCCCCCTTTCCTTGTCTCTGTACCTGGGCAGCTGATTTCTGCGTCTCCTGCTTACCCTGAACAGTTGGGCTCTTTGACTCAGTCACTGCTGGCTGAGCTGGGGAGGAGGGGAGTGGAGAGGGAAGGAGGGGAGAGGAAAGGAGGGAACCCAGGGGCTGGCAAGGGGCTCGAGGCTGCAGAGATAAGGAAGGAATATCTGGAGTTACTTATGGGCTCAGCCGTCTGTGGACCCAGCCATTTGGAGCTGGGGTCAGGGAAATCTTTATGATTGGGAAACAGACCCTGCTTGTCCATCCCAGGGGACATCCAGTTGCCTGGCTTGGGGCCCCAAACCCAGGTCTCACCTTCTGGAAGCCTGAGGGCCAGGGGTGACACAGAAAAGGATGCCATCAGCTGCCAGGAGCCTGAGAAGGAGTGAGAAGTCCACAGCTCCAGCTGGAGGCAGCTCCTATAACATAAACAGCCCAGGCCAGTGGTGGCCATTTCCCAGGCACCGTGGAAGCTGATGGAACTACCGGCTGCAAAAAGCGAGGCTTATTTCTATGGAAAAAAAAAACACCTCAGCTGAGGTGGCCTCGAGTGCATTTCACACATGCTCAGGGACCAGGGACAAGTTCCGATTAAATCGTATGATAACCATTTGTGGTGTACTTACTATGTGCTGGGCACTGCTCAAAGCACTGGGTGTGGATTATTTTACTTGCATGGATTCTCCCCTAAGACAGGTGTTCCGAGAGGATTTCTAATGAAAATCAGGGCTGGGGAGGAGACCAACTTTGTTTTCGCGCCATAAAGCCCAGGGTATGTGCAGGCTGGAGCTGAGCTCCTTCGGATTGTCGAGGTGGAGAGAGAAAAGCCTCTCCTTTGAACTCACAGTGTACACTGAGACCCGCCACGGGAGCCTCTTCCATTCCTGCCCACTTGCTTTCTAGTGGAAGGAACGGTCCGCAGCTGGAGTCAGATCCTGATTTAATAAGGCAATAACCGGAGAAATGCATTTCGATTATTAAGCATTTGTTCATTAGGGCTTAGTTGCTCTGACCCAAATAGCTGCGAAGCAGTCATTCCACATCAAAGACGTTTCTTGTTTATATATTTTGTTTATTTACCATCGTGAACAAACATTGCATCAATTAAATGTCGATTAAGGGCCCATGATTTGAATTAGATTATATATGTAGTGTCAAGTCGTTTTTGTGTCTCTTTTGGAGATCTCATCCATTTTTGTTTTAATGTTAAAATACGGTTCAATCCAAGTGTTAGAGGCTGCGGCTGGTTGGAGCGACAGGCTGGCTTCGGTGCACTTTGAGGGCTGGGTCTTTTCTCTTCGGGTGTTTGCAGCCCGGAACCGTGGGACTGTGGTATTTGTTCATCATTGGTGATTCGTGGAGGTGCCTTTTCTCCACTGGGATTCTTGGCTTTTTTGGGGGGTAGATTTCTTTTCTTTTTCTTTTCTTTTCTTTTAAATTAATTTTTTTGGATGTAGTGTTCCATGATTCACTGTTTGCGTATAACACCCAGTGCTCCATGCAGAACGTGCCCTCTTTAATACCCATCACCAGGCTAACCCATCCTCCCACTCCCTCCCCTCTAGAACCCTCAGTTTGTTTCTCAGAGTCCACAGTCTCTCATGGTTCATCTCCCCCTCCGATTTCTCCCCCTTCATTTTTCGCTTCCTACTTTTTTTTTTTTTTTTTAACATATAATGTATTACTTGTTTCAGGGGTACAGGTCTGTGATTCATCAGTCTTACACAGTTCACAGTGCTCACCATAGCACATACCCTCCTCAAGGGGGGTGGTTTTCTTAAAACACAACACAACACCATGCAATAACCCCCTGTCACCCAACCCTTAGATACTGATCCAGGGTTGCACAGTTGAGCTGCCCAAATGAAGCTAAGTTCTCTAAAATCGGCGTTGAAACCGGCAGCATTGAGACATTGAAAGAATATACATAGTTTTCCTAGTCACTTGATTCAGAAGCACTGAGATGGCCTATCTCAACAACTTTTTAAGAACAATTTAAGGAAAATTTGGGGAAATCTCTAAATTTATGAGAAAAATACTTTTTAGAAAATTAGATCATATATAAACTTTCTTGCCTTTTTGAGTCAGAGAAGGGACCTGAAGGAGGTATGCTGGCTATGTTGGGCCCCTCAGGCTTAGAATGGGACCTTCCTAGTCCCCAGAATCAGCCTTCCTTCTACTGCAATCACTGGCTTGGCTGAAGTAGGACTTCCCATGGGAACATGGGGGGACTCAGATCTTCTGGGGTGGGGTGGGGGGCAAAGGTGAGGCTGATGAAGACTTCTCCCCACCGTGACCCCCAACCCAGCACAGAGAGGCCACGGAATAAGGCCAGCCCTGGGGAGGCCAGTCCTGGGTCAGTCCTACCGGGTGGCATGCAGGGTAGTGGGCAGCGGGGCGGGCTGGGATGTGCTGCAGTCACGTGGAGCTGTGAGGCTCAGCCAGGCAGGCCAGCCGGGCAGCTGCAGAGGGGGTTTATTCTGGGATAAAGAAGAGAAAGGAAGGACAGAGGGGGGGGGCAGTGGTGGGGAATGAGGGACCTGCCTGGGGAGGCTGGTCTGCTTGTTGAAGGTCTTCTCCTGCATTTCCAGCTCAGGTGTTTTCAAACCTTTTTTTTAAAGACTTATTTATTTATTTTAGAGAAGCGGGGGAGGGGCGGGGGGCGGGGCTCTGCTG
This sequence comes from Leptonychotes weddellii, assembly GCF_054177405.1. NCBI lineage: Eukaryota > Metazoa > Chordata > Mammalia > Carnivora > Phocidae > Leptonychotes > Leptonychotes weddellii. The sequence continues at coordinate 18,114,168 of NC_138378.1, read as the reverse complement.
AGTGTGGAGCCTGATGTGGGCTGGATCCCAGGACCCTGAGATCATGACCTGAGCCAAAATCAAGAGTTGGCCGCTTAACCGACTGAGCCATCCAGGCGCCCCTCAAACCATTTTTTTTTTTTTTTTAAAGCAATGGAACTCTTTCGCCAAATGACATCCTATGCCAAAGTCCGATATATAAACACACATAGTTGAGGTGAGGGCAGGGTCCATCTCACTTGTCCCCTTGGCCCTGCACCCCATGGCACCCCCAAGCATCTCTGCCCAAATCCTCTTGCTTTGCACGCCCCTGCATCACTACACAGCACAATCCTAGCCTCAAAGCCAGTCCCCAGCCCAGATGCGGGCTGGCCACAGAAGGATCACTGGGATGGGACCTTCTTCTTGAAGTCCCAGGCTGCCCGTGGATATTCTGATTCTGCAGGGCTGGATTAGCCCAAGAATATCCTGTTCACCAGATGCCCCAAATGATTCTAATCAGTGCATAGCGCTGGGAGGAGGGCATGGAAATGCTCACTGTCGGGGCTGACCCTGCGCCCGCAGGTCCCTGAGACGGAGGCTTCCCTAAAGGTGACAGCCTGGGGATTACTTGCACACAGAGGTGCTCGGAGAGGGCTCAAGTGACTGAAAGCTAGTCAGCAGTGGGAAGCCACCTCCTGGCTCTCCACGGGGCATACAGCACAGAGATCAGCCTGGTGGCAAGTGTCGTCATAATTTTAATTACTCGTGTTATTCTAAATTTAAGTTTTGATGCTGACAAGGCACAGGATACAGTGAGAAACCATTTATAAACATTCCTAGGTTTTAACCTCATACCAGCCTTGTGATATGAAACCCATTTTGTAAACGGAAAACTGAGGCTTTGAAAGTTAAGGTCTCGTACAAGTTCATACTGCTAGTTGGTGGTGGAGGTGAGCCTCAGACTCATGTCTAACATTCCCCAAAGCTTGGCATCTTGACCTTTATGTTGTGTTGAGAGCCCGGGCATATGGACTTTTCTCAGTAGTGAGGATGATGTCCCCAAATGACCCTTACTCTAATATAATAGCACCCAATATGGACAGTAGTAACTGTATGTCTGCCCAGCAATGTCCCCATCTGCCTTCTCTGAAGCCAGTCCCACCCAAACCTGGCCACAAAGGTCACATGCCCCAGACCGGGCCGGTCAGAACACCCCATTCCCCTTGACACCATGATTAGTCCAGGGAGGGCACTGGATCCAAGTCTTAATCGATCACATGCCTTCCCCAGGATTTTCGTGTTAGGAGCTGGAGGAGAAGCTACCTTCTTCTTGAGACACTGTGCTGGAGGGCGGTGAGGGACTGCAGGCAGCCAGAGTTCTAGTAGAAGGTCAAGAGAAACAGAGAGAAGCGGAGAAGGAGAGGGAGCCAGGCCTGGTGACGGAGTCTTACTGGTAAGGTCCTTCTCCAATTCTGAATTGCCCAAGCACATGTCATTCTCAGCGATGTCACAAAATTTCATTTTTTGCTTTTGCCTCATGTGAATTAGTTTTCTGTCACTTGCCACCAAAAGAATCCTGTCCAATGGAGCATCCAGTGTTAGCATCCCAGTCCGTCCATCCTGAGCCCCCTCTGAACCACCCACGTCCCGGGATATTTGTGGCTCTTTCCCTGCTCCTCTCTGCAGACCATGCTTTCTCACCGAGTGGCCAGGGGTTCTCAGAATACTAGTTACTCCCAGAAGTCCCTAGCCCCACCCTAATGCATTGATTTAAAATTTTAATTGTGGTAGATATGCATAGCATAACATTTACCGTCTTAATTTGTAAGGTTACAGTTCAGGGTTATTAAGCACATTCACATTGTTGTGTGACTATCACCACCATCCCTCTCCAGAACTTCTTCATCCTCCCCAATCAAAACTCTGTACCCATGAAACACTAACCCCCCAGTTCCCATTTTCCCCAGCCCCTGGCAACCACTGTTGTCCTCTGTCTCTACCAATTTGACTACTCTAGGGATCTTATGTACGTGGAATCATGTAGTATTTGTCTTTTTGTGCTTGGCTTATTTCACTTGGTAAATGTCCTCAAGGTTCATCCATGTTGTAGCATATGGCAGTGTTTCCTTCCTTTTTAAGGCTGAATAATATTCCATTGCACATATACACCACATTTTGCTCATCCATCCTCCAATGAGGGACACAGAGTGCTTTTTACCTTTTGGCTATTCTGACTAATGCTGCTAGGAACATGAATGTGCAAATGTCTTTTCTAGACCCTACTTTTAATTCTTTTGGGTATATATCCAAAAGTGAAATTGCTGAATCATATGGTAATTCTATTTTTAATTTTTTGAGGACCTGCCATACTGTTTTCCACGGTGGTTGCACCACTCTGCACTCCAACCAACAGTGCGCAACTGTTCCAGTTTCTCTACATCCTCACAAACATTTGTTATTCTCTACTTTTTTTTTCACAAAATAGCCATTCTGAAGGGTGTGAAGTGGTTGTAATGAATTTTTAATAATAACAACTGTATCAGTTGTGCTGCGTAAATACCACTCCAAAATCACTGGCTTAAAATGACCACCATGACGGGCGCATGGGTGGCTCAGTCGGTTGAGCAGCTGACTCTTGATTTTGAATCAGGTCGTGATCTCAGAGTTGTGGGATCTAGCCCCGTGTCAGGCTCCCTGCTCAGTGGGGAGTCTGCTTGAGATTCTATCCCTCTGCTCCACCCCATGCTCGTGCTCTCTCTCTCTCAAGTAAATAAAATACATCTTAAAAACAAAAACAACCACCGTGATTCTCTGAGTTGGCAAAATGGACTGAGCTCGGCTATGTGGCTCTTCTGGTCTTGGCAAGACTCACTCATGTGTTTAGGGCTAATTCCAAGGTTGACTGGCCTAGAATTATTTCAGCTGGGACAACTCATTGGTGCTTTGTGCCATCTCTCCTTCAGCACCTAGCCTGAGTGGTCACGTGAATTCTGGACAGGGCTCCAAGAGAACAAACTGAAGCATGCAGTGTTTCTTGAGACCTAGGCTTAGAAGAGGTACAAAATGACCTTCTCTGAATTCCATTGATCAAAGAAAATCACACCAGGACAGTCCAGATTCAAAGGGTGGGGAAATTTACTCTACCTCTTGGGAAGACCTGCTAAGTCAAATCACAAAGGGATGCGGATATGGGGAAGTGAATAATTATCACCATTTCCCAAAAACCTATCATAACTTTTCAACAAGTTTTCCTATCAGACAGCAAAGATTTGCATTTAAGAATCCCTCTGATGGGCTCACCCCGTTCATAAGTTTCAGGGGCTCTGGTTCACCTCCAAGACTAGACTATGCTGGGAATCATGAAATCAAGGCCACTAATTCCTCATCCGTTTGCCAAAAGCAGTTGACTCAAGGTTGGCTTTGTCCATTAGACCTGCAATGTTAGTGGCAATTGGCTTTTTCGTCATCTTTCAAAGATGTCAAGTCACACCCTCTCCTCAAAGCCTCTAGTGACCAGGGGAGCCTCAACAGGGCTCTGTGGCCCTCTTAAAGGCTCAGAAAGTCAAAACTAAATGAAGACTAAAGGTTTCCAAAGCTCAGAGCCTCCCCCAAAACTAAATAAGTACAGAGCTAGATTCAAATGGTCAGAGCTGTTGGTGGCAAGCATGGGGGAGCAGGTATCCCCCGGCATTCTGTTCAATGCTCAGTGCCTGGAGGCTAATCTGAAAGGTCTGGGGAGAGTTTCCTGCTTCATTATTTCAGTTACTGCTACAGTAATGCTGCATGACAAAGCACTCTGACCTCAGTGGCAAACAACAATGAGCATTTATGGGTCTGTGGGTTGGCTAGGGTTCAGCTGATCTTGGCCGGGCCAAGCTGGACTCCAGGAAGTGGGTTAGGTTCACAGCTGCTGCACAGAGCTTTGTTCTTGCACCAGGAGCTTACCAAGGCATAGTCCTCTAACAGAGAGTGGGAGGAGCGCAGAGGACAAGTGAACAATTTAGCACACTTGAGGCTTCTGCTGGGTTGTGCCTCCTGTTGTTCTGTGGGCCAAAGTGAGTTCCATGGCCAAGGCCAACATCAACAAGGTAGAGACATAAATTCTTCTGCCATTAGGAGGGTCCTGTGAGTTACATGGCAAAGGGTGAGGTGTACAATCTTGATATGAGGGAGTAAAAATTAGGACCAACTGTGCAGTCTACCCTATTTACCCAGAGGGGTTTGGAGGTTGAGATATTGGGGTTAAACCCAAGTTCTGTGTGAGTGAAATTTCTTATATGCTTATTAGGGAATATCTCAGAAATGGTTGGCCTGGATCAGCAGGAGGCTATTTACAGGGGGAATGGAGGATTCTTATGAAAATGAGCTCCTTTGGGGTTAATGCAGAGCTGGGCCAAGGAGCTTCCTCAAGTAACAAAACCTCCATCTTTGAAGGAAGGGGTAGTTCTGATGACTGTATGATGGAGTTCTCCGGTTTCGTCCCCCATCTGGCCCCTTGCTCACCATTGCCTCACAACTGGTTCCTGGGGGAGAGTGCATTGTTTCAGTAAGACTGTGAGAAGTCGAGAGGTTGGGCCTAAGCAGCACTATTGTGAGTCCTTCCTGGGGAGCTAAATATGGAGGGGGTAGAGGGACTTTCTCTTCCAAACCACAGCCCTTACTGTGGGGCTTTGAAATCCTAACATCTGCAATGGTCGGGCGTGGCAGGGGGTAGGACATGGAAGTGCCCTGTAGCAGCAGAAACAGAGTCCCAGGGAAGCAGTGGTGCCCACGGGAATTGGCATTGGTGGCCCTGTCTAGAATGACGGATGCCGAATGGGTGGGGAGAGGCAAGATGGAGGGAGGGAGGGGTGAGCATGCCCTCCTGGGGTCTAGCCTTGGAGACAGTGCATGATTAGTCCTGACGGGCACTCTGTCCAGCACACGCAGTGGTCCTAGCCACACTAATGCCTAGGCAGTCCTCCCTGGATATTAGGGATATGATGGGTTAATTCAGTCCTACCAGGAGTTGACAGGGATTGCAAACAATGTTTTCAACACTAGTCCTTTGTTCATTAAGTGTCCAGAACATTCTCTGTGCCAGGCAGTATGGTAGGAACATTGAGTTAAGAAACATTTTCTTTGTTGCAGGTGTTGTTGGTAATGGGGGAGGTGATGCCTGGCGGCAGGGGGGACGTAAGAAACCTCTGTACCTTCTGCTACATTTTGCTGTGAACCTAAACCTGCTCTAAAAAATAAAGTCTATTTAAAAAATGGGGGAAAAATTTCCTGTTTTGAGAAGCTCATTATCTAGTGGAGGGCAAACTACAGGCTGTGGGCCGAATTTGGCCCACCAAATCTGTGTTGTAAATAAAGTTTTATTGGGACACAGCCATACTCATTCATTTACATGTTGTCTATAGCCGCTTTAGCATTATAAGGGCAGAGTTGAGTGGTTAAGACCAAGACTGTGTGACCTGTGATGAATAAATTATTTACTGTGGGTTCTTTTCGGAAAAAACTTGCCAATTTGTTGTCCAGTAAAAAACAAATAAATAAGCAATGACAATACAGCATGGTAATCCTGTGATGGAAGTAAGTACCTGGCTTTGGGGGTGGGGTGGGGTCAGGGAAGGCTTCCTGGAGGAAGCAATATCTAATCTGAGACCTACAGAGGGGAGATCGCAGGCCAAAAAAAGCATGAACAAAGGCCAGAGATAAGAGCAAAGGTGGGGTTTGGGTCTTGGTGTAGCTGGAAGCTAGGGTGAAGTGGGGGCTAAGAGAGGCCAATAGTGCTGGCAGCACGTGGGGTGGGGGGTCTGATGGCCATAGAGGAAGTTGGCGCTTATCAGTAGTGGGGTGTGTTCTGACTTGTGCTAATGATATGAGTGCATTTGCTCTCTATTCCTTTTAGGCTTGGATTTTATTGTTTCCAATTTACAGATGGGAATGGATGTGACAGTAAAGGAACTGACTTTCATGGAGGCAGGGTGGATGGAAGGATGATTTGAGTGTGTTTGCCACATCCTGTGGGTGCCGGGAGTGGGTTCTGGTTAGAGGTTGGGGTTGCACCCCGGCCTTGCCTCTCGGCTCCCAAGAGAACAAGAGTAGCTGGTGATTCCTGTGACAGCCTATCGAGACTTATTCCAGCTCCAGAGCGTCCTGTGCCCACACTCAGCCTCCCACGGGGGGCTGCTGGGGACAGGGTCCCTGAGCTGTGGGCTTACCGGCAGGTCTGACCCTCCTCCCTCTTCCCTTCCATCAAAGAGTGCCCTTCGTCCTCAGGCCAGTGAGATCTGCAAATCCACACTGGGGAAAAAACCCTGTGACTCAGAGCAGCCACTCTCCAGGGCTTGAGTGGGAACCACAAGCACCATCACTTGCTGGCTTGTGCCCGGGACAGACTTGTTAGGGGATCTCCAGACTTTCCCACCCAGTCCAGGTACAGCCTCAGAATCCTGCTCAATACACCCTCCGTCGAGCAGCTGACATACTTCCCAACCTTCCTGAATCCGGAGCAGAAGGGTTGGTTTGTGCAGTACTTTCAACACAAACCTACTCACTTCCCGCAGGCAGCCAACTTTCCATCAACCCTGCTTTTGACCCAGAATTTAACACAATTCAACAAATGTTCACCGAGAATCCACTAAGTGTCAAGGAGCAGGGATGAATAAACATGGTCTCTGTGCCCTAAGGAGCTCACATTCTGAGGAGAGAAGTCACTGACTTCAGCTACCTCTCCGCTGTGGTTCGGGGTGGTACTGGGCCTGCTCCATGCACAACTCACGCCTTTCCCTGCTGAGATGGGGCCATCCCTACATGTGGCCGTGTGGCTGGGGACTCAGCATCTCGGACGGGGGGCTGGGGGAGGGGGAGGGATCCCAAGGGAATGGCAGCAGCTCAGGGTAAAAGGTGAAGTCAGGTTTGGGCCAGGCTGGGATTAACGAACAGTGCATCTGGCCTGAGCAATGGGTACAGCACCGGGGTCTCCAGAACGTTCTACGAAGGAAGTGTACCCCGGGGCTCTGGTCACCCATCTGCTGAAGGCATAGGGGGAAAGAGCTGACAAGCAAAGAACTAAAGTATCAGGGCCTCAGCCCCAAAACAGGAGCACAACAAGACAGAAACCAAGACAGGGGAGTGGCCAGTCCATCTCTGTGCAGGGATGGACCAACTCGTCAGGACCCCTGCAGATTTGCCAGGCTTTAGAAAGACGCCAGCTCTAAGAAGCTTGGGGGCGGATTCCTCTGGTCCAGCCCCACACTGCCCAGGCCTCCTTCAAGGACACTGGACAGCCCGGGCTCCCTAAGTTAGAACCCGCACAAGAGCCTCTGTGACTTGTCAGGTTTTCTGTCCATCAAAACGCAATGGCCGTTCCCACGCAGCCACCGTCTTCCTGCCCCCAAGAGCTGGTAGTCACATCATTCCCAGAAGGGGCACCCAGCGCCTTCTCAGACCTTGCCACGGCCTTTGACTACCTGCCTTTCCATGGAGAGTTCCAGAATCCACTAAGTAGGTGACATAAATAGGCAGAAAGGGGAATGTGTGTGAGTGTATCTGTGTGTGTCTTAGTCTCTATTTCCTCCACACACACACACACACACACACGCATGGAATCAGATCTACTTCATCAGAATCAGTTTGCAAACTTCATTTCTTTAGGATGAAGAGAACAGAAAATTATTATTAACATATCAATGGCACCTCCATGCTGGGAACAAGATTACTCTCAAGCACACACAAGCTCCCAGGGAGGCACAGACGCTGTATTTTAAATGTGTTCTGTCTCCACATCCCGCTCTCCTCCACCCTGCCCCCATTCCGTTTTTATTTTTATTTATTTATTTTTTATTCCTCCAAGCTTGTTTCTCTTGAAATTTCCACCTTGTGGTTGTGTGCTGCTGACTTCACATTTGCTGTGGTGTGAACTCCACATCTGTGAATGGATGACAGGAAAGATTAATAGCCCTGCTCCCTTCTCCTTGACTGTGGGCCCAGCTAATGAATAAATAAATAAATAAATAAACAGAGCTCCAATCCCCTAAATAGAGACCCAGAGCCGGGGAGAAAACAGCCTTTTGCTGAATCCATTCTTTAAGGAAAAACCCAACCTCTAATGATCTCTGATTTACATAGTCGGCAGTTTTTCGCTAAACATTTTACAAAGACACAAAAGTTTGGGGTGGAGGGATTGCCTCCACGCTCTTGGCAGACGGAGGCTGGGGGCCCGAGAAGCCCACAAGCCAAGCGGAGCTGGCACAGAGCATGGGCTGGTGATTAGAAGGAGCCCATTTCCCACCCAGACCATCTTAGGCCAGGGACCACTGAGCCAAGTGATGGCAAAGAGGGTGGCAAAGTGACTGCACAGGGGTCCCAGCCGTTGTGCTCACTTACCAGCCGGGAGGAAGCACGTGAGGCCTCATCAGTCAGCTCGGAGAGTCTATGCATATAATGAGGGAGAGATCCTTTCCCCTCCTGCCTTCCTTCTGGCTCCCAGTTCCCGTGAAAGAGAAAGCTCAGATGTTCAAGGAAACTGCTTCCCAAACTTGAACGTGGGCACAGATTACCTGGACATCTTGTTACAGTGCAGAGTCTGATTCTGTAGGTCAAAGCTGGGGGCTGAGATTCATCATTTGCAACCAGCTCCCAGGGGATGCCCGGGCTGCCGGTCCAGGGACCACAGTGAGAGAAGCGACACACCGGGGGCGCCGTGTCCCCTCCTCTGTGGCTCTCATCGGAGGACAGTCATCCCCTTCGTACCGTCCCTGGGGCTTGGCTGTTACCCGGTTCTTCGACCTCTGCTAACTCTACGGCTTGCTTATTGCAAGGCAACCTCTGCCCAAACCCGCAAGCATGTCCTGTCTGGAGCGGGCACGGAGAGTTCTGGCCTTCACTGGCTGCGTTTTAAAGTCCTGCTGCCTCTCACCGGGTCACTGCATCTTAAACAAGATCGGTTGTTTGATATAGAATATGCTGTGGCAGGGTGACCCGGTTGGGCGGCAGGCAGGTTCGCGGGCAGCGAAGGCGTCCGCATGCCCTGGTTGGGCTGGCCAGAGGCGGGGGTCCCCGGGGCAATGGGCTGGGCTCGTCAGAACAGCCAGGAATCTGAGGGGCCAGAATGCAGGTGCAGCAACCATCCATCTCAACCTGCTGTTCCTGCTGTTTATCAGCTCACTTCATCCTCTTTGATGACAGAGCAGAGAACATTGCAGCCGTGGCAGGGACAGACCCTCAATGCCGGACATTCTCTCGCACTCATGGTCCCTCTGGCCTAAGCCGACTTGGTCCAAGGGAACCAGGTAACTCTCAGGTGGGCAGACTGGCCCACGCAGAGGTGAAGGGAGCAGACCCGGCTGACTCTCTGTCCTGTCTCAATGCTCAGCCAGGACACCCGGTGCATCCCCGTCCTTGATCCCCAGCTGCGAGTCAGCTTGTGTAAGCCTTAAGTTTTAGGTTATGAATCACCCCAGTGAGTTCACCTTCTTACTCCCTGGATCATCATCAAGGACCCCCATCCAGCCAGGGGTAGCTGCTGCCCATCTCACTCTGTCCTGGGACCCCTGCCCTGTCCCCTCTGCGTGTCCGACTATTTCTCAGAGCCTCAGTTTGCTCATCTGTGAAACACCTTCCTCTTGGCGCAGGGAAGGTAGGGTAGAAAGCACTGTAAGGTGCCCAGGCCAGGGTCACAGCCTGCTGTGAGCACCCTGAACCTGGCCAGCAACTGTGCCTCTGCCCCCGGGCCCTCCTGCCCCCTCTCTGATCAGCTAACTTGGTAGCATCTCCCCAAGCATGTTTCAGGAAGCAAATCCCATGAGATGCTTTGAGGGAAAAAAAAAAAGTCTATAGTAAAAAAGAAATAATTTATTTTGGGGGGAATTATGCAGAAATTGCAGAACATTTGTCTCTCAAGGAGTGAATCGGTTTAACCTTGCCTGATTGTGCTTTACCCAAACTTGTTTGACCGTGGAATGTTTTCATTTACTAACAGCAGAGGTGTCGGGGGCGGCAGCAGGTGACACTCTCCTCTTCCAAAACCTCAGCCTGAAGGTGTGGCTGGCGGCGTCCAGGGGCAGGTCGGGCACCTGGGGAGGCTATGTTTTGTGGGTGCAGGCTCTTCCCCACCCCTGTTCTAAGTGGTAGGCATTTCCCTCCTGTTTTTTGTCCCCTGAGCTTTCCAACCCCGTGATTCTCTGTGGTTTCAGCTGCCCACGCCGGGCATTTTAGGCTGTTCCCTTGCAGAGAAAGGCGGGGCTGACCCTTGCAGCCCCCCAGAGACGCTGCCCCGTTCAACTGCAGGGTTATTGAAGGGAGATAGCCCAGCCCAGCCCACCAGTCCGAGACCCACGGAGTCTGTGACCTGCCTGCGTCCCCTCGGCATTCCTCATTCCAGGAGCTGCTCACTGGCCTCCAGCTGCAAACATCGTGCCTCTGCGGGGGGCGTTGTCTCTGCTGTTTGCAGGGAGGCCAGGAGGGCTGACAATTCATGCCCCCTGGGAGGTGCCCTCTGCTAGTGCCTGATGGGCTGCCGCGACAAATTTCCACAAACCTGGTGGCTTCAAACAACAGGAAGTCTTCTCTCACGGTTTTGGAGGCCAGAAGTCCAATATCAAGGTCACTGGGCTGAAGTCAGGGTGTCAGAGGACCACGGTCCCTCCAGAGGCTCTAAGGGGAGGGTCCATTCCTTGCTTCCTCCAGCTCCGGCTGCTGCCGGCCTCCCTGGCTCTGGGCGGCTCACCTCTCTGCCTCCATGGTCCTGTTGCCTTCTCTTCTGTTTGTGTAAAATCCCCTCTCTTCCCAGGCTGATTAAGGCCCTCCCCTCCCCCCACCCGATAATCCAGGATCATCTCCTTATCTCAAAAGCCTTAACTTAATCATATCTGCAAAATCCTTTTTTTTGGCCCTATAAGGTAACATTTGCAGGTTCCAGGTATTGGGATCTGATCCCTTTGGGGGTCGTTACTTCCCCTGTTACATGGGGGGCTGGAGGATAAACAACCAGCTTCTTGCCTCTTGGGTAAAATGATGGCAAGATCGGTTCCCCTCTGTCTCCTAGCATTCTCGGGAGGAAGAGAGGGGTTGCACCTCCGTTGTCCATAGCAACACAGGGCTCAGCAACACACTCAGTTGGTTTTCTTCCTCTCTTCCCCTCCCTGCCTCGCTTCTGCACTCCCCTAACCGGTGGCTCCTAGGATCTCTGCCTAGGTGAACTACTTGGCCCTGAATCCTCCTCTCAAGGTTTGCTTCTGGGGGACCCAACCTAAGAAACACACCGATCGCCAGCCAACCACAAGCAAAGGCAATAACTCGTCGATTATCTTTCAAACTCCAAGAATCTGGATGTACGAGCCCTGGGGACACGGTGCTTGGAGCTTGGAGCTTGGAGCTGTGAATGAAGTGGTTGGGTCAGCAACCACTCTGCGGGGACCGTGGAGCCTCCCACCAGGACGGCTGCACTGCTTCCTCTCCGTGTAGACGTCGTTCAGCGGAGGGACTGCATCCCACTGCGTCTCCCTTGATGATTCACAGCGGAGCAGAAATCTTGGTGGGTCATAGAGAGCAGAGGTCCTACCACACCCACCATCATCTCTGATAAAGAGATTTGACCTACTCCAGACACTGGGGAAGCAGAGGCCTCCTTAAGCCAAGCAGCTTGCAAGTGATGTGAAATCTGATAGCTACTTAGAAGAAAGAAATTCCGCCCGCGGTGGACCGGCATAGCCCTGCACGAGGCCCAGGGAACCAGGAAGAACAACCGCGTCTCCACTAGCTCCTGGGGAGAATGGGTCCATCCAGTGGTATTTTGGGAAATGCTTTACAACTGGCTCTCTGGGGGGAAGAAAAATAAATAAAAGCCTTACTCTGTAACATTTGACTATTTTTGTGATGTAAATACTCCCAACGTGGCCAGTTTCAAGCTACCAACTTGTCCACTGGTTTGAAAAATTCCTGAAACTTTCGCAGTGAACTCTTATAAGCTGGTATGAGCTAGCTCTAGCACGTCCTTCATTTCCTTTATTTCGTTATATTTTTAAAATTGGATTTTTATTTTATTGGAAAGAATTCTTACGAAATTCTATTTAAATTTCAAACTTACAGAAAAATGCCAAAAATAGTAAAATAGACCACTGTATATGCCCTTTACCTCCATTCACCAAATATCAATATTTTGCCAGTGTTGCTTTATTTCTCTTTCCAAACATATACATTTGTTATTGTTTTTTTATTGTTGACTGGTTGGAATGTAAGTTGCAGGCACATGACTCTTGTTCCTAAGTACTTACCTGTCTCTTTCTCTTGGACCCCACATCTCCGGTAAACACATTGATACAATATTATCTTTTTTTTTTAAAGATTTTATTTTTTTGGGCGCCTGGGTGGCTCAGATGGTTGAGCGTCTGCCTTCGGCTCGGGTCATGATCCCGGGATCCTGGGATCAAGTCCCACATCGGGCTCCCTGCTCAGAGGGGAGCCTGCTTCTCCCTCTGCCTCTCTCTCTCTCTCTGTCTCTTATGAATAAATAAATAAAATCTTTAAAAAAAAAGATTTTATTTATTTGACAGAGAGAGACACAGTGAGAGAGGGAACACAAGCAGGGGGAGTGGGAGAGAGAGAAGCAAGCTTCCCGCCGAGCAGGGAGCCCGATGCGGGGCTCAATCCCAGGACTCCGGGATCATGACCTGAGCTGAAGGCAGACACTTAACGACTGAGCCACCCAGGTGCCCCTAATACAGTATTATCTAATTTGTATTTAAATTTCATTTGTTGCCTTAGTAATGTCTTTTATAGCAATAGAGTACTTTTTTCAGGTCCAAGATCTGATCCAGGGTCCTGTGTTGCATTTCTTTGTCAAGTGTCTTTTCTCTCCTTTAGTGTGATTTCCTCACACTTTTCTGTCTTCCCTGAAATTGACATTTTTGGGAAACATTCAGACAAGTTTTGTAGGATGTTTCTTTGTTTGGGTTTAATTTAGCACAGGGATATGACTTTTAAATTTTTTGATAGAGAAATACTCTATTTTACGTTATATAGTTACTATTTTTTTAAATTATATAAGGGATATGCAAGAAAAAACAGATAGGAAGAAGAAAATAAATATCATTCATTATTACCCTACCCAGAAAGGGCCATTCGTGACATTTCATTGTGTATCCTCAGTGTGTTGTCTATGTGCACACACTTACTTGTTTTTCCAAAGAGGAAATTGTACGTTCATACTGATGTGTCAAGCGTTTTGGTTAAAATATAATGTATGTCTCTCCATATCATTCAGTATCTCTCTACAACATCTTCCTGTGGCTACAGAGTACTGATATACATTTATATTATTTCTAACTTTTCTTATAAAGCTCAATGCTAGGGCACATTCGTGATAACTTCCTTGGGAGAAATTCCCAGGGGTGGGACTGATAGATCAAAAGGCTCAGAAATATTCAACAATTTTGGTAGGTATTGCTAAATTGGCCTTTGGAAATACACTAATTTCTGCTTCACCAGCAGCACGTGAAAATTGCCATTTCCCCACATCTCTCACATCACTAGGAATTATTTTATGTTAACCTTTGGCATGGACTGAAAAATGAATATTTACTTGTTTTAGAAATATTTTATTATGGAGTATTACATTCAGAAAGATACAGAGATGAATAAGAGGACCGCTTGTGAACCTAGCACTTGGCCAACTTTATCAGATATTCACGTTTTCTGTTTTTGCTTCAGATTTCTTCTAGTAATAAAACACCATGGACACGTTTGAAGCCTCCTGATGCTCACTCCCTGCTATGCTTCCCTTCCCGTTTTTCCCAGAGCAAATGCTAGCACGGAGTTGGGCTTGTGCCTCCAATGCGGTTTTTATCCTATTACTAGATACACATAGTTGTTTCATTCACAGTTCTGTGATGACTGATTAATCAAGAATGTTTTCAGATGCTTATTAGCTACTTGTACTCTCTGTTTTGTGCATTGACTGTTCAGGTCCTTTGCTTAATTTTGTTTTTGTTGTTACTCATTTCTAGGACGCTGCAACACGAGATCAGCCTTCATCTCTCTTCCCTGGTTTCTCTGCACCTCTAGTCTCTTCTCTTTTGAGCTTCTTATAACACAGATCTGGCCATGGCACATCACTCATGAAAATCCTTTAAGGATCCCTCACTTTTTTTCGGACAGAGTCCTGACTCCTCAGTGAGGCTTATGCTGATGTGTCCTGGCCCACCCTTTATCACCCCATATTCAACTATCTCTCCTCCTGTGCATTCTCCCCACCTCCCAGGTTCTCCACACCAGCCAGCATTCTCAAACACGCCACTTGTTCATGACTGTGTTTTTGAACACTCCATTTCCTCCTCTTGGAATGAATGGCCTTACGGACTGAAAACTTTTCTCCATCTGCTAAGGCCCACATGGACAGTCATCTGCTCCTTGCTTGGTGATCCCATTGGACCTTATAAAGATGGTTAGGACTACACTCTGGAGGAGACTATCTGTGGACCCTGGATACCAACTGGTACCTCGTGGTCCTTTGAATTCTAATAAAGATTGGTTGGAGCCCCTATCTTTTGTCTAAAGTTTATCCCAAACCCTCCCAAGTTCTCTGCCTCTGCCTCTGGGCCTTCCATTCTCAGGGACACCTACTGCCTTCAGGGCTGAGGTCTTTGATTAACACTTGCAGACCCAACTGGGAAATAGTCCCTTCCTCGAGGCCCACGAATGACGCCACTTCTTCCAAGCATCCATGAGTGTGCCAAGTGTAACAGAACTGAAGTAAAGCTGTATTTGGGGGAAGAGGGGCTAATGACAGGAAAACATCCTCTTCTTAAATAACTTCCAGCCACTTCGTCGTCAGGGCTTCACCAGATGTCACAGGTGCCATTTTTTCCAGCTTTCCCTCTCTTCCCTTCCGACTGTTTCCCCTTTGACTCTCTCCTGCCCTGGCCTCCCAGGAGTAAGGAACATTATCTTGCTTGTCGTGTGCAAAGAGGTTCAGTTGTTTTCCTTAGCTGACTCCCCGCCGTGCCTTTGGGTCCTCACTGTCCATCTCAGGTGGCTCGCTGAGCCCTTTGCACCAAAATGGTCTGCCCCCTGCTCCCGGGGGGGCTAGCCATTAAGAGGTGCCAACCTCTGTCACTCTTCGATGCTTGTCTGTCGCCATCAAGGCCCTGGGGACCCCTGGAGGACAGAGAGGAGGAAAAGAACCAGCTTCATTGTGGCAGCAATGGTTATAAAGGATGAAATGAGATGTTTTCCTTCATCTGTTTCTTATTAGGTGTTGTGTTTTCACGTCTTACTTTGACTGAATTGACCACACTGGTCATTGTGTAGACCCAGCTGTCTCTGTGTCTCAGTGCTTCTCTGGTTCTTGTGGCCTTGTCTGCTGACAGCTGGCCCTCAAGGAAGGAGGTCAGTGAGCCCAGAGGCTGGTGCGTTTGGGAGCAGAAAGCTGGATGTGGCACCGCTTTGCCTTGTGGAGTTAGGAAAGCGCCTGCCAGCGAGGGCGCCCCCCAGAACTGTTTTGTGCCTGGCCTGACCCGGCCCATACTTGGCAACTACCTCCCTACTCCATTTCTTTGCCTGCCATTTCTGAGCTCCAACTCTGTGTCGCGCTTTTCCTCATCATCTTCCTCTCCAGCGCCTCTGCCCTGGATCAGTCATCCCGATCTCTTTGAGGTGGGTAGTAATTTCAGTCCTATTTTAGTGATGGAGAAATGGAGGCCTAGAGATGTTAGGGCTAGGACGCAAATCCAGCCAGTTCAGCTGTGTATCCTCTGCATAAAAGGTAGGAGGAGGTGTAATAAGATGGGCTGGACCCTGTGTCCCTTCTAATACACTACACAGTTTCACTTTTTCTTAGGCCATCCCAGGTAAGGCTGAGTGACTTGCCTTAGGTCCTTTGACTTTACTGTGGGAGGGGAGATTAAGGTCAAGGCCGTCTGAGTCCTGGCCTGGGATTTTCTCACCACACTGAGCTACCCTCTACCCAAGACTGTCCATGTCTTTTGTGGGGTTTTCTGTCTCTGCTTCTGCCTTCTCTGTGAGGTAGCTAGGTGAAAGGCACAGTAAGACTCTTCCGATCCAGTTGCCAGGGGCCTGGTGGTGTCATGTACCTACACTCTGCAATCCAGCTGTCAAGCGAAGCCTGGGTTTATGTAATCTCTGGGCGGACGAGGGCGTTGCTGGTATGTGTAGGCCCGGGACTTGGTACTCACATCTGCTCACTGCCCATGCGCTTGCCCCATCTTGCAAGTGTGTTATCAAGTGACAGGTCGGGCTGGGTTTCTGATTATGTTTGGTGAGACTCAAGGAATGATTTTTGTTTCCTTCCCTACCTTAACACACACACACACACACACACACGCATGCACACTCACTTCTAGGTACCAAATGGCTATGGGTAGGTTTGGGGGCAGACCCGTCCTTTAGTTCGGGGCCTTCCAATATGATCTGGGGTTTGGGGGGCAGCTGATGGGGAGGCTGAGCTGTCACTTTGAATTGCAAAGTCTCTATCCATAATGCATAAAGGGGCCTCTGCGAGTGGCCGCAGCCTCCTGTCCTCCTGCTGCTCAGGGAAATTAGACAGCTTCAGAGCCCCTTATGAAAATGCAATGTATTACCGCTGCTTTTTGACTAGTGAATTATGCATTCAAGAGTGACAAATTCCAAGATGCCGCCTTTATTAGGAACTCAGTGCCGGGTGGGGTGGACAGTGCTGTCTTCCAAGCTTGTGACAGAATTTTTAATAACTTTTTCTGACTGTGCTTCCCGGAGGTGGTGTTTATAATATGTATCTCCCCCCCTCTTTCATTTTATCAAAACATCGATGCTGGAGATTATTGCTCTATTTATGCATTTGGAAACTCTTCCTGGGTCAAAGGGCAGCATCATTTGAAATGACAAAGGCAACGACAGAAATCGTTTTTTTTAACCAGTCTGTCTCATGTGCCTGTGACCTTCGACTTCTCGGTTTTTTCAAGACCCATCCATTTGGAGGAGTCAGCTCCTTCCTGAACTTCAGGCCCTCGGGCAGGAGACAGTGTGTACCACCTCCTGCCATCCTTTGGGCAGGTGGAGACCTTCAGTGGTATCCAGGATACAAGAGTCATCGTCCTGTGGGTGGGGGCAGGGGATGCTCGTGGATGAACCGCTTAGAGATAGTCTGAGCGACCCACTCCCTATTTAGGCTTTGATCCGGTCCTGGCTGTCATGCCAGGTGGGGCTTGGTGCTGGGGCTGCCCATCTGGCCACGCTGGGCCTATTTGAAGGTTCATCTCTAATAAAAAGGTTTGGTAACCTGTGCTTCTTCATGGAGCGCTGTGTCCAAATGTCCCAGGGTTTGTGCTTTGCTTTCCCATCTCTTCTAGAACATTCCCTGCCCAGCTCCCTGAGGGACTGTTCCAGCAAGCAAATCAGACCATATCACTCCTGTTTTGAGGTCTTTCACGGCTCCCCATTGCTGATGGGGTGAAAGTTAAATTCCTCAGCTCGGCCTAAAAGGTGCCTGATGACCTTGACCTGCTGACCCTGCCAACCTTCCTGTCTTCCCCCTCCCTCCTACGCCAGGTCCCAGCTAGGCTCTGCCACTGTAACTTCCATGCGAACTTTGAGACTCCCAGAATGCGGGGGGTGGGTGTGGGGGGCTCTGACCCTTTGACAACCTCGCACCTGCTGTTCTCTCTGCCTGGAATGCCTTCCTCTTCTTGTCAGTCCAGCAAATTCCTATTCATCTTTTAGGACCCAGCTCCAGTTTTGCCTCCTCTGGGAAGTCTTCCTTGATTTCCTGGGTCGAATAAAATCCCTCTCTGTGCCCACAGACTCACTGTGTTTGCACACACCTCCGTTATAGCAATAATCATGTCAGATTTTGGTGGTTGGCTTATCTTTCTCCCTGCTTTGATTTTTGTACAAGACCTAGACTTCTAGGGGGTCTTAATAAACGTCTGTTGGTTGTATGTGTGGTGTCTTGTGTTGCCTGATGTGGAATCTTGCCACATTCCTTCATGCATTCAACACCTGTTACCCGCCAGGCACCGCTGGAGTCTGACCGTTCAGCTCCCCGATCTGCTAGCGTCACTCTGAACAGGTTCCTCAGTTTCTCTTCTAGCACGGGCGGGCACACTGTGCTCATTATCATGTTAGCCGCAATGGTAACATTATTGTAATGATTACATTGTATTATAGTATGTGAATACTATATATTTATTATAATGTGATGATTATTAGTGTTATTATTATTATTCACATTACTTGCTCTCCTTGAACTGACTGGGCCTCCATCCCTCCTTGGCTGCTTTGACCTGCACTTGGCAGATGGGATGTGGATCATTTTAATTAGGTTTTATTGGGCTGTTATATGGGTCATAATTGTGGCCATTATTCATTTTCATGGGGCTGCTGACAGAGCCTCGGTTTAGACATGATGATATCTTGACAAGACAAATCCCTGCATCAAAAGGATCCCTGTTTGAGGGGCCGGAGCTATGGCAGGAAAAGGGTCCTTCTGCGGCCCCAAACGCAGATTCTGGGGAGATTAATACCAGGAGCATTCATCAGAGAGAGGAGAGATGGTGGCTACAGATGGCACCTTCTGTGTGGAGGTTGGGGTCACCCCCATGGGGAGCGGGCTCATTCACTCCTTTTGGCTATCTGCCCCAGGATCACCACTGGATCCCCAGTGCCCCGGACAGAGGAGGCATGGGAAAAATGCTTGCTGAGTGAAAGCCACACTTCCAGGTGCTCAGGAAAGCCCAAACAAGGAGTGTGGCTGAGCACACAGGCTCATGATTGTGAGCTGACCCACTGAGCCTAGGTTCGGGGCCCTGCGATGCTCTTGGGATCCTGAGCAGAGGCTCAGCGAGGCACTGGTACTGGGGAGAAGTCAGTGCAGGACCATGGCTTGGTGTTGTCCACGAGTCCAAACTATCTGGATCAGTGTGTTCTTAGGTTTAGGATAGGTGGATTACGGATAAGCCAATATTTGCTAACCTCGCTCGGGGGACGGAGTCAGTTTCTCCACCACGGCTGTCAGTGCTGCTCAGGTGACAAGGAAACATTTGTGGGCTTGACACAAGAAGAGGCAGGTAAACATGCCTGTGTAATCTGGCTGGTGCTCTTTTGCACTGCTGGTGAGCTGCTGTCGTGAAGAGCATGTCCGTGCTTCCCTGCAATACACATGCCTAGAACAGACCTGAACCCAGTCTGCAGCCTGAAGCCAAGTGTAGCCAGGTTTCAGTTGAAGTGAGCTGACCCGCTGCACCCAGCCTAGATGGGCTAAACCCAGGCTACCTGCAGACGGCACGTGATGACAGATGCTTGCTGCCGGAAGCCTTTGAGTCTTGGGGCACCTGTTACATGGCGTTAGCATGGCCCAGGCTGACAGATACAGAGCCCCAGGGTGGCTCCCCTGGAATGTGTTTCATCTCTTGGGCTTCTATATCAAATTAGGTTTAAAATAAGAGTTCAGTTGTTGAAAACAGATCAAAAACCTCTAGACCTTGGTCCTCATCCAGAGGTGATTTTACCCTCCAGGGGCGATTTGGCAATGTCTGGAAACATTTTTGGTTATCGAAACCTCAGGGGGAGTGGTGTGTGGTGGATAGAGACCAGGGATGCTGCTAAACATTTTCTAGTGCATGGGACAGCCGCCACAGCAAGGAATTAACTCAGTTTGAATGGCAATAGTGCTGAGCTTGACCAATCTGCTTTAGACCCTATGAATCTCGAGCCTCAAATATCCATCCTCTCTCCCGTTCTCCTTTCCTTCCCTCCCCACCCTCTCCCTCCTGTCCTTCTTTTCCTACTCCTTTCCTCCGTCCCTCCCTCCTAAACAAGCTGGATACATGGCCAGCCCTCAGGGAATTTGTATTAAATGGGGGATCTCAGACATAGATGTGAGGCACTGAAATAATTGTGGTCGATGCTTCGCAGGCTGCTCCAGCAGAGACAAACAGAAGGGACTACCTTTAGACGGGTGATCGGGGAAAGCCTCTCGGAGTGGCTGACATTTAAGTGAAAGCCTAAAGGAGGAGGAAGATCCGGCTGTGGGAGAGGCAACAGAGGAGTGTTCCTGGCTTTGGGAACAGCAAGTGTGGAGGTGCCAAGGTGGGAAAACCTTGTGTGTTTCGGGAACCAGAGGGTGCTCCTATCTGATGCCGGAAAGGTGTGGGCCAACCCTGCCTTCTCCGGCCTCGGGGCTGGAGTTTGCTGACTGATGTGCAAGTTCCATATTGGCACGGGGAACTCTCAGAAATTCCCGTGGAACCCAGAGTCTCAGGGGCTCATGAGGGTCCAAGCTTAAGTCTGGAAAGTTGCCTCAATGCCCCAATCCATTTCTTACAGGCACAGAGCTGAAAGTTGACCAGCATTCAAAGTAATGGAATCGGAATGTTTTCATATGAGCACCAGAATCCACGGCAGATTCTGCCTAAATTGCACTGGGCCACGGAGAGTGTGGCCTCACCATGACATGCGCACCTGCTTAGGTGGATCGAGCTGCTGGGGCCCTCAAAATGGTTGTGCTTTCCTCACTTTCTCCCTGGCTCCTTCCAGTGCAGCCTCATGGGAAAGCCAGGACGCAATGGGGTCACTTTGCCCCAGTCTGCTCTCAGGGTAAGATTCAAACTCCTCACTATGGCCCATAAGGCCCCTTGTGACCTGGTCCTTGCCAGGCCTCCCACCTGATCACATCCACGGGCTCTGACACCTCAGGGGTTGTTCACACCTTGCCTGCATCAGAAGGGGGTGCTCTTTTGGGTTCTCAGGACAGAGCAGCCATGTGGCCTCCTTTCTCTTCCCTGGACATGATGAGCTCTCTTTGGATTCCTCGTCTTCCCTTGGCCTGGAATATTCCTCCTTGAACATGTGTGCACAGAGGTCTCCTTCCAGCCTTCAGGCCTCTGCTGAAACACCTCCTCCCTGGAAAAACCTTCTCTGATGACCCAGTCCTAAGTCGCCCTCCCCACCCCCATTATTCCCCATCCATCCTTTTCACGTCCTTCACGACATTTCACCTATGCTGGGGTTATTCTCCCTACATGCTCCCTTGTTTATTGTCCTTGCTTATCTTGGTCCTCAGGATAGTGCCTGGCCATAGAAGATGCTCAATAAAAACCCACTGACTCGGTGAGTGAGTGAACGGGTGAGTAATGCCTTAACCCATCGCTGGCCAGAACCTCTCACACGGGAATCAGAGTGATGGTGTGCAGCTGGGTCGCAAGGTGTGGGCATGTATGACTGACAACAGCGCCGTGTTATGGGCTAAATCGTGTCCTCCTGCCCACCCCCCCATATGTGGAAGCCCTAGCTGCCAGGACTTCAGCGTTATTTGGAGATATAGGGTCTTTACGAAGGCAATCAAATGGAAACAATGTCATTAGGGTGGGTCCTAATCCACTCTGATTGGTGTCCTCATAAAAAGGGGAAATTTGGAGATAGCGTGCACACAGGGAGAACGAACGGCATGCAAAGATCCAGGCAAAGATTGGGGTGATTCACCTGCAAGGAAGCAAGGAGCATCACACATTGCGGGAAGCACCAGCAGCTGGAGGTGGTGGGGGGAGAGGCCTGGGACAGGTTGTCCCTCAGAGCCCTCGGAAGGAACCAGCCCTGCCGACGCCTTGATCTTGGACTCTTGGCCTCCAGAACTGTGAGCCAACAAATTTCTTCTGCCTAAGGCACTCAGTCCTAGCAAACCAGCACTAACAGGTGGAGGCAAAGGGCCTGGCCGGGCCCAGAGGGCTTCGTGGAGGGAGGGGTGGTGCAGGGGCTCAGTCTGGGGAGTGGACTGCGGCTGGGACTTGGGTGGGGGGAGTGGCTGAGGGTGGGGCTGAAGCACTGAGGCTAGTTCCCACTTTGGCTGTGGGCCAAGCGGGGCTGGAAGCTGTAGGTCTGGGCCAGCCTGGGGCCCTTACCCCCAGCCCTCCATGGCTCGTGTGTGTGTGTGTGTGTGTGTGTGTGTGTGTGTGTGTGTGTGTTGGAGATGTGGGGGTGGCAGGGCACAGAGGGGAGCCAGAGTCAGAGGCATAATTAGGACACAGAGAGGAAGAGCCACAGGGCTGGCAGGACCTTCTCTGCTGGAAGAGAAACATGGACTGGCTGGGCGGCTGTGAGTTCTTCAGCTGGGTCCCCGTCCCTAATTACCACCCAGACTGAGCCTCCGGGCGATGGCAGCCTGGCCCATCTGCAGCCTCCGAGATGCCCAGGATCCAAGCCAAGTGTTGGCGTGCAGGGCCTCGTGGCCGGCGGGTGGCAGGAGGACTTTAATTAAAGAGCTCATTACTGTGACTCTCCCCTGGAACACCCCAGCCGCCCGGCTGGTCTGGAGCCGATCTCTCTTAGTCTGGGATTTCAGAGCAGCTCTTGAGTGTGGGTGGGTATTGTGTGCCCAGGATGAGTGCCTCTGTGTGCTTGCACGAGTGTGTTGTGTGTGTGTGTGAGCCGCCTCGGGCGTGCGTGTGCGCGCGTATGGGTGTTACCAGCAGGGTCTTGCATTTCTATTTGTGCCTTTCTTTGTGCAGGTGGGGACCTGGACCGGGTGCATGAGTGTACAGTCCTGGTCGTGTGTATGTACGTGGGTGAGGGGCTCGATGCCCACGTGTGTGTCGATGGTGTGTATGCGTGCAAGTTCGCAGAATTCTTTTCCTTATTATTAGAGCGTTGGTGATTGTGTTGGTGGCTGTGTGTGTTTCCGGTCACTGTGCAAATGTGTGTGTGCAGAGTGCGTGAGCACGTATATACCAACAGGCTTCGACGTCTGCACTTACCTGGGCTCTCAGAGGCTCTGCCCGGCGAGGGGAGAATGTGGAGACCTCACCGGGTGGGGAGGGCGGGGGCCGGTCTGTAGGGCGGATGGTTTGCCGTGAGGGGCTCAGCCCTGCCCTGACGCCTTCTTTAGTTGTGCGGGGCTGAGGAGGGAGGCTGTTCTAGCCAGCGTACTAGGGACAGGAAGATTTGACTGAGGACAGGGGCGTGTGGGTGTTTCCCAGGGGAGAGCATGGGTCATCCCAGGGAGAGCGCCATGCTTTCCCCTTTCCGCTCCGATCCCCTGGGCGATGCAGAACCAGGGCTGGGTGCGGGATGGGCAGGGATGCATATCTCCATGTGCACCCATGGATGGGAACTCCAGGAAGCTCCCATGATGGGATTGCAAGGAGGTGGTTTTATGAAGACTTTGGGGGGTATGGGGCAAATAAACTGAAAAGCTCTCTCCAATTGCAAAATAGCATTTATGTTTTAGATTCCAGATGAGCTCGGGGCCTCAGGCTGGCAAAAAGGAAATTTGTGATGTTTGCAGAGGTGTGGTCTGTTTGAACCTTTGAATGAGGAGCACAGGGGTTTGGGGGAGGCTCGGGTGGACGTAAAGAGATTGGAGGGGGCCCCAAGGGCATGGGAAAGGACTGAGCCCTAAATGACCAAGGTGAAGGGATGGACTGAGTGCTCGGGGCTGGGCTGGGCCTCACAGGGTGTGCGTGGGGATAAATAGAGCTTCTGGATGGATGGCTGGCATCGGGGAGAAGTTGGCACAGTGAAAGTGTTGATCCACTCAATCTTGTGTCCTCCTTTCTCTCCCTTCCACTAAACAGATCATGTCTCAGGGAGTCTGCAGGACACCCTCTAGCCCTTGCTGGGGACAAAGAACACAGGGTCAGCAGAGAACAGATAGGTCCCCAGAGGTCCTGGGTAAAATATTTCCTTGGCAGCTCATTAAATAACCTTTTTCTTTGACTGTCCAACTTGTGTGTGGGGAATTGTGGGTGGCACACAGCTCACAGACCCAAGTGCTTCTGGACACCTGTCCCCTCAGCTCCTTGAGGGCCCATAAGCAGGTGGATCTGCCCTGATTCCTGCTCTGTGGAGGGCTGGAGGGTCTTTGACCAAAGTCATTTCTTTTTCTCTTCTTTTTTCTTTTCTTTTCTTTTCTCCTTTCTCCCTCCCTCCCTCCCTCCCTCTCTTTCTTTTAAATTTTTATGTATCTATTTGAGAGAGACTGCGTGTGAGCTGGAGGGAGAGGGAGAGAGAGAGAATCTCAAGCAGACTCACCGTTGAGCGCAGAGCCTGATGCGGGGCTCGATTCCATGAACACAAGATCATGACCTGAGCTGAAACCAAGAGTGGGATGCTTAACCTATTGAGCCACCCAGGCACCCCCCAAAGTGATTTCTTAAGTTGTCCTAACGTATGGGAGAAACGCTCCAGGCAAGGCAGTCACTGACACGCTGGCCTGCGTTTCCCGAACGTCAGGGCCCCTCCTGTGAATGCCTTAGCTTACAACAGGAGCAGTGGTAACAATAACCATCAAAGCCGTTGGTAACCCACGTAGCACGTCTATGAGAACTTAGAAAAAGGCACCATCTCAAGGCAAACAGGTGACTAAGGGGTGTTCCTCTCTGGGGGGCCAGGCTCCCTCAGAGCCGAGGTGCATGGCTGAGGGAGTGGAGCCCAGGCTGGACTCCAGCTGCGCTCGGCACCCTCTTGGGTAGGTGCCCAGGGTAGGGGCCCACCTACACAGCTGTGCGGGCCAGCCCTGGGTGGGGGGAAACATTGTCC
>NC_138378.1:18072430-18089197 GCF_054177405.1 Leptonychotes weddellii | reverse complement strand
TGGATTTATTGTTTTAATAGTATCAGCTCATTGTCCCTCTCTCTCTCTTTCCCTATCTCTCTCTGAACCCATTTCCTTTTTGTGTCTCTTTATGTGATTATCTCATTGTTTCTTGTTAGAGTCATGTCTTCTGTCTTCTCCACACATTGGGAAGATGAAGCAACACTGGATCCACAGCCTACAAAAAAATAAAGGTGCAATTCTCAAAGTCCAAAAAAAAAAAAAAAAAAAAGCACCAGACAGGTTTTACTTTCGCACCATAAAAATGGATAATTCTGCCACCCGTAAAGGCTTATTTATTGCTAAGAGTTCATTATATATGCATGAAAACCACCTAATTTAACTTCCTGTCAGTAACTTCCTGCCTGAGGCTGGATTCAGGGTTGGAATTCAGGTTTAGGTGGCGGCCGCTGAGATGAGCCTGAGAGGTGGATCCAGTGCGAAGGATCTGGAGGTCCAAGGCTGGGTTGCAAGCCTGGCCTGATGTGGCTAGTGGGGCAGTTCTAAGCAACTCTAGCCTCTCAGCCCGTTTCTCATCTGTAAAATGGGGATAATCGTATCTACTGCCTAAAACTATCCTGGTGATAAAAATAATACCATATTCCATCAAACCAAAACCACTGACCATTAACTGCAAGATGCACTTTTATTTTATGCATTATGAAGAAAGAAAAAATGCTGCCAACGAATCTAGATTCCATTAGAATTTTTGTTTTATACATACTGAAAGATCTCTTTTAAACTCATGTAGACATAGGTTCCATCATATACCACATGTTTGTATACATTAAAAGGAAAATATAAGCCAAATAAATGGGTGAAGCTATTCCTAAAACTTTTCCACCTTCAGAGTTCAATTTCTCTGCATTGCTTTTTGACTCAGTCTTTGATGTCTTTATTTTTCCATATAATCTTGTCCTTTGTGCTACCCAAGAGGTTTCATGATGCTGTGATTCTTGGAAGAGTGCTTTCAACTCGGCCCCCAGGATTTTTTTTCCCCCAAGCTTCCCATTCTGCAAATTTTGATATTACGATTTTTAGAATTTACCAGAAGGTGTTAAGGGAAGGTTTGCAGACAAGAGCCAGGACTCGCTCGTTCCTCAAATGGCTGTGTATTCGTCATGGTTCTCCAGAGAAACAAAACAAATAGGATATCTCTATCTAAATAGATAGATTTATTATAGGAATTGGCTTGCGTGGTTGTGGAGTCCCGAGAAGTCCCAAGGTCTATCATTTGTAAGCTAGAGAAGCAGGAATTCAGTCCAGTTGCCAAGGCCTGAACCTTGGAGGGCCAAGATCTAAGTCCCATTCTGCGTCCAAAGGCTGGAGAATCAGGAGCACCCAGGTCCAAGGGCAGGAGAAGATGGACGTCTTGGCCCAAGCAGAAAGCAGATTCCTCCTTCTCCCGCCTTTTGGTCTAGTCAAGCCCTCAGCAGATTGGGGGCTGTGCACCTGCCCTGGGGAGGTGTCATGGTGCCTTCCTGGCCTGGCTGCCAGAGGCTGCCAGACACAGCCCCCTTTCAGAGATGTCAGGATGGGGAAGGAAGGCCCGTCTAGAATGAATCAAATGTGATAGTTGTAATGCACTTGGCAGTGAGTCTGGCACAGAGGAATGGAGAAGAAATTAACATGCCCTCTGTGTGCAGGCTGTATGAGTTCACTTGGGCTGACATAACAAAATACCACAGATTGCGGGGGCTTGGACAACAGGAACTGCTTTCCTCGCTGTTCTGGAGACTAGACCTCCAGGTGTGGGCAGGACTGGTTCATCTGAGACCTCTCCTTTTGGCCTGTAGACAGCAGCTCTTTTCTCCCTGTGTCTTCACATGTGCTTCCTTCTGTGTGCGGCTGTGGCCTAACGTCTTCTTAGAAATACACCAGTCATATTGGGTGAGGGTCCACCTTCATGACCTCATTTTAACTTAATTACCTCTTTAAAAACCTTACCTCCAAGTAGAGTCACATTCTGAGGTCCTGGGGCTCAGGACGTGGACATGGGAATTGCGTGTGTGTGTGTGTGTGTGTGTATGTGTGTGTGCATGCACAATTCAGCCCCTAACACGGACCCAGTGTGGGTGTGTTGCAAAAACAAGGTCTCCTTTCAGTTGGGTAGTGATCAAATTGAGTAGGTGGTTTATCTGCATTTTGCTGATTAGGAAACTGAGGCTCTGAGACCTTAAGGCTGCACAGTTAGGAATAGGGAGAGCTGACTTTCTTATCCGGGAGAGGCCTGTGCTGTGCCTTCCTTCTAGTTTCTCAAGTGGGATGGTGCTTTATGGAGCTGGAGGGGATGTCAGGCGTGCCAAGCTTGGGGGTTGGTGGGGGGCAGGGAGAAGGAGGGGGCCGACTTCCTGCTCATCCCCCTCCCCCACTGCATTAATCAGTGTTCTTCCAATAGCTAATTGAGCTCCTTGTACATTTTGACTTGAAGAAAAGGTGGCTGAACAGAAAAGTTTGAACATGGCTGTATCACATAATGTATTGGTTTCCTTGGCTGCTGTATAAATTACCACAAACTGGGTGGCTTAACACAGAAATGTATTTTCTGCTAAGTTTGGAGGCTGAAAGTCTGAAATCAAGGTGTTGGCAGGAGCCTGTTCTCTCTGAAAGCTCTAGGGAAGGATCCTTCCTTGCCTTTTCCTGGCTTCTGGTGGTTGTCAGCGTGCCTTGGCTTATAGATGCATCCCTCCAATCTCTGTCTCTGTTGAGACTTGCCCTTCTCTCTGATAAGGCCACTATTCATATTGAATTTAGGACCCCTTGATCCAATGTAAACTTAAATCTTAACTAATTATGTCTGCAAAGACCTTATTTCCAAATAAGGTCACATTCCCAGGTACCCAGGTACCCAGGGTTAATACTTCAACATATCTTTTTTGGGGACACAATTCAAACTAACACATGACTCGGTTAAGCAAGAACATGTATTATTGTGGAAGCTCATAGGACAGATGGGGGAGTTTTAGGTCTGAGCTGCCCTCTCTCTGTCTCTGCTTATTCCTCTGAACCATTCACTCACTCCCAAACCCCTAAACCCAACATTTGACAAGGAGAAGGCAGGGTGGATGGTGGTCGGTAAACACCAGGACCACCCTCTCACTTTCTCCTTGCTGGTGAGGCAGAAGCCTTAGAAGACAGCAGGGGGCTTTGCTTTGAATCTGAGGCATCACAGAGTTTAATTCGTTTAGAGTCCTCGGTGGGGGGCTTCCAAAAATACCTTTTCCTTAAGCAGTTTTCATTATGGATGTTAGTTGCTCAAACCTTGACTAATTCAGGTTAACTTAGATCCCAGTGGAATTTGTCTTTTTTTTTTTTCCTTCTGGCATCCTCTGAAGTCAGGCCAAATAGCAATTCACAAAGCGGATGTGTGCCCCACACTTCTCCCAGCATTATATCAGAACGGCCCTGGGAGTGTATTAATAGCCTGGAGTCATGGTACAAATGGTTATTGATATGTGTAGGTGATGGTTACACCACACCCTCCAGTAATTATTCACAATTAACAAGCACTTCAGTAAATGAAAAAAATCTGTTCTTAATCCATCGAGGCAGCAGTTCTTTATCTGGGACTCATGTACCCGAAACTTCTGGTTAACCAGCCTTCCCACACAGCTCCAGAACAAAGCTAATTAGAGATTATAATCATGACCTTCAGGCTCCTTGCAGAGCCTGAAGTGTACTTGAGTCATTGATAAAATATAATGTGCTCAGTAGAATGTTGGTTGACAAGCATAATACAGTTGAAAATCGGGGACCTGTATGTACCTGTTAACTCTCGGTTAACTAGAAAAGTGAGGCGGCTTTTGTATACCGAGCTCCCGCAGTGGAGAGTCGGGCTGTGGGGAGTTCCAGGGTGTCCTGAGGCAAACAGTAAGAACCGGGCTGCTCTCTCCCGCTCGTCCATTCTAAGTTGTCCTTGACCCAGGTTCCCTGTGTGAACACAGTTCATGGAGCTTCTGGAATGCCTGAACTGGAAGAAACCTCCAAGAGGATCCCTTTAAATTCTTACATTTTCCTTGAGGAGACTGAGTCCAGGGAGGTTGCCGGAGATGCTCGACTTTGCCCAGAGCCCTGGCTCCTAGATCTGTGTTCTCTCTGTTACTTCACAGTATATTTGACATGTAATTCAATTGCTGTATTGATCATCTCTGGGAGTGTGTGGATTGATTTTATGGCCAGAGATAGGATCCAGAAGACAGATCCTGTCTTTTTTTTATGACAAAGAACATTAACTACAACCTTATGTGTTGACTATATAGAAGTGTTGAGTCTGGATCCTTGAGGATAAGTGTGTGATGTGTGAAATTTCTGCCCACCTGTGTGATATGGTGTACATTTCCACTACTCTTTCCTTCCCTCACTCCCCGCCTTCAATCTGTTAGCAGTCCTGCCAGCCCTACCTTTGGAATGTATCTGAAATCTGACTTCTTCTGACCATTCCAAAGCTAAAGCCCTGGTCCCAGCCACTGTCTTCTCTCACTGGGATGACTTCCACAGCATCCTTATTAGAATCTCTGCTTCCATGTGTCTCATCATGCTTTGAATGCAATACAATTCCTTACCAGGGCCTTAAGACCCTGGCAGGACTGGACCTCTGCCCACTTCTCTGACCTCACCTCCTACCACTTTACACTCTCTCACTCCTATCACCCTGGGCTTGCTAGGCTTCAAATGTGCCAAACTAATTTCTGCTGCAGGACCTTTGCACAAGCTATTTTCTTCATTTGGAATGCTCTTCACCCAGATGGTTTCTTGGCTCATTCTTTAATTTTATTCAGATCTGTGCCCAAATATCACTCCTTTAGAGAGGTTTTCCCGACTGCCATGTGTAAAATAATGCCCCCATCCTTTCATTTTGTATTTCCTTATGCTGCTTTAGTTCATAAAAATTTAACACTGCCTTATTATAAATAACAATACTATTTGTTAACATTTACTTTTTCTCTGTTATTTGTCTACCTGACCTGCTAGAACTTAGGCTCTGTGAGGACCAGAATTAAATTAGCTCTCCCCTTTTTTTTTTACAACAGTGCCTGGCACATGGTGGGTGCTCAGTAAATAATTGTTGAAGAATAAATATTCTAAAAATTTAGAACCAATAAGATAGTTCAGTAAGGTGTCTGGTTATAAAAAAAATCTTGGAAAAACAAAACAAACCCTAGGAGTTTCCATAACCAGAAGGTGCAGTATTTACATGAAATAAATGCCTGAACATCACAGGTGCATATTAAAGCCTACTTAAATAAATGGAGAGGTGGGGCGCCTGGATGGCTCAGTCAGTTAAGCGTCTGCCTTCAGTTCAGGTCATGATCCCAGGATCCTGGGATAGAGCCCCACATCGCATCGGGCTCTCTGCTCAGCGGGCAGTCTGCTTCTGCCTCTTCCTCTCCTTCTGCCCCTCCACCCCCACTTGTGTGCTCTCTCTCTCTCACTCTCAAATAAATAAATAGATCTTTAAAATAAATGGAGAGGCATATTATGTTTTTGGATGGAAGACTTAATATTGTAAGGAAAATAATTTCCCCCAAATTAGTTAATAAATTGAAGGCAATTTTAACCCAGTGCCTGTAGGAATTTATTGTGTAACTTGACAGAATTATTTAAAAACTCATCTGGAAAGACAAATAGCGGGAGTTTTGGAAAAATAATAAAAGTGACAAGGAGACTTCAATTCAATGTCCAGATTCTAATATGTATTATAAAATTGGAATGATTAAGATAGTATATTCCTGGAGCAGGAACACCCCAAACTATCAATGAAATAGAATAGCAATTCCAGAAAGAGAAAAAATGGTATATTAGAATTTACTGTAATATTTGGATTTATAATCCATGGAATAAATACTAATGAGTCCATACAAATACAAATAATTATACTTATTGGGGGAGAAGGGACAGCTCTTCCTTATAGAGGAATTTCAGTTAATACATGTAGAAGGAATGATGGAAATAGAAAATTGCCATTAGGCAAACATGGCAGTAATAATTACTGCAGGCAAGTGCCATCGATCGATGCTGAAATTAGTGAGCAAAAGTATGGTGAGAAATAAGATATTTTCATTGTCCCAGAGCATTTCCCCCACAAAATGCTCATTAATTATTAAGAGAAAAAATAGTAACATTACAGTGAAGAAACCTGGCAGCACCAGCTTACCCAGGTGATCAAACTTATCACATGTAATGAGACGCATCGACATGTACTACCTGATAAGATGCACAGCATAACTTCTGTGCCCAAAACACAAAACCTCAATCTAATCATGAGAAAATATCAAGCAAACCCAAACTAAGAGACACTCTACAAAATAGTTGGACAGTATCCTTCAAAAATGTCAAGGTCACAAAAGAAACAAAACCCCGAAGAACCCTTAGACTGAAGAACACTAAATAACAACATAGAATCCTGGGTTGAATCCTGGGCTAGAAAAAGGATAGCCGTGGGAAAACTGGGGAAAATCAAATAAGGTCCAAAGAGTATTTAACAGTATTGTATGAATGTCAATTTTTTGGTTTCAATTATTACACTATGGTTATGTAAATTCCCCATTAGGGGAAGCTCAGTGAAGGGCATATGGGAATTCTCAATTCAATTTTTGTAAATTTTCTGAAAGTTTAAAATTATTTCATATTCAAAGCTAAAAAACTGCTTACTTCAGGGGCACCTGGGTGACTCAGTCCGTTAAGCATCTGACTCTTGATTTTGGCTCAGGTCATAATCGCAGGATCATGAGATTGAGCCCCATGTCGAGCCCCAGTTGAGCCCTGTGTTGGATTCCACAATCGGCGAGGAATCTGCTTGAAGATTCTCTCCCTCTGTCCCTCTTCCCCGCTCAAATAAATAAATCTTTAAAAAAAATAGTTTAAGGGGGCGCCTGGGTGGCTCAGTTGGTTAAGCGACTGCCTTCGGCTCAGGTCATGATCCTGGAGTCCCGGGATCGAGTCCCGCATCGGGCTCCCTGCTCGGCAGGGAGTCTGCTTCTCCCTCTGACCCTCCTCCCTCTCATGCTCTCTGTCTCTCATTCTCTCTCTCAAAATAAATAAATAAAAAAAATCTTTAAAAAATAAAAAAAATAAAAAAATAGTTTAAGAACAAAGTAGGGGAGATAATGGATTATTCAGCCAATGATGGTGAGACAATTAGCTAACCATTTGGAGAGACTATTTTTAATATATATATATATATATAATGTTTTATTTATAAAAATATAATTCATATCATATGCCAAAATAAGTCCCATGTGGATTAAACTAAGCAACAAATAAGGATAGAAAGTTATATACTCATGGGGCACCTGGCTGGCTCAGTTGGAGGAGCATGCAACTCTTTTTTTTTTTTTTTAAGATTTTATTTATTTATTTGACACAGGGAGGGAGGGAGAGAGCAAGCACAAGCAGGGGTAGTGGCAGGCAGAGGAAGAAGCAGGCCCCTTGCTGAGCAAGGAGCCCCATGCAGGGCTCCATCCCAGGACCCCAGGATCAGGACCCGAGCCGAAGGCAGCTGCTTAACCGACTGAGCCAACCAGGTGTCCTTCAGGATCATGCAGCTCTTGATCGTGGGGTTGTGAGCTCAAGCCCCACCTTGGGTGTAGAGATTACTTAAAATAAATAAACAATTAAAAAAAAAGTTACATATTCTCTTTAAAGCAAAATAAGGGAAATTAAGATTAGATGAAGCAATGTTAGAAAATGAGTATCTCATTTATACTCAATAGTTAGAAATCAGTTAATATCTATGCTACTGTTTTAATTAATATTTACATTTATAGTTTAATATATTTATGTTAATATTTACACTTTTATAAAAAAATAAGTTATTGTCTGTACCTTTCTAATTATCCTATTGTGGGATATCCTGGTCAGTTTTCAGGGAAAGTCAGAGAGTCCTGCAGAGAAACTGCAGTAAACCACCTGTGACTCTGCGTCTATGTTTAGACATTAGTTAATGAATTAGATTAATATTCATTGAGTTACTACCATGTGCCACTCATGGCACTAGGGGTTCCTATTCTGTATTATGCTTTTAGTCTCAATGAAATCACTTATAAACTAGAGATTACAGAGTCTGTCTCCTAAGGCTAATGAGAGGTAATAAGATGACATATGGAAGCTCTCAGAAGAAAGCCTGGTGTGTTGGTGTTCACTTGATGTTCCTGTATCCATAAATTAGACACGACTTCACTTGTGAGTGACCATGCACAATCACCTGAATGATAAAAACATCACATTTAAGGAGATAATGTAGTGTTTAAGAAAGCACAGGCTCAGGAGCGCCTGGGTGGCTCAGTCGTTAAGCGTCTGCCTTCAGCTCAGGTCATGATCTCAGGGTCTTGGGGTCGAGCCCTGCATCGGGCTCCCTGCTCCGGGGGAAGCCTGCTTCTCCCTCTCCCACTCCTCCTGCTGTGTTCCCTCTCTCGCTGTGTCTCTCTCTGTCAAATAAATAAATAAAATCTTAAAAAAAAAGAAAAGAAAAGAAAGCACAGGATCAGGAGCGCCTGGGTGGCTCAGTCGTTAAGCGTCTGCCTTCGGCTCAGGTCATGATCTCAGGGTCCTGGGGTCGAGCCCCACATCGTACTCCCTGCTCAGCAGGGAGTTGGCCGCTCCCTCTCCCTCTGCCCCTCCCCTCCTGCTCATTCTCTCAAATCAATCAATCAATCAATCTTTTAAAAAATTTTGTGTCACAAGGAACTTCACTTTAAAATACATTTACAGGAGGGGCGCCTGGGCGGCTCAGTCGGTTAAGCATCTGCCTTCTTAAGCGTCTGCCTTCGGCTCAGGTCATGATCCCAGGGTCCTGGGATTGAGCCCGCATCGGGCTCCCTGCTCAGTGGGAGGCCTGCTTCTCCCTCTCCCACTCCCCCTTCTGTGTTCCCTCTCTCGCTCTCTCTCTGTCAAATAAATAAATAAAATCTTTAAAAAAAAGAAAAGAAAGCACAGGCTCAGGAGCGCCTGGGTGGCTCAGTCGTTAAGCGTCTGCCTTCGGCTCAGGTCACGGTCCCAGGTCCTGGGATCGAGCCCCACATCGGGCTCCCTGCTCCGTGGGAAGCCTGCTCCTCCCTCTCCCACTCCCCCTTCTGTGTTCCCTCTCTCGCTGTCTCTCTGTCAAATAAATAAATAAAATCTTAAAAAAAAGAAAAGAAAGAAAGCACAGGCTCTGGAATCAGGCGAGGTTCAGATTCTCTCTCTCCTACAGTTACTCAAGTTGTCTGTGCCAAACTGCCCCATCTACAAGATGGGATAATAAGAGGATGGACCTCGTGAGGGTGTGATGAAGATTCAGTTAGCTAAGATTTGAAATGCACTTGGAATAATACCTGACACCTAGTAAGTGCCACGTAAAAGTTGGCTAAATAGAATACAAATTATTCCTGGCCTTTCAAAATAGATCATGAGAACAAAAGTCACTTTACTCTCTGCATTCAGATTGGGAAATGTGGTCTCCATTTTTAGCTCTGTTAAGGTCTGACCAGCTCCTGGGACTCAGCCCGTGGCTTTTGCCCTGGGCCCAGAGATCCAAAGCCTCATTCACGCAGAAATTTTCCAAGCGATGCAATGGGCTGGAGAAGGGAGAGGGAGGGGAAGGAGCAGAGGGCCTGCAATCACATTAGAATTGAAGCAAATACAAGGAAGCGATTTCAGACGATTTGCTAATGACTTATTAACCTTAGTGCTGTGACAGTACATCTGTGGAGTAAATTGTGTTGGGTCAAATAACCCAAATGCACTTGTCATAAGAAGGAAACAAGAGGCTACTCCTCAGTTGTGCAAAAACAATTCCCCATAAGCGCTGTGAATTGTGCAGGACTGTTGAATCGCAGATCTGTGCCTCTGAGACAAATGATGCAAGATATGTTAAGAAAAAAAAAAAAGAAGAAGAAGGTAGCGGGAGGGGAAGAATGAAGCGGGGGAAATCGGAGGGGTAGACGAACCATGAGAGACGATGGACTCTGAAAAACAAACTGAGGGTTCTAGAGGGGAGGGGGTGGGAGGATGGGTTGGCCTGGTGGTGGGTATTGAGGAGGGCACGTTCTGCATGGAGCACTGGGTGTTGTGCACAAACAATGAATCATGGAACACTTCATCTAAAACTAATGATGTAATGTATGGGGATTAACATAAGAATAAAAAAAAAAAAGAATTAGGGAGATGAACCATGAGAGACTATGGACTCTGGCAAACAAACTGAGGGTTCTAGAGGGGAGGGGAATGGGGAGATGGGTTAGCCTGGTGATGGGTATTAAAGAGGGCACGTACCGAATGGAGCACTGGATGTTATACGCAAACAATGAGTCATGGAACACTACATCAAAAACTAATGATGTAATGTATGGTGATTAACATAACATAATAAAAAAAATAAAAAGTAATAAAAAAAAAAAGAATTCAAGGAAGTGTGCGATATGGTGGCCCTTTGTGCTAAAGAAGGGTAAGTGAAGGTCTTTACAAATGAAGCTGCCAAGAAACCGTGAGACAAAGGCTCTGGACAGGTGGCCCACGTGAGCACAGAAGATCCCCTGATGATGGTAAGAGTCAGGGCAGAGCGGAAGACTGAGTGCAAGAAAAGTATGACCCTGGCCCCAAGCAAGCCTGACCTCAAATACAATTCCTCCAACTGCTTGTTGTATGTCCTTGTAGTAAATCTCTTGGCTCTTCTGGGTTTCTGACACCTCGTGTTTAAAATGGAATCGAGGGCACTTGGGTGGCTCAGTCGGTTAAGCGTCTGCCTTTGGCTCAGGTCATAATCCCGGGGTCCTGGGATCGAGCCCCCCATTGGGCTCCCTGCTCAGTGGGGAGTCTGCTTCTCCCTCTCCCTCTGCTGCTCTCTCTCTTTCTGTCTCTCTCTGTCAAATAAATAAATAAAATCTTTTTAAAAATAAAGATTAATAAATAAAATGGAATCAAATACTTAACTTCAGGGTGGTAATGAGAATTTCATGTGCAGTAGGAGGCTGTTCTTTTTTTGTTCTCTTCCCCTGAGACCTGACCTCCGATTCAGCTCTAAGGCCAGGTGGTTTCAGGCAGAGGTGGGACAATGGGAGGCACAGGCGAGCTATTTTAAGGTAGGAGGAAGGCAAAAATCTCGGTATTTTTTCCATCACCAACTTCCTCCTTCCTCAGGCAACACATCTCCAGCAAAAGCTGAATTTCCTCCATGTTTCCAGCTCCTGTGGAACAGACCATTGAAGGCCCCAACTTCTCCCCTGGGTTCTAATAACCCCATCTCCTTCCTTTTGTCTCTCCAGCCCCATAGAGAGGGATTATAGTAGCTTCTTTCTATTGCATAAATTTGGGGTGGCCTCACCATTGCCTGATTGGCTTCTCAACTTCCCATCACCTGTGTGATCAACTCCCTGATTAAATTCCCTCTGTTTTAAATATTTAGAGTGATTTCTGTTTTCCTTGCTGGACCTGTTACAAGTGCCTAGTGTCATGCTTGGCATATAAATAGCTTGTACTTACTGTAATTATGCTTAGATTCACATTATTCATACTTAGTTGTCCAAGACCTTTAAGAACATGATTATCAATCCACTAAAGGTGGTGGCCAGGATGGGAACAAGGTGGCATAACGACCTAGGGACGGGGGTGGGGGGGGGTGCTGATGGACAATTACAGGACATATTATTTACTTGGGCTTCTGAATCTCACCTCTGGAACAGTGACTGAGTGCTTTGACTTAATGTCCCCAGTGCCTGACACAGGGCCTGGCACAGAGCAATCCCTCAAAATAATGGTTATTAGACTGGCCTGAAATCTTTCCGGTCGCGTCGTCAGAATGGCATCCATTCATAAATCAGGAGACCCCTGAGTTCAGGTTGCAGGATCTCACCTGTGTGTGCACTGAAATTTTAGAAATTAGGAATACATCGGAGGTCCAGGATTAGGGCAAGATGAATGAAGGCACGCATCTCAGGAGCAAAATCTAAAGATATGCCAAGAAAACTCAGCAATCAGGATAAATAGCATCATACTGCAACATGTTGAAAAATCATCACTAATGCAAAAATTCATGATTAACAAAATATCGAAATTTGAATAAAGACAGGATTAGTAATAGTGATTTTTCCTTTTGTGTCAGGTTCCGATACAGCTCAGCACAGCACGGACTATAACTGAGTCACTGATTCCTGTCATTCTTTCACTCTGCTTCAGGCAACTGATGTCCCTCGGGTTAAAAAACCCAAGTCTCCTGCACCCAGCCACAGCCCTCCACCAAACACACTCACACTGCTGTCTGTGGGATCCGAACAGGGACGGTGTCTGTCCTGTTCTTGGCTGTAACTTCAGCACCTAAAACTACACCAGGCACTTACTAGGTATAAATACATGTGTTGAATGAATGAATGAACAAATCCTGCCCTCTGCGTTCTGGAGATTCCAGCAGGGTCGCCATGAAGATATTCTAACAATGCACCTTTAAAGAAAAAAAAAAGTCCAAACTCACTAAGAATCAAAGAAACGTACATTGGAACAACGAAGTGCAATTTTTCACTGCTAGAATTAGCAAAGATTTAAGAGATTGACAATACCCAGTATTGACACGGAAGTCAAGAAAAGGGCATTCCTATGCATTACTGCTAGGACTGTAAATTAATACCATGGTTCTGGAAGGCAATTTGGCAATATGTAACAAAAGCCCTTGAAAAGTACATTTCTTTTGAGCAAGCAATCCCACTTCAAAGAATTTATTCTAAGGAAATAATTAGGTAAGTGCCAGAAGATGTATCTTGCAGGATGTTTCAGCACAGTATTGTTTCCAACACGAGAGCTTGCAAACAGCCTGAAGATCCAGAAGTACTGGGCTTCCTGTTAGTATTAATAAATACTAATAAACTAAGTAGAGGTATCTGATGATGGAATACTATGCAACCATTTAAAATAATGATGTGGCCCTATTTTACTTAAAACACAAGGATGTTCATGATGTGCTAACAGGGATAAAAAATTATAAAACCTTAGATATATACACATAAACCACTATTTTTTTAAGATTTATTTATTTTAGAGAGAGAGAGAGCACACAAGCAGGGGGAGGGGCAGAGGGAGAGAGAGAATCTCAAGGAGACTCCCCGCTGAGTGCAGAGCCCACGTGGGGCTCGATCTCACAACCCCGAGATCATGACCCGAGCCGAAACCAAGAGTCAGACGCTTAACCTACTGAGCCACCCAGGTGCCCCAAACCACCAATTTTAAAGTATATATGGAGAAAGTCCAGAAGGCTGAATACTAATGGTGGTTATCTTTAGGGAGCAGAATATTAAATGATTTTGAATTTTTTGTAAACATTATTTTTTTTTAGGGCAGTTTTAGGTGCACAGTGAAATTAAAAGGAAGGTACAGAGATTTCGCATATACCCCTCATCCCCACATATGCCCCCTCCCCCCTTAACAACACCCCCCCAACTAGAGTGGTACTTGGGTTACCACTGATGCTCCTATATTGACCCATCTCAATCACCTGGAGTTCCTAGTTTATACTAGGGCTCACTCTTGATGCTGTGCATTCTATGGGTTTGGACAAATGTATAATGACACATATCCATCATTAAAAGAGCATACAGAGTATTTTTGCAGCCCTAAAATATCCTCTGCCCTCCACCTATTCATCCCTCCCCACCCCCAACCCCTGGCAACTGCTCATCTTTTTACTGTTCCTTAGTCTTGCTCTTCCCAGAAGGTCACATAGTTAGAATCATTTAGTTGAAATCAAAACTATAAGCTCCTTGAAGGCATCATAAGAGAAAATCTGGATGACCTTGGGTGTGGGGAAGACATTAGGTACAACACCAAAGGCATGATCATGAAAGAAATCATTGACAAGCTGGACTTCATTAAAATTAAAAACTTCAGTTCTGCATAAGACAATGTTAAGAGAATGAGAAGAAAAGCCACAGACTGGGAGGAAACATTTGCAAGAGATAGATCTGATAAAGGACTGTTATCCAAAATACACAAAGAGCTCTGAAATCTCAACGATAAGAAAACAAAAACCCTGATTTTAAAATGGGCCAAAGACATTAAGAGACGCCTCCCCAAAGAAGATGTACAGGCGAAAAATAAGTATATGAAAACATGCTCCACATCTTATGTCATATGATATCAATTACACACCTATCAGAATGGCCAAATCCAGAACACCCACACCACCAAATGCTGGTGAGCATGCAGAGCAATGGGAACTCTCCGTCATTGTCGGCGGGAATGCAAAATGGCATAGCCACTCTGGAAGACAGCGTGGTGGTTTCTTACCAAACTACACACTCTCTTACCATGTAATCCAGCAGTTGTGTTTCTTGGTATTTACCCAAGAGATTCGGAAACGTAGGTCCACAAGGAAACTGACATGTCTTTGCATACAGTTTTACTTGTAGCAGCTTTTTTCTAATTGCCAAAAGTTGGGAGCAACCAAGGTATCCTTCAGTAGGTGGAAAGATAAATAAAATATGGTACATCCGGGCAATGGAATGTTTCTCAGCGCTACAAAGAAATGAGCCATCAAGCCATGAAAAGACATGGAGGAAACTTAAAGGCATATTACCAAACAAAAGAAGCCAGCCTGAAAGCAGCTACATATGGTGTGATTCCAGCTCTATAACATTCAGATTCTTATTTTTTAATCTTCCATTTCTCTGAATTCTGTGTTACACGAGGATCATCTATAACTTGTGCAATTCTAAAAAATGAAAGTAAGTTATTCCATGTTGTGTACTTTATTGGGTGAATTCCCCACAGGAGATGGGCGAGTAGAAATCTCCATCACACCTTCACCTACCTTGGGGCTTCCTTCATTATCTGAATCAGTTCAGAAAATATTGTGCAGATTCTTCTCCATGTAGGAGAGTCCGTTCTCTCTCCCTTGGCCCATCGCTCTCCAGAAATGTTTCTGAGACGAGGCCACCATTCTTGTACATCCACATCCTTCTTGTACCAAAGGCCCCAAATGTCACTTTTTTACATCGAAAGGCTGATCCTGTTTACTGACTGAAGATAAAACTTGCAGACCTCAAGACTGTTTTGTCATTTGTGAAATCAGGGTAAGTCTTTACCTCACAGATAGACTAAAAGACCAAACTGGTGGACGGTCTCAGTGTATATTAAATGGGTCAGGTGGGATTAACCAGGTAACATACAACCCCAGAATCTCTGGGTCCAAACAACAAAGTTTTAGTTCTTGCTACACAACACGTCAATCATAGGTCACTGGGCCTCTGCTCCCTAGGATCTTCAGCCTGAGGGACATTCCAGCTCCAGAACTTCACTTTGCCAAAGCCAGTGAAAGAAAACATGGCGCCTGATGCACTAACTTCTAAACCTCCCTCCCAGGAATGCCCACACCGGCCACTTGGCTCTCACTTCATTGGCCAACACAAGAAGCATGGTCACGCCTGAATTCAAAGAGGACAGGGACATACAAGCCTACCATCTGTCCAGGAGGCTGAGAACCAGAAATATGGGTGAGTCACAAAAATAATTCCCGCAGTAGACATTCATAAATGGTTTTTGACTATGAAGTTCTTATTTCAACTTAGCTCTATGGCAGCGAAGCCTATGTTGTGTCAGGCATTGTGCTGGGTAAAATTTACATGGGAAATCAATTTAAGTGATTTTTACCAGTTACACAGCTAGTAAGGGCTAGACCAGGATTTGACTCCACGGACTGTACCCTATCCATTATGTCTGTGCCTGTTTGTGCCATTCCATGGTTACTTAACTTCTGCAAGCCTGTTTCCTCCTCATCTTCCAGAAGCCAATTCTATTGACTGTTTGGGGTTCTCTCTCCAGGAGGCATGAAATGTCCCTACAGTGGTAGGTATGAGGGCTCCGTGAGCTGAGTCAGAGTGTGGTGTCCACGGTCTGGTCAAAAACGGTGCCTGGGGGAGTCTTGGAGCTCTCTTGTGCCCACAAGTTGGGAGAGAGGGACAGCAGGAAAAGACGTCCAGTGTATCATGCAGGACCCACTTGGCCCCTGGGCCCCTCACTTATTGGAGGATATACGACCCCTCGTCCCATTACCGTAGGGCACATGTCATTATCTAGAAGTAGCAAACAAGTCCTGACACCTTAATCTAGCTCCCGTCACCATCATACATACACACGCACGCACGCACGCACGCACACACACACGCTCACACAGAGTCACCTCTGGACAGGTCATGCTCACTTGCCCCCACAGCACTAGCCCTGTAGGTGCAGCCAGAACTCGCCGTGTCCGTGTATACGCAACCCCTTAACCTGAGCCAGAGCCGTCCACGTGCACCTGCCTTCTGCTGAGCCCCATGAAACTGCCACTCTGGTGGCAACGTCCTTTGGCTCAAACGAATGCACACACAACCATGTAAAGTCACAGCCCTCGCACCGTGGGCACACCACCACACATGCGCACACACACACAGCCCGCACACGGCATGCGCACAACGTGCTCCTTGTGCGCCCTCAACGGCCAGACCCAGGCTGCAGGCGCCGTGGCCCTGACCTCAATCACTGTCACCACCAAGGCTGCTCTCAGAGCTCCACTCCAACCATCCGGGGAATCAGTCGCAGGGCTTGGCCTCCGCAGCCCTGGTTTCACCCTAGCAGCTGTCCTCCACGCTGCCCACCCCTGCTTCATGCGCTCAGCTGGTCCTTAATCCCAAACACCCGCTCTCCCTGCTGCCCAGGTCCTTCCGCAGGGCCTGCCGCTCACCGCTGAGAGGCCGCCTCGAAATCAGACAGTGACACCCCCACTGCCTGCCTTAGATGCTCCTGCCCGTCATAAATCTGTGCACAAAA
>NC_138378.1:18055709-18072330 GCF_054177405.1 Leptonychotes weddellii | reverse complement strand
GAGGGGTCCGTGGAAATCTAGAGCTGTGCCAGGCCCCATGCTAGGCACTAAAGAGAAGGCGACCAGCAAAAACAGATGCCGTCCCTGCTTGTCAGGATCTCACATCGGGGGTGGCGGGGGGGGGGGGGGCGGGCAACAAACACTCTCTTGAAAAAGCACGAATAAACACAAAATCCGGCTCTGTGAAGTGGTATGAAGCAGAGGTACCTGGGCATGTAACATGTGCCTCAGGCTCGTCATCTGTAAAACAGATAAGAACATCAGCCTCCCAGGGTTGATGTGAGGAGTACATGATATAATATGTATAAAGGACTTTTAACAGCTCTCAGCACAAAGGAAGTGCCGTATATTGTTAGCTCTTTCGTTAGAGTTGGCTCTTCCATATAGAGGGAGTTAACATCATCTAGATTAATAAGGGCTTCCACATGAAAGTGGCAGCTGAGATGAGACCTGAAGGATGAGTAGGAATTAAGGACATGAAGGGCAAAGGGCAATGGGAACATCATGCGCAAAGGCACTGTGGCAGGAGAAAGCATGGGCCATTCCAGCAAGTGGGAGAGGCTCAGGTGGTTTCAGTGCAAACGGTCAGGAAGTGATTGTTCAGCCTGGGCCTGGAGGTGCTGACAGATACCAGTCATGCAGAGCCCTGAAAGCCGTGGTAAGCAGGCATTTCTGGAATGTTGGCTAAGTGCAATGGCAGGCCAGTGCAGAGTTATGAGCAGACAGTAATATAGTCTCATTTACATTTTGAAAGACCACTCTGGCTGAAGTGAAGAGAATAGATAGAAAGGGGACTATGTCAGCCTTCAATGGGACATCTGGAGGGGAAAACCCAAGCTGTGTGATGTTGGTGGTGGCCATTGTTAGAAATTCATTGACATTGTCTGGGGAAAGGGCAGAAAACATGAACAAACAGGGCCAGGCTAGGATTATCCCGTTGGCGGGGGGGCTTCCCCGTGCAGAGAGAAACACAGCAGGGCTGTGTCTACAACCATCTGGCGGATGGAGGTCCTGGGTGGGAGCATGAGGACAGAGGTGACTTTGGGTCCATCAAGTAGGCAGCAGAGTCAAAATCCTAAGACTTTGGTTAATTTGGAGCAGGATCCAGGCAACAGATGGGCATGAAAGGCCTGGGCCCTGGTTCCCAGAGAAAGACTTGCTGGTAAGAACAGGGCTGACAAAGCTAAGCGGGTGTCAGGCCTCTAGCCACAGAGTCCGGAAAGGCACAAACCCAAGTCACCTGATGTTCCTTTGAGGATAACAGGTGCCTCTTCATCTAATTTCATCTGATTTCATCTGATTTCATCTGATTCACTGCCTGGAATTCTGTGTTGAGGATTCTCAAGCCAAGTTAGGCTTGGTGAGAAAGAGTGTTGGGATTTATTAACATGCCTATCAAGACCACAGAACATCAGAACAGGAGGCCTGGGTGTCATGAATTGATCACCTGTGGACTGTGAGTGTATTCATCCAAACTTTTGTGGTTGTGAGTGACAAAAAACCAATTGAAAATAGCATAAGGGGG
Organism: Leptonychotes weddellii; assembly: GCF_054177405.1. Lineage (NCBI taxonomy): Eukaryota > Metazoa > Chordata > Mammalia > Carnivora > Phocidae > Leptonychotes > Leptonychotes weddellii. The sequence goes on along the minus strand of NC_138378.1, from coordinate 18,070,805 downwards.
GAGAAAAGGAACATATTGGCTCATACAAATGAGACATCTAAGATACAGAATTGATCTGAAACACAGCAGATTTCAAGGGATGCTATGGCCAGAACCCTGTCTTTCTCTCTGTCTCTTGATTTTGCTCACTTCTTGGTTGTGTCCTCAGGTAGGCTGTCCCCTCCTAAGGGTGTGGCAGCTGCGGCCCCATCCTGTCCTTAAGGCCCATATTCTAAAGAAGACAGTGTCACCTTTCCTGATATGCCAGCTATCTACTGCTGCATAATAAACCACCTCAAAACCTAGGAGCTTAAAGTAACAATGGACCATTCTCATGTTGCTGTGGGATGACTGGCAGTTCTCACTGGGGGTCTCTCAGGCAGTTGCAGTTATATGGTGGCTGGTGCTGTCATCTGAAGGCTCAACTGGGCCGGACCCCCACAATGAATTTTTCACCCACACATTTGACACCTCAGCTGGGATGGCTGGAAGAGATGGGGGCTGTCTGGGCATCTTTCTCTCCACTTGGCCTCCCCAGGGGATTAGCTTGGGCTTCCCCACAGCATGGCAGTCAGTCTCAGGGGAACAGGGTTCCTTGCAGAGCAGCTGGTTTCCCCCAGTGCGAGTGTTCCAAGAAAAAAGAAGTGGAGGGGTCCGGTTCTTTTAAAGGCTAGCCAGGCCTGAGCTCCACATTCTACTGGTTGAAGCAGTCATAGACTAGTCATTCCATCTCTCGGTGGGGGAGTAGCAAATAATCTGCCGCCATCATTACCCACCAGGGCCTCCCTGGCAATAGTCCAACCTCTAAGTGACAAAGAGGAGGGAGAACAACTTGAGTTTTTAATTATAATTATCAATATTATTGTCACCACCATCATCACCACTTACTGTAGCTTACTACGCTTGGCCTTTGAAAAAAGAGAGAGAGAGGGAGGGAGGGAGTGATTCCCATTGAATCCTCACAACCACAGTCTCATTTTATAGAAAATGAAGCTGAGGTTCAGAGAGGTTAAATTATTTGCCTGAGATCACACAGCAGGTGACAGAAATAGGGCACAAACCCAAATCTACATGACTGCGGAGCTCACAGCCTTGACCACTGACTTTTCCACAGACCCAGCACCTCTGATCCATCTCAGTGATTCCTCACCCCAATATCATTTGGCCCACACCTTACTCATCCCCAGAAGACTCACCTAGCCTGCCTGGGTCTCCAACATTGAGCAACTCTGCTCATAGCTCCTCCTGGAATTTTTTTTTCCTTTCAAAATCATGCCCTGTTCATCAGCAATGAGTTGGGAATGACCTGGTGGCTCAAGAACTGCAAGTCATATTTCTGCAGGGAGCCCAAGAGGGACTGCCAAAGTACCTCTCAGCCTGGCCAGGGTGAGCAGGTAATTAGATTGAATCCACTCTTTGGCTCGGTTTCCTTCCCAACCAGACCGGCTATTGAGCAATCCATTCTCCGGGCACTAATACATCACCTGGGAGCGCCGGGCCATGATGGATGAGCTCGGCCGTCAGCAGGGCCCACGATGGATGGCTGTCATTCATCACTGCAGGGAGCCAATGGAGCCATGAGTTACTCAGGCCGTGGCACCTTCCACCCCCACTGGGGCCAGAGCCAGGAGACAGAGGCTGGCGGAGGGAGTGCAGAGCTAAAAGGACTTCTCTGGGAGATGTGCCAGCAACCATGGGCACACTCTGTCTGAGCCACTTGAAAGCAGGGAGATGTTTAATGGAGTTTACAGCCAGGACAAGGAGAATATAAAGGAAGGAGAAGAGAATAGATGAGATCACGGGTTTTGGAAATCACACTTGCCTGGTGTGTGTCTTTGTTCTGCCTTTTCCTTGTTGCATAACCTCCAACAAGAGATTCACCTCTCTGAAGTTCAGTTTCTTCACCTCGTTCTAGATCATTCTAGGTGCTTCTTCATAGTTCTCGGCCCCACATAGGTAAGGCAGGGCCATGGGACAAGTTCCAGTTAATGAAATATACATGCAAGTAGCAAGAGTCACGTGAGTGAAGCAACGGGAGGCCCCCATGAGCTTCCCAGTCTCTCTCTTCTGCCATGACAACCAAGCGGCCTCATGTTATAGGGTATTAGAGCCACAGGGTCAGAACTGCCCGACCACCTGGCAGACAGATGCCCTGGAGGGTGGCAGAGACCCACAGCTGACAGTAAGTCAGCAAGAGACAAACCTTTGTTAGGCTAAGCCTTTGAGGTTGCAAGCTGCTTGTCACTGCGGCATAACCCAGCCCATCCTAACAAAAACTCTGTATCAGAGTTTGGCAAAGAGCCAAAGAGTAAATATTCAGTGCTTTGTGGGACTGATGGCCTCTTATACTCTTCTTTGTTTGGTTTGGTTTAAAACCCTTGAAAAACGTCAAAACCATTGTTAGCTTGTGGGCCTACAAAATAAGCCACAGGTTGGATTTGGCATATGGGCTATAGCTTGCCAACTCCTTGCCATAAAGCATAAGGCTGTGATAAGGGAGTGATTCCCATTGAATCCTCTATGAGACACGAACTCTATGAGACACGAACATAAACACGTTTTCAATGTTAGCTGCTACTCTTTTTAATAGATGAGATCACGGGTTTTGGAAATCACACTTGCCTGGTGTGTGTCTTTGTTCTGCCTTTTCCTTGTTGCATAACCTCCAACAAGAGATTCACCTCTCTGAAGTTCAGTTTTAATAGTGGTAATAATAATTATCTAGCAATAGTAGATAGTTACGCCAGGCACTGCACTAGGCCTTGGTGACCCGTAATGAGGGGAACGGTACGGAGCTTCCTTCAGGGTGGGCTACTCCTGCTATTTCTCGTTGTTACGGTGGTGACAGTGCTGGTGATAGGAACAGGGGGAAAATGTAAAAATGTGACTCCAATCCATGGGGCCTAAGTCCTGGTTTCTGTTATGATTTGGGACACCTGTCAGGGCAGGAGCCTGAAAGATGCAGCCTCTGGTCCAAATCCCCTGGTTTCCAGAAACACAATCATCTGGCCCTTCCACATGGCCCCATACCCCTGATCACATAGGAATAGCCCAATTCTCCCTGTACCCCGCCCAAGGTCAACCCCTTCCCCACCACACATAACCCAAACCAGTGCGCCTAAAAGCCCCTTTAGCTGTGGGAAGCTCAAAGCTGCCTTGCTCACTCGGGTATAGACAGGTGTAGCTGGATGACGTGCATGCCCAGGCTTTGCTGGGGTCAGGACAGAACTCTCCCTCCAGTCTATGGCTCCACATGCAGCTTCAACGTTTCTACAGTAGTTTGCAACCTACATTTTTAGGGCCTATTAGGTGCCAGAAACAACCCCAAGGAATCCTTATGATTCTGCAAGCCAGGGGTTGAGTTATTCCCATTTTTCAGATTTAGAAACCAAGACCCAGAGAGGTGATAAACACTGCCCAAGATTACACGGTATATAAGTGGTAACCAGAGCACGCACCTGTAGGCTAGCATTTGCTGACTCCAGAGTCTGCATGTTCTTCCTCTACGGAAAAAACATTTATCAACCGCGCATCAGGGAAACCTGCCCCAAGGAGGCGCTGATTCTGAGAGCCACGTCCACTTCATGGGGAGTATGGGGGTTTACCCTGGAACACAGGCCAAGCAGACACAGTGATACCACTTCTCCCATCCCGTGTCTATGGCAGACATTGCTGATTAAGTATAACACTCTCTCCCATAAAGGCCAGACCCAAGTTTCTTCTCCACACAGAGCACCAGCCATTACTAATGGATCGGGGTTTGGTCACAAGGCTGAGTTAGATGGTGAGCTTCTTAAAAGCAGGGATGTTTGATTCATTTCTGAAATGATTCATTTGCACCACCTGGGCAAAGCCTAGGAACAATAGAGGCCCACCCAGCATGGGACCTGCCTGGCAGGCTCCGGGTGCTTCATGACTGCAAAAGAAAGGCACATAGATTTTTCCTGGGGACTCCGGTGATGGGGAGATAACTCACCACTCACCGCTAAGAGCATCATGGGTCAGTGTGTTCCTCCTTAAATGGTACCAGCACCCATGTAGATGCTCACACCGGCACTAGAACCATCTCTGCTTCCTCCCCAGCTTCATCCCCTCGTCCAATCCACCAGTGAGTCCTATTGACACAAACTCCCAAACTCACCTGACACCCCACCACTTCTCCCCACAGCCCAGGCCACCGTCCTTTCTTCCAGAACACCTGCAGCAACCTCCCCTCCCATCTGCCCACTTTTCCGCTTGCCCCCAGCAGTCTGTTTTCCATGTTGTAGCCCCAGGGAGCTTTGCAAAATGAAAATAACTCCATGCTTTTCCCCCAAAATGCCTCTCACTGCCCTTGAAGAAACCCTGATGGCCTCTCATCCCTATAAGGCCCTGAATGGTGGGATCCCTCCTGCCCCACCCACCTCATGGGGAACCACCTTCCCCCTTTCCCACTCAATGTCTCTCAATTGCTGGAACACAGCAAGCCTTTCTCACCATGGGGCTTCTGCCAGGGCCTGGAATGACCTTCCTCATCCTCCACGGCCAGCTCCTTGGAGGCCCTCAGAGAGGCCTTCACTGACACCACCCATCTAAAGAATTCTTCTCGGGGCACCTGGGTGGCTGAGTCAGTTAAGTGTCTGACTCTTGATCTCAGCTCAGGTCTCAATCTCAGCGTTGTGAGTTCAAGCCTGATGTTGGGCTCCACGCTAGGCACGGAGGCTACTTCAAAAAAAAAAAAAAATAGCAGAGAGCCAGCCCTGCACACCTGGCTCAGCTTCTCTCAATGATAACATTAAAAAATAAATGAAAAAATTAAAAAAATAATTCTTCTCCCCACACCTGGAATCTCAGCACCATGTTTATTTCCTTCTTAGCATTCATCACAAGCAAAATATTCTTTTAATTTATTTGCTTACTTGTTTGTTTATTATCCTCACTAGGCTGAGCACTCCATAAAGACAGGATCTGCATTTGTCCGCATCATGATAGCATCCCCAGTGCTCAGCAAAGCATCCGCCACATAGTAGGAGCTTGATAAATATTTGTTGAATGCACGGTCCATGGCAAGAAAACCTCCCGCCAGAGTCCACAAACCCCCCTGCCCGCATTGCCATAGCCCATCCCGCCATACTCCCTGCCCCCCGGTCACAGTTGTCACCACATGCAGCTTCACTGGGCCACTGTCACTTTGGCTGCAGGTCTCTCCCCAACACTGACTCCTGAGAAAGCTCCAGAAGCAGAGAAAGTGCCCTCTGTGCCTTTGCGTCCTCAAGGCCCAGGACAATGCCCTGCACCCGGCAGGTGCATCGCAGACAGGGCGGAGGCCTCTGAGACACCAAGAAGAATGTGAGAGAGGCCAGAAGATAAATAATGTTTGGACTTGCCCAGAAAAGGAAAGAGTCAGATTCAATCCCAAGAAAAAGCCTAGGTCTCATTAACTGGTCAGCTAGCAACGAATTTACGAAGAATGAGGCGATTACCAAGATCTCGTGCCCCTCCCCAGAAAATGTCAGATGACGTCACTCCAGTTTCCTTGCTGACAAGGTGCCCACACGTGGGACTGATAATATCTGTGCTTCAGCAGGGATTCAGTCTCCACGTATTTGTAGAGGGGCCACGGCAGGCAGGCACTGAGCTCACACTGTGGACGCCGTGGGAATGAAATAGGAGGAAGCCGTGTCCTGGGGGGCAAGGGCTGCACGAGGTGGGAGCCAGCACACAGCTAGGCAACATGTACGGGGCAGGCAATGGCCATGAACTCGTGGAGAAAAACCAAGGCAAGCTAAGGAGACAGACTGCCAAGGAGTGAGACAGAGCATCGGGTAGGGTGCTTGGGGAAGGAGACCTCAGGGCTAAAACGGAAGGAGGTGGGGAGGCAGCCAGCACATAGCCGGGGCGAGAGCATCCCAGGCTGAAGAAACGTGTGCAGAGATCCAAGGCGCATGTGCCAGGCTGGAGGAGGAGCACCAGGCCGGTGAGGCTGAAGCAGAGACAGGAGCGTAAGGACCGGCCGTGCAGAAGGAGGGCCGTGGGAGGGTTTGGCTTAAACTGAGGTTATACAAGGCATACGGCTGGGTTCTACCTTCACGCAACTACTTGAAGTCAAGCAAGACAGGAGAACTTGCCCTTTCAATGTTTCTTGGAAGCGTTAACAGAATAAATAAGGGAAGGGGAGAATATGATAAAAGACAGGGTTTTTGTTTTTTTTTTAAGTGGGCTCCACACCCAGCGTGGAGCCCAACGTGGGGCTTGAACTCAAGACCCTGAGATCAAGCCCTGAGCTGAAATCAAGAGTCAGATGCTTAACCGACTGAGCCACCCAGGCACCCCGGTAAAAGATAGGTTTTAAAGTCAAAGACCTGGGTGCAGTACACACTCCTACGACCCTACAGTTCCAGTCCTAGGTATATACCCAACAGAAAAAATGAACCAGGTTCACCACGAGGCATGTTCTAGAATGTTCACAGCAGCACTGTTCACTATTGCCAGAAATGTCCATCCATGGAAGAATGGATAAATATATTATAGTGCACTCTCTACAGCAAAGAGAATGAATAATAATAAAGATAATGCGAATGAACAAAGCCAGAAACAAGAGTTTGATACTGTATGGTTCGCTGTATATAAAGTTCAAAAATGGGCAAAACCAATCAACGCTGTGGGATGGATCAAGGCTGAGTGGGGCTAAATTTGCTATATCTCTTTGCACATTGGATCCTGGAGGATGGTTCCATCCATGCAGGATGGTGGGGGGGGAGCTTTGTCCTTGGTCTGGGTGCTGGTCACGCAAGAATGTTCAGTTTGTGAAAACTCATCAAGCTGCACACGTATGATCTGTCTGCTCTGTTTGTGTGCTACCTTTCCAAGAGTTACTAATAAAAATAAGTCATTTAGTTTAGTTTAGACAAAACCAATAAACTAGCATGACTAATTAAAAAAAAAAAAAAAGGCCTGGGTTGGTTCACGTTCTAGTACTTACTAGCAGAACAGGGCAAATCTTCGTGTTTTCTTGCCTCGAACAGGGAGGCCCTAAATAAAACCTACTGAGTCGATCACAGGGATATCGTGACAGCCAAGTGAAAAATGCACATAAAAGTCCTTCAGAAAATCATTTTCCTGGTACTGATGTTAGTTAGTTGTTACTAACAGAACCTCCCCTAGGGAGTGCTCGGGGATTACTGGAGAGTCTGGAAGTGGGCCACAGACTCAGTTCTTGGCCATGTTCTCTGTAACTTTGTTCACTTGGGTAAGGAAGGTGAACACTTCCTTTCCAAAGGTTGAGAAGTAACTGAGTTGACAGAATCAAAACGATCCCAACAAACTGGAAAGGCTGGGAAGAAACAACAGAAGAATTTCAACGGGGCTCATTCTAGTGTCACACACTGAGGCTCAAAGGACCCCTTGCATCAGCATGGGCCCCAGCGCAGGGAAAAAGCATGTGGAATCGTGTGGTCCCTCCTGTCAAATATAGGATTGTTTGGACAGAAATAGGAATGTGGGTCATGAGAAGGGATTCCTTTTTGGTCCCTCCACAGGGACCAAAGGGATTCCTCTTCAGTCCAGCTCAGGAGCCTGCCCTTCCCTGTACAAGCCCCAACCAACAGTGACAAGAACCATGTTTGGCAGAATGTTAGAAAGGTGCTAGCAAATAAGTGTGGATGTGGCTTACACGACCCTTCACCCCAAATCCAGACTACTGGAGGTGGCGTTGAGGGCGTCAGGCTTCTCTACCTGCCCCCTCCCCGGTGTGAGCCCAGAAATCCATTACCAGTGGCTCCGTTTTCCTTCGGCGAGATGGGGCCGCATGAGCCCCGGGGCAGACTGGAAAGGGGACTGGCTCTGTTATTAGCCACTGGTTCCAAGAAACCAAGAAAAGCCACTGGTTCCTAGTCCCAAGAAAAGTCCAGAGACTCGGGGCCACTATGGGGGCAAGACGGGAAACACTGGTAGCCAATACTGGGAACAAGCAGTCACCATGTTCACCTCCTCCCTTGGAGCACATACATTGCCATTCTCACTCACAGCCGCATTGTTAGGGAAAGGTGAGACCCGAGTCTGCCTTTGGGACACATCTGCTGGAGGTTAGCCCAGACCCAGGCACCAGCACAGGTCATAACTGGGGCAGGTTCAGGCTTGCAGCTCCCAGAAACTCAGCAGGAGGCAAGTGGGGAGGAAGAGGAAGCTGGCACTGGGCAGGCTGGGGGCCGACCTCCGGGCTGTGGTCCTGGCCCCCACGTGGGCAGGTCAGCAGTCCAGGATCCAATGTGCAAAGAGATATAGCAAATTTAGCCCCACTCAGCCTTGATCCACATCCAGATGGGTCCAGTCCAGAGTGGGACATAAGACAGTGGCTGGGGGGGCACCTGGGTGCCTCAGTCATTACGCGTCTGCCTTCGGCTCAGGTCATGATCCCAGGGTCCTGGGATTGAGCCCCGCATCGGGCTCCCTGCTCGGCGGGAAGCCGGCTTCTCCCTCTCCCTCTCCCATTCCCCCCTGCTTGTGTTCCCTCTCTCACTGTGTCTCTCTCTGTCAAATAAATAAAATCTTTAAAAAAGAAAAGAAAAGAAACCTTGCAAGTATGATAACTTGCTTTAAAAAAAAAAAAAAAAGACAGTGGCTGGGGACAGAGAGACAGGGGTCAGTGGGATGCGGAAGTGTTAAGAGAGGGCCAGGAGTCAGGGCCCCAGCCAAGCAAATGAGGGCAGAGCAGGACTCCAACACCTGAGACTCCACTCTGTCATCTGCAGGGTGGGAGTAAAGCCACGTGACCAGCGCCAGAGAAGTAGTGCTCAGTGGGTAGCTGAGGAAGGCTAGGACTTGGTGGACATAAGATCACCTCAGCATTGAGGGCAGCCGGCTTAAGGCCAGGAAGTAGAGGCAGGGACTCTGTTCACAGGGAGCCAGGGCCTTGACGGAACCTGCTGGGGATGGCGGGGCTTCTGGACATGGCCGTGACCCAGTTCAGGCCAGGGACCCGGTCCTCCCTGCCCCAAACCCTGTCACTGGCTAGACACACTGCCCTCCACCTGGTTACTGAAACCTCCCTCCAGGAAGCTGGTCATTGTAGAGGAAAGCCAAGCAGCGTGTGTTTGCCAGAGGGAGGAGTTCCTGCAGCAGGAATCTTGGGGAAGACGTTCTCAGAGCCTTTCCACGACCCCGCAGAGCCACCCTCCTGGGCTCCCAGGAGCCGACCCCCGGCCCCGCTCCCAGCACTCTGGCACCTCAGCAAATGGTCACCCTTGCAGACAAGCCCAGTGGAAACTCTTCTCTGAAACCCACTCGTATTTTTCGTTATCTCAACTCGAGGGCATTTCTAAAACTCAGAAAGACTCTCCTACCCCGGTTGCCTTTGGCCAAGTTTTCCAGGTGCTCGTTCCAAAGGGAAAGCCCAGGCAAGACCCGTGACTTGCCCCGGGGCAGGAGGGTTGGGGTTCCGGGCCGCTCTCTGTGGCAGTGGATGTTGCTGTTGCGTTACTTTTGTGCAGGTTAAAATTTAAAAAATCATAACAAAGGTTGGCTTCTGTAGGGCTCACGCTGAGGCCTCACAATGCTTGCTGTCATAGAGGGGCTGATTACCCAACTCCATTTATCAAAACGTCACTTCTCTGACAGGCCCTAATAAATATCCTGCCAGAGACCCCGCACCTGGCAGCCGTGCCACTCGGCAACACGCCGCTAACCTAATTTGCTAATTGCTGCTTTCCCCATTAATTTTAGTCCTGTCTTGTTTGGTGTTGACATGGAGGAAAAAGAAATAGGGTGGAAAAAACAGGCAAGAAAGAAAATATCTCGGGGTCCCCCAGCATGCACCCGCCCTCCCACTCCTTCACACAACCACTTCCTCACACTCACACCTAAATACCAACTTCCTTCCCTCTCTTTTTCTCACCACAGGTGAAGGAGATTAAACTTTTAAAGGGGCAGGCGCCAGATTTCCCCCAACAAAACCCAGGCGAACGCCTGATAATGGGATATACGATTTGACCACAGGGCAGCGCGGTATATATACAAGGGACCCGTGGTTACTGTACCCAAATAAGGCATCAAAGGGTTAACAAGTCCAGCTCATCAGCCCTCCTGGCCAGGCCCACCATTCCAGACCCTCTCTGTGTCACAGGGGAATTTCACCTCCCTTTTGGTCTCACTCCAAGTATTGATGTCCAAGATAATGGCACAGGAGAATGCCGGAGGACAGGCTTTCCCAGCCAGGACTGTCTCTCCCTATCACCTAGGCTGCCCACACCCCTATTCCTTCTGCTCTTCAATTCCCACCAAAGGCCCCCAATGAATGAGAGGCTGCCTTGCGGGCTGTTTGATTACAGATCATTACAGATGAGCCCAGTGGGTTCAAAGGCCCATCAGAGAGGCAAAGGCAAGAAAGGAGGAGACTCCAGCCACGAGCAAAGAGGAAGGAAGCACACTCTTTTTTCTGAGAAGCCACTGTCCCATCTACGGAAGGAAATGGCTGTCTTACCCAGGGATCTGCAAATGACCTCCTTCTCCACCCTGGTGCGTGTGAGTCTTGGGCAGTCGGCTGGCGTCCCACACTGGGCAGAGTGAATGTGTCCGCAGATTCGGTTCATCTCGTGTACTTCCGTATCCTAGATTTCACTGCGGGCAAACCAGCAACAGCAAACACAACAGAGCTATGGCCGCAATTTTTTATTTTTAGGTTGACGGAGATAAGGTATGCTTGTTGTGGACAGATTTACACCTTTAGAAACTTCCAAAGAAGAAACCAAAAACCCCTCGACATCTCAGCACTCAGAGACCACTACCGCCAACATTCAGCCCTTTCGTTATCTGCTGACCCCCATGCAAGTGGGCATTATTTGACACATAGATCATGCTAATACACCACCTGGCTTGCTTTCTTACTCCCATATCCAGGAGCCCTTTCTGTGCCCCTGAAAACACATCTCCATCACCTTTTTTAACCATTTTATCAGAATCTATGTATTCCCGTAGAGGTAGACGTTTTTTTCTCTCTCTTTTTTTTTTTTTTTTTTCCTATCCACAATGCTGTGATGCATAGCCTTGTACCTACACTTTGGGAATTTGTCCACTTATTACCTTAGGATAAATGGCTAGAGGTAGATGCACCGGCTTAAATGGTGCATGCATTTAAAATTTAGATAAACTTTCTCACAATGTGTCTCCAGAAAAGGTGTATGAATTTACATTGACCTCCCACAGTGCATGAGAGGTGCATGAGAGTTTCACTTCCCTACCACCTTGAGGAAATCAGTTATTTTTAATTTTTAATCATTGCCAATCTTCCGGGCAACAAATGATCTATTTCTACTTGCATTTCTCGGATTATTTGTGAAGTTCAGTGTGTTTTCATGTTTATAGGACATTCAGATGTATTTTGTGAATTACCTGTTCTTAGCATTTGCTTATTTTTTAATTAAAGTATTTGTCTTTTTCTTGTTAACCTGCTTTTTATTTATTAGGGATATTGCTCCTTTGCCATGTACAAATTTTTGATGTCTTCCTTACCATGCTCATTTTATTATTTCAATTTTTTTATAGTGTTTATTCTATGATAGCGGAAAATATCAAGAACATTTGCCCATAATGAAATCTACAATAAGGAAGTAAATACAGATAAATAGAATCTGTGGACATATTCACGTTGTCCAAAGTGGGACACCAACCAACTACCCAAGACTACCCAAGACTCACACATACCAGGATGGAGAAGGAGGTCATCTTAATACCTGGAGGGGAGACACCCCTAAAATCTATCATCTTCCTGTCTCTGGTCTCATGTCCATCTGCTCCTTCCCTATGTGGATGAAAAGTTTCCTGGTGGCCTGACTTCCAGGAAGCAACTGCTAAAGCCAATGGCAGAAATTATGCTTAGATGCAGGGCGATGTGACAAGTGAATAACCAGCCTCCCGGGTTCTAGCCTTGACAAGAGTAAGCTCTCTGAGAGTTCATGTCTGGCTCCAGCCTGGATACAGCACCCAGTTCTTTGTCCCCATGTATCATCGCCGAGAAGGGCAGTGTGGCTTGGAGAGGGGATGGAACGGGAGGAAGAGGAAGCTAGGGAGAACCGCCACATTTGAGTATGTCAGCCAGTCCTTTATTCCTGGGCTCCAAGGCCAGGTTATGGCTGATGTAGAGAATAAAGTGTGGGTGGTCACATACACTGGAGGCAGAAGACTAAGGACAAGGTCCACCCGTGCATGGGTGTGTATGTACGTGTACATGCACTCCCTCTTCATGGTATTGGCAGATGTGTGCACAAAGCTGTGCGCCAAACACATGTGGGGTTGAGTGTGGCTGACACGAGGGAGTCACAGATCCCCCTGTCCCAGCAGGTCTGTGTCATTATCTGTCTACATAAGGACAAAGGTGCCTTGACAGACAGTGGAGACATGACTCTTTGTATATATGGGCAAGGTTGTAATATTGGACATGAGACCCAGGATAATAACTGTTATGAATGCTTTCCAGATTCCTACATTCAGCCCCAGAGGGACTGAGACCACATCAGGACTGAGACCATGTGTTTAGACTACTCCTCCTTCATATACCTAGAAAACTTCTATTCTTACTTCAAGGCCCAACTCATTTATCCCCCTCTTCCTTAAAAAGCCTCCACGAAAGAGTCTATCACAGGACCGATGTTCTGTAGTATTTTTCATAGCATATCCCAGTTATCTGTGTGCATGTATTTCCCCCTTACTAGTTCACAACATCTTCCGGTTCCGAGCCTGCAGTCCTGTCTCGTTTCTGTCTGTACCACAGCCCCTGGCTCCTGACACTCAGCAGGTAGAATAAACATTTGCAAGATGAGCTCTTGAATCCTGGCTCTCACACCCAGGGTTGGGCACTGGGGCCCCTGTTCTTGAACCAGATACCAGCGACAGGGCAAAACAAAGACATTTGGACGCTCCTAATTCCACTAAGTCAGTGGCAGCAAGAAAAGATGTAGACGCGTCTGGGCTTGCTGGATCAAAGCAGTCACTAAAAGCCCCTGGGACTTCCAGAGACATGAAGCAGGTAAGCATTAGAAGCCATTCTTTCTTTCACCATATTCTGGGTGGCAAAATGTTTCCTGAAAGGCCAGATAGTACGTAAGTTTGGCTTTGAAGGCTATATGATCTCTGTGGCTCCTACTCAGCTCTGCCATTTGGAAGCTGTCACAGACAATGCATGAACAGATGAGCATGGCTGCAGTCCAATAAAACTCCATAATCGACCAACCTCTGGTCTAGAATTCTGAAGTGGAGGGAAGCGATGCTCAGACCCACCAGTGACAGTGGAGGCCCCTGGTAATCAAGAGGGCCTAACCCGTGAGCACACCTTCTGAGAACCACGACCTACCCCGACATTCAACATCATGCCAAGGTGGAGACCGGCTGGAGGCTGCGGACAGGGCTATCGTGTCTGGTTGCCCAGGGTGTGCACTGCACAGATCCAGGAGGTGCCATTCACATAGGCTGTGATATGAGTGGTGCCCTCCTTAGGTTGGACAATGTGTCATCCCTGCCTGAAGATCACCAAGGAGCCCCATATTTATGAGAAAAAAAATCACTGTCTGGTGGGGGGCCACACAGACTCTTGGCTGCTATTTAACTAGTTCAAACACTTGAAAGATAGAGGTATCTCTTCCAAGATAAGGGCTGTGAGCTACTCACTGTATCTTTGGAAACAATTTGATGGGGACTTGCACACTGCATAGACAGTTTGAGGATGAGCGGGGCTGGGGCCGGAAGGTCCCTGGAAGGAGAGGATCACTCCCTGTGAAGGACTATGGGGACTAAAGAAGAGCTGCTCCTGTTGAAGGTTAAAGGGCATATGACTTGGGGACAGAGGACTGCCTGGGCCCAGTGTGCTTCTGCTGGGTGCCTCCTGCTCTCTGCCCCGGTTACACCAGGACCCAGGGATCAGCAGGGGCCTCTGGAAGTACCCAGCCCTTCACCCCACCTAAAGAGCGTGGAGTGGCCCTGGGGTGGAGGCGCGATCCACCTGATCCTCACAGGCTACAGGGCCCCGCCCCCCAGAGATGGCACAGGAAGCACCCCCAGACTCACGCTACCCCAGCAGGCTCCAGAGCTGGCTGCAGCCGGCCCCAGGTCACTCCCAGGATAAGCCTGCTGTCCAGGTCTCAGCCATTAAACTTCGCTGAGCTTCTTTCCAACAGCTACAGATGAACAAAATATTGCCCTATTCTCAGTTACGTTAAAAGGGCCTAGTAAAGAATAATGGCAAAGATGCTCGCAGCCAAAAGCTGCTCTTGATGGCCCTTTAAGCAAGATTTACAGCAGGCATTTAGCAGTGTCCCTGGAACGTTTGCTGGCACCGATCGGTGGGAAGTACGTGCGTGGCACCTCCCAGGGCCAGCAGGCAGGGCCATCCTTCATCCCAGGCAGCTCTGCCTGCCCCCTGCACAGGGCCGGCTCCCCCACAGGCCCTGCCCGAGTCCGTTAGGCCCCTGCCTAGGCTGCCGACTAATAATCCCAACTGTCAGGTGCCTCAGGACCAGGCCAGCTAAAAGCCTGTCCTATCAGAGGGGCTAGGAGGCCATGAGATGGGCCAAGATCTGAGAAATTGACGTAGGGACAGGGGTGGAGGCATAGAACACAGAGGTGGTGGGAGTCTCTGGAGAATAGAGAGCCATGTTAACTTGTTCATTCAACATGCATTTATTGAGGCCCTACTGTATGCCAGGCAAGCTGGGGAGAGAGGAGCTCCCAGCCCTTACGAAACTTATTACCTAGAGGGGAAGAGAAATAATAAACTGCCAACAACTTCAGTAAACTACTGATTCTTTTGATAAGGAGAGCCCAACATGGGAGCAAGTATGTCCAGGCTCGGAGCCCTGCCTGAGGACGGGGAATTTTCCTAAGACATGAATCTATGCTGTCCCACATGGTGGCCACTTGCCACATGTGCCTCTGGAGAGCTTGCCGTGTGGCTCATGCAAATTGAAATGAGCTGTGAGTATAAAATGTGCACCAGATTTCAAAGACTTCAAGATACACATTGCCTGTCTGGAGCAGGCTGTAAACTCAGCAGGTAAGCTGGTACCCGAAGCCTGCACTTGGATGGTGGGTCTCTGGCTGCACAATTCATTCCAGATCCCACTGACAGGTTCTGCCTCAGTTTCCCCCTACTTT
>NC_138378.1:18012462-18055209 GCF_054177405.1 Leptonychotes weddellii | reverse complement strand
CAGAGCACATACCCTCCCCAGTGTCTATCACCCAGTCACCCCATCCGTCCCACCCCACCCCCACTCCAGCAACCCTCAGTTTGTTTCCTGCGATTAAGAGTTCCTCATATCAGTGCATCTCCCTAATTCTAAATGAATGGTATTCCTGGAGTTATGCAATGTGTGGCCCTGTTGACAGCTACCCAAGCTCAAGGCCATAGTCTGGACCTACTCGTGACATTTGAACTCTTGGCCTCCAGAACCTTAGGTTCTAAGAGTCCCTTCTCTGCTTTTTCCTCGTTCTTTCCTTTACTCTCATTGACTTCCTTTTTGGCGTTCTTCTGACCCCATTAGTATTTATATTCATATTTTTATCATCTCCCAGCTCTTCCCGGATCTACCCTCCTCTATGCCCAATCTAGGCTTCATGGTCATATATTCCTCCATGACTTTCATCCTACACTCTCTGGCCAGTCCTATTTGACCTTTAGTGTTCTTTGATGGACAAAACCACACAACTGTAGAGGTTAGGTTTATTATAAACTTATGATTTCCATACCTGTTTAATGCCCCTGGTATGAGTCTCCTTTGCTCAGCTGTAGTTTGGGAATTTTCCTTTACCCCATGGTAGCTACTCCTAACCTCACGATTGTCTCTTGAACCCCAGGCTGCCCTTTTCTGGGAAGGGTCCCAGCACCTACATTCAGATGATGCCAGTTTTGGACTGATGCCAGTGGAATATTCCAGGTCCAGCTGGAAATGCAGGAGTGAGGGGACAGGCTAAAGCACAATGCCTTGGGGTGTCTTCATAGAGATGATGCTGGGGGCATGATTCAGCGAGGAGAAACACCGGAGACGCAGGCAAGGGGACTGAGCCCAGAAGCGTTTTCTATGAGTGTATGTGAAAGGCTCCCCTTTCTTGAGGTTTTCCGATTTCCTAAGAATTCTGGGCTCCGTGGCTTCATGACGGTTAACATATGCATACTCTCTCTCCATCCTGTGGCCCTGCCATTCATTACTGCAGTGGCTACAGACACTACACAGAGCCAGGTCCTTGTTGTTCCAGCTCCAGAGTGGGTTTATTGCCAACCACACAAAGGACTAATTCTGAGCTCCTTGCACCTGCTGGTCCCCCTTGTGGCTGGGTCTCTGGGGGGGGGAGGGGTTATTAATGAGCTTATTGCTCATTACGACAAAACAATGGGGAAGTTGGCACAGGGGCCGGAGGTCTAGGTGTGGTGTCAGAGAAGGCTGGTTGGCATTTCTGGAACCACGACTTTACAGTCTTATCGCCTGGCTCGTGCTGTTGACATCCGGTGATAAAAGCGCCATCATCTTGAGGGACACGTGCAGTCCTTGTGAGCTCATGGCCATGGGGAGCCACCTGGATAGAGCAGTCGCTGAGCCAGCACACGGTCCCAGCTGCGATGGTGTAGGTCCCTGGGTTTGTTGGGACCTCAGCCCCAGAGTAGAGGGGACAGACCTGGCTGGGCTCTGGGTTACTTGGGCTTAATAGACGCAGCTGAGAGATGGCATGAGGCCAGCTGGAGGCCACCAGAATGACAACGCTCTGCACCTTGAAGGGCTCTAGGTAATATCCTGTTTCTGGCAAGCTGGGGCTATGAGGTGCCCAGGGTGCAGAATTTAAGGAGGCCCCATTTTCAGGCTGTGCCTGGCTATGTCCTTACCTTTGTGCCCTGAGTGCCTCATCCTCGTCAAGGCCCATCACAGGTGGGTAGCTGTACCAGAAGGGCCAGATGGTAACTCCTCCTCCTTTGGGTCCTGGGGGCCAGCCTGTGACCAATATCCATGACTCGGATTCCCCTCTACTCCTGGATGTTCTGGGTCTGTGAGCACAGAGCTGTATTTCAGATGATGGAGTATTCAAAGGAGAGGCATCTCTTTACATCCCTGCTCAATATTTTGGGATGTGAGGCCAAGCAAGTTTGTTGATTGCCAGATGGGGTGCTGGTAAGATGCCTTTGCTCAGGACAGATGGGCAGATATGGAATGTGAGGGAGAAATCAGGATCTTTAACTAGGAATTTGGCTGTGGAAGATAAACTTTCAGATCGGAAAGGGTAAAGTTAACATTGATGACACAGCTCCCAAGGGCAGAAATTATGGATTGCTTGAAACTGGTTGAAATACTCTCAGTAAGACAAGTGATCACTGAGAAATTGCAGACCCTTGAATCAAAGAAGCTAATCTTCAGAAATCCTAGAGAAGGAACAAGGTGTCTGAAGCCTGGAGACTGGCAAAACAAAACAAAACAAAACAAAACAAAAAACCCATTCAGTTTTCCTAAAGGGGAAGAGAATGGAGTAGTCCTGGGTAGGAATCTAGCATAGTTTGTTAAAGGAATGATTTGTAAGCATCCTGGAGATCACCAGGAACCAATCCTGACTCACCAGGAGTAAGTTATCTGAGGATAGTCTTTCTTTGACAGTATTTCTAGGCTCTCACAGTAGGATAATGACAGATCTGCTAGGAATTGCAGAAACCAAAAAAAAAAAAAAGTGGCTTACACATTAAGGAATTTACTTTTCTTGTGCACTAAGAAATCTGGAGGCAGGTGGTTTCTAACATTGGTTTTAGAGACTCATGACTTTCAGAGCTGAGGTGAATTTGTGATTGACTTGGCAGAGCTGGGATTCGAACTCCTGGTGGCAAAATGGCTGTGGCATCACGTCAGTATTCCAGACAGGGAGGGCCCAAAGCTAGTGAGTCGGCCTCCTCTTTTAAGTGGCTTTCCTGGAAGGTTTGCTCAGTCATTTGCGCCTTGATCTCATTGGCCAGAATATGTCACATGACTGCTGCTATTTGCAAGAGAGACTAAGGAATGTAGCTAGGGCATTGGCATACTGCCTCCTGGACAAAGTCTGCAAGAAGGGGTGTTGAGCGGTAAACTAGTAATTTTTAGTACTGTCTGTCCTGTGGAGTAGATTGCTGATCTGGGTTTCAGCAGAACCTATAAAGAATCTTCAGCTATTCTTAGGGAGAAGACTGAGAAGATAGACTGGGTTTTAGAGGATCCCAGGAGATGAGTAACTAGCTTACCTATTGAGAGCAGATTAAGGGGTTGATAATGTTTTGCAGGAGGTCTTTATTGGAGTGCCTAAGGGCTCTATCTCAGCCTTGATCCTATTTAGCAGTTTTAATGTATGATCTGGATGAAGAGATAGAAAATCCACTGATGTGATTCATGATGAAATACAGAGAAAAGAGAAAAACTGTGAAGAGGCTGGGTCAAAGAAACAGGACCTCAAAAGATCTTGGCCACCCATGTGGGTCAGCAGAGGAATAATGGAGCATTCTGCCTTGGGATGCAGAGCCAACGCCTCCAGTCCAGGATGGGGGAGATCTGGCTTAGCAGGCAGGTCTATAAGGTCTTTTAGGGGCTTTCAAGTGACTCTTGACTTCATGTAGATAAGCAGGGTGATGTGGACCCCCAAAACCAACT
Organism: Leptonychotes weddellii; assembly: GCF_054177405.1. Lineage (NCBI taxonomy): Eukaryota > Metazoa > Chordata > Mammalia > Carnivora > Phocidae > Leptonychotes > Leptonychotes weddellii. The sequence goes on along the minus strand of NC_138378.1, from coordinate 18,051,768 downwards.
CACCCTCAGGCAATGTTAATAGAAACATCACAAAAGTTGAGAGCCAGGGTGGAGGAGAACTCAGTAGGTGAGTGTCAGACCCAGAGCTGCCAGGTGAAATGTCAGCCTCTTCACTTCCCTCAAAAAACTTTGAAGGCCTGGGGAAGGATGTTTGGTTTCTCATTTTAGGAAGGAAGGAGGCCTGGGGAGATTGGAACCATCAGTCTGTAAAAAAAAACTAGAGGACTTGACGGCATCCAAGGAGCTGGAATAAAATTTTCGTGGAGATGGTGAGCTCCCTGTCACTAGAAGCATTCAAGCTGGGGAAGGAGGCTATAGAGGTGATTTAAACATTGAGTGGAGAGATGGACTAGTTGCACCATAACATAATCCTGTTCAGTTCGCCAGGCTCTTCGATCTTCTGAATTTTCCGATGACTCCTGGAGCCACCTGGATTAGGGGAGTTGCTGGCTGTGGAGGTAAGACTAGCTGCTGGCCTAAGACTCTCAGGAGGTTGATGAAGCATTGATTCAAGCCCCCAGGATGAAATGTGCTGTTTGCAAGCAGTCTGTAGGTTTGGCCACAGAGGATTGAAGTGAGTCAGAATTGAACATTAGCTAACCCAGGTGTGGGGATGCGGGGTCAGGAGACAATCCTCTAAACTTGAGCCTTCCTGAGCCCTGGAAGGAACTGGATCAGGGCTGGCGAGGACCAGGTTTATCCCTCTGCCTCATTGCAGGTCAACGAGCTGTGGCTTCATTAATCCTTACTCCATGGTGCGATGGGTATGACCATAGGGGTGATTGTGAACATGGCACCTAAGTTCACTAAACATTTATAGAACATCTATTATGGGCCAGACACTGTGGGAGTCAGAGATGGGGAGAGAATCAAGTATGGTCGCTGAGCTGGAGGGGCTCACAGCTCAGTGATGGAGAGGACCAAAAATCAAACAGATGTTTGTAGGCGGAGGGCCTTGATAGACAGTTGTGTTGGGTGCAAGAAAGTCCATTGTTACCACCCATGGGGCAGGGGCATCAGGGGACATCTCCCTAAAGTTGAGCCATACAGGGGCCGTACTTTTAGATGGATAAGATCACAGGGTGGACTTTCCAGGTAGGGGAATGGCACATGCAAAAGCCCAGGTTTGCAACACCCTGATATGTTCTGGGCATGGCGTGCTTTTCTGGGTGGCTGGAAGGAGGAGGTTCATGGTAGGGGTGAGACAGCAGATTCAGGACTGACGTTGATGCCATGCTGAGGCGTTTGTCCTTCACTCTGTCAGCACTAAGGAGCCAGCGGGACTTTAAAAATAGGACAGGGACATGATCAGTTATCTAGAATCTTCTAAAGTTCACCCACTGGGGATCTGGGGTTGGTGGACTGGACAGGGCTGAGGCAGGGGTTAGGCGACCAGCTGGACCCAAGGTGCCTGCATGGGGCTTCTTCTTTCTTTGCTGCCATTAGGTTGTCCCCAGATTGGATGATTCATGGAAAAGATATTTACTTCCCCTACCTTTTCCTCTTTTCTTTTAGGGCACCACTGTGCTGGGGGAGGTGCGCTGTGCCTGCTTAGTGGTCCTTTGTGGGGCTCCCCTGAGAGAACTCTAGGGCACAGGTTGACAGCTGAGGACAGGGGAGAGCGATCACGATTTGTTGCAAGTCGGCCGTGTGTAGGGCGCTTGGCACAGGTCATTTGCAGGTGCGCTTCTCCGCATGGGAAACGAAGCCCAGAGAAGTGACCAAACTCGTGAAAGGCCTCCCAGCTTGTTGGTGGCAGAGCTGGGATTCGAACCCGCGTCGGCGCACTCTCAGTGCACACGGGGCCCCTGTGCTTCCTTCCCGCGGAGCTGCTGCCCTGCATCTGGGGTACAACGCAGGCTGCGTGGCTGGACGGCCCCGCCCCCCTCCCGCGGAGGCAGACAGGGCGCGGCAGCTTGCTGGCGGCCCCCCTGTCCTGTCTTCGGCCTGTCTCCCGCTCAGATTAATTGCTGCCTGCCGGTGGGGTGATGTTCCCCCCTCCGGCGAGCGCGGGAGGGGTGGGAGCGGCGCAGCCATGCTGATCGGGAGCTGTGCTGGCACAGTTGGCAGCCGCCACCGCGTCCTCATCGGAAAGCGATCCATCAGCCGACCCACCAGCCGGCAGCCAGTCTGACTGCCGAGCTGGCCCCTCTGGGCCTCCTCGGGTGTGACGGGGCCCCTGGGCTGGGCCTGTGTGTGTCTGCCTCTCAGGAGGCTTTCAGGGGCTAGTGGGAGCCTCCTCTGACTGAGCCTTTCACTCTTGGGGGGGTCTTTGGGGGAAAACCCTAGGATGGGGTTGGGGCACCTCTTGAACAGAGCCCCTGTTTTCCCTCTGTCAGCTCCCAGGAGGAGCAAAGGACTCCCCCCACCAAGATAAAACCCTCCTCAGCATCCCTCAGTAGTTCCAGAGACAGGAGTGTCCCCACATAAGCCCGTGATGATGAGGCTGGGAGGACCAGGCAGGGCCAGCTGGACCACTGTGTGAATTTGCCTGCAAGAGGACCTGGATGGGATTAACTTGAAGTAGCAGTGGTTCCTAAACGTGCCCATGTGTCAGAATCACCTATAAGACCTGTTAAAACACGGGTTGCTGGCCGCGCCTCTCCCCCCCCACCCCAATCTCTGATTCACTAGGTCTAAGGTGGGGTCTGGAATCTGCACTTGAAACATGTTCCCTGGGGATGTAATGCTACTGGCCCGGGGTCTACACTCTGAGAACCACTGGTTTAGAGAAAGGCCAGTGCCCTGCTTCAGTCCCTAGGGATTGGCAGAAATCCAAGCTCTTCTGGTTTTTTGGGGCTGTTAGTTCCTACTTAATTTCCTGATTGCCTCCCCAGCCTGCCTGGGTGGCCGTAGCCCTGAAATCAGGGACACAGCTCAGTCCCTGCGGGTGACGGATAGGAACTCTTTGAGGTGTGGCCGGGGGACTCTGGTGGTTGGAGCTGCTGCAGCAGGTTTCTACCAGATCAGCACAACTGCAATCCCCTTCAGATGCTTGCTGTTTTAATCGTCCCTTGGCCACAGGTCATTTGGGGGCTGACCTGAGATGGATGATGACCTGGCTTACAGAGGGTGTATAGTCAAGGCTAATGTCCCCGTCCATCTCTGACTCCTCAGTAGAGACAGGTTTGGCTGCAGTTGAGCCCCAGAAGAAGCTGTGCTTCGGGCAGAATCTTGGGGATGAGGATAAAAGAGACCCTGTCTCCTAGGTCCTTAACCCTATGTGTCTCAGAGGTAGGGCTGTCTTCTCCTGGGTTCTGCTCCTTTCGCCTTTTCTCAATGCTAGGAGCTAGCCTTGTGGTGGGTCCCAGCTGGATGACCTTCATAAAGACCCAGGCTGCTCATACCACTTTCTTTAGGCAAAGCCCTCAACTTCACCTTTCTCTTTCATCCCACCTCCTGGGGGGTTTCATTCCTCTGTCCAGAGCTGTCTGCCAGCTACCGGGTGTCCTGCAATGGCAAAAGGGTCCCCAAATTTTGCAGGGCTCTGACAGGAAGGGAAGAGTCTCAGACACCTGCCTCCTGGGGCTCACACTCACTGCAGGATGGGTAGTTTGTCTGGAAGTCTCAAGCTGAGTCTCAATGATTTGAATTGTCATAACTACCAGAGAATGTTCTACCCCCTGTTCTATCCCTTTTCCCACCTGCTGCCTTCTGTGAGCCTGTTTCCAGTACTGTGCACAGGCATGTGTTCAGGTCTAGCTTTTGTCCTTTCGAGTTCCCAGGGGAATCATTTACTCTTTGTCCTAATAAGTGGGGCCCTGAAATTAGGGAAATAACCCCGCTTCTTTCCAGAGCAAACATAAGAAGGTGTTTCAGGGGGCACCTGTGTGGCTCAGTCAGTTAAACATCCAACTCTTGATTTCGGCTCAAGTCCGAAATCTCAGGGTTGTGAGATTGAGCCCCGCATTGGGCTCCACACTGAGCACGGAGTCTGCTTGAGATTCTCTCCCTCCCTCTCCCTGCCCCACTCTCTTTGTCTCTCTCTCTCTCTCTCTCTAAATAAATAAATAAATAAATAAATAAATAAATAGGTTCAGCAGAAGGGACAAGGTTGTATTTCCTCCTGAACTGTTCCTCACATGAGATATGTCATGTTAACTCCCTGTTGTATCTCATGCTTGCTTACAGGGGCTGCAGCAATAGCTGACTCCCCCCCGCCGCCCGCCCCTCCCAATCATTTCAATTGTCATGGGTGTCCTGGCCATCAGGGTGCCAGCCTCAGATTCTATTTCTTGGCTCTTCTAAGGGTGGGGGATGCCAGAGGCAGGGCACCTGTAATGGAAAGGTCAGACAGTTGGCATAGACTGCATCAGATGGGACCTTATCTTCAGCAAAGAGAGTATTTTTTATTTTAACAAGGATGATTTCGTCAAAAATAATTTAATTCTTATTTAAGACATGGGTGATTGAATCCATCATTTTCACTTTCTGTAACCCTCTAAAGAGGAAACATCAATCCACAAGGCAGGGAGCAGAAGGAGGTCACATTCAATAATAGGGGAGTTAATCCCCTACTATTGAGACGAGAGATAGAAGATCAGGCTTTTGAATATTGTCCTGAGTAAATGCCTCTAACATACCCCAGGCTTGCCCTTCCTGCAGCCTTGGGAAACAGTAGGCTCGCCCACCTTTTCTGTGAACCTTGCCAGTTTCTCTTTGCACCAATGCATAATGTCAAACGAGGGGCCCCCACCAAGGCGCCTGCTGCTTGCTGCCAGGCACTCCTGATGACTTCAGCTAATTTCTGAGTCTAGAAACATTGTTGACAATGTGATTTCTGAAACGTGAAAGGCGTTATCTCGTCGTGCCATCTGCAGCGTGTCTGTCTGAGCTGGGGCTTCCGCTGCCACTCTGCCCCCTCGAAGCAACTCTCACTGCTCCGTCATCATCTCCCACAGCTAATTGCTCCAAACTGACAAGGAGCCTTTTTTCATTTAGAGATACAGGGAAATGGAACTTTCTTGCTGATGTTTCCAAGTCAAGCGTGCCTTTTGGAATTGTAATTTAATCTCTTGGATGGGGAGGGGTGGAGGGAGTCTGGTTTCAGCACTGGGTCAGGGACAGCTCCTGGGGGAAGGAGGAACCGAGAGTCTTCCTGACCAGGAGGGAAGGCTCTCCTGTGTTTTTGTTACACGGAGTCTGGCATTAAATGGAATGAGCTGCCTTGGGAGGTAGTGAATTCTCTGTCAATAGAGGTAAGCAAATGGAGATGAATTGCTGTGTCACTGATCACTTCAGCACTTCAGTGGCTTGAAACAATAATAATCATTTATTTTTTCGCATAGCTTTTTTGGTTGTTAATTCAGATGGAGCACAGCAAGGATACCTTGTCTCTGTTCCATGATGCCTGGGACCTCAGCCTGAGGTCTTATAGGTGAGGGGGCTGGAATCATCTGAAAGTTCAACTGGGGCTAAAGATCCATTTCCAAGGTGGTTCATTTGCGTGGCTGGCAAGTTGGTGCTGGCTGTTGGCGGGACGCTTTGGTTCCTCACCACATGGACCTCTCCAGAGGGCTGCCTGAGTCCTCCTGGTGTGATGGCTGGTCTTCTCAGAGGGAGTAATCCAAAGCAGAAGCTACAATGTCTTTTATGACTTATCCTTGGAAGTCATCCATGGCCATTTCTGTAGTCTTGGTCACAGAGAGCAGCTTGATTCAGTGTGGGAGGGGAATACACAAAGGTGTAGATACCAAGAGGCAAGGATCATGGGGAGGATCTTGGAGGTTGGCTATTATGCTAGATACTCAGGTAGCAAAGCAAGGTAGCCAGATTCTGTTGGTTGGAAGAGGGAAGACAAATTCTGAGCTTGATAATATTCAGCAGCAGGAAGCTGGCAAAGGCATTAAGCCCGTCACCTTGGGTTTCTATGAAATGTGTTCTTTTCTTTCTTTGTCACTCCCCCTTATGGCCCCTCCACTGTCATCTTCTCTGTGCTTCCACAACTTTGCTTCCAGTATCGACCTTTCCCTTGAGCTTCAGACATATTTCTAACTCGCTCCAACTACTCTGGCCTTCTGTCAGCTTCTCAAATACATCACAGTCTTTCTTACTCCAGAGGCCTCTATACATGCTGTTCCCTCTGCCAGGAATACTGTCTATAAGCTGTTATCTTCGTCCCATCACTGGTTAACTCATTGACATCCCAGCCCAAATGCCACTTTCTTGAGCAGGTTGTGCTTGAGCCACTTTCTCCTGCGGCAGATTGTATTTTCCAAAGATGGCCACAATAATACATAGCTCCCATCCCACATGCTCTTCTTACAGTGTGATGTTGACATTACTCTGTCAAGCAGTGGGTTTGTGTTTCCTCATCTAGAACTTGAGTGGACCTTTGTTACTGTCTTGATCAATAGAATGTGGCAGAAATGATGCTGTGTGACTTTCAAGGTTAAATCCTAAAAGGCAGCATCTCTCTCTCTCTCTCTTTCTCTCTCTGTCTCTCTCTATCCCTTTCTCCACTAACTAGCCCATGCAGAAGCCACTTGGAAAGCTGACTCTGCCTATCAAACATGTGAGCAAATGAGCCTTTGGGTGATTCCAGCCCCCTTCATGTAGCAAAGATAAATTACTTTCACTGTGCCCTTTGGAATCCCTGACTTACAGAAGCTGTGAGAAATAATAAATGATTATGGTTGTTTTATGCCACCAAATTTTGGGATTATGTAACTGTAACTGTAGTAAGAGATCTTACTGTAACTATTATGTAACTGTAGTAAGAGATCTCTCCCCAGACTCCATTAGGTTTCCTTGTAATGTGCTAGCATAACTTCTGATATTTTCCCTTCATAGCATTCTTTAAGAGTTTGTAGTTATATATTTACACGTTCAATTAATTTCTGTCTGCTCTTTAGACTGTAAAATTTATGAAGGCAAGCACTATACCCATTTTGCTCACCAGCACCTTGCCAGAGCCTGGCATAAAACATGTACTCAATAAATGTGTTAAATAGATAAATTAATGAATGATCTTTCCCCCCTTAATGCCCCACATCTGCTTGAAACTCTTCACATACAAGTGCAAGTCATCATTCTTCTCTCCTGACTTAGTCCTCCTTTTGTGTCTTGGCAAAGTCACCGTTGCCTCTACAGGTACTCAGACCACACATTTGGAAATCATCTTAGTCTTTTCTCATCCTCCTTTCCATAGAAGACTCCAGGTCTATCCATTCCAGCTCTTGATACTTTCGCATTCCACCCTCTTTGCCCCACCTTGGTTCAGTCCCTCATCATTTCTTTCCTGCATCACATCAGTAGACTCCTGATCGCTTCGATTCCCTCCAACACATCATCTAAACTGGCAAGTTGACCTTTCCTCAGTGCACGTCTGAGCCTGTTATGCTTTGATGAAAATTGTTCACTGGCTGCACATTGTCTTTATAATAAAGTTCAAAGTCCTCAGTAGTCTCCCTGAATTATTTGTGGAGTTGGATGGGATATAAGTCAAATACAACAAAACTCCTTGCTGTGTCCTACAGTTCCTTGGGGATCTGTCCTGGTCTTACCCGCTCTCTTTCATCTCTCACTACTCCCACCCCCCACAGTGTGCTCTAAACACATCACGCTCTTTGGGCTTGTCCCAAATCACCTGTATTCATTTGGGTGCACATGACAGAAATCCTACTTGAGCTAATTTAGGTACTCAGAAGAGTTCATTGACCTAAGGAATGGGTGCAGGGAGGGCGGGGGCAAGGATTCCCAAACAACCAGGCCAAGGACTCAAGGAGCACCTTCATCTCTCCATCTATTCCAGCAGGTCAGCTTGATCCTCCCTCACTACAGAAGTGCTTTCTCTGTCTTGGTTGTTGCTGCTAACAAACCACCTTAATCTTAGTGGTATAAAACATCAACAGTCCTTTATTATTACCATCTCTCATGGTTCTGAGGGTAACTTGGCACAGCTAGTGGGTTCATGCTCAGGTTCTTGTAAGTGGTCACAGTCTGTTGTTGGCTGTGCCTTCTATTTGGAGCACCTTTTCTTGCTCCTTTCCATCCCTGTCACTCTTCTTTGTCTTTCTTCTCTCATCTTAGGAACCACCTCCTCTGGGAAGTCTTCTCTTTCTTGATCCCCCCCTTCCCACCAAAGCTGGAACAGGTGTTTCTTGCTCTCACTCTCAAAGACCTCTATGCTTCCCTTACTTCTGCTAATGACACAAATTCATAGTTTCACTTCTTTTTAAAAATCTATCTCCCCTCCCCAACTGGGAGCTTCTATAGGGAAAAACTTGTATTCCTCTTGCCTAGTTCAGGATCTGGCACTTAGTAGGTGCTTGATGATTGCTTGTAGAATGAGTGAATTAACCAGAGCACAGAGGAGGCTGCCCTCAAAATGAACTGTTCTATCCCCTGGTGTGAGCAGATGGCCCAGCTGCGATGTGCTGGGGCAGAGAGAGGCCAACTTCCTCCACAGCTGCCCAGTGGTGGAGCATCTGCAGGCTGTTTTGGGAGTCCTATACTGGCCTGACAGATGGAGGAGGGTTGAGGGCCCCCATGTCTACAGGCTCCATAGTCCTTTTGAGCCTCATTATTCCTGAGGGGCCACAGGAGACCACGAAAACATCCAGGAGATGGTTTGGCGGGGAGCGTCCAAGTCAGGTGTTGAGCTTCATGCAGATGAAATAACCAGTCTTGGCCTGAGGTTCCTGACATCTACTATGGGAGGGATTGAGGTCAGGGGGCCCTATGAGGTGGTGCCGAGAGGAGGCTTGATTGATTAAATTAAGCCAGCCAAACCAGAGATTTAGAGGCCAGACCAAAGAACAGCTCGAGCTGCCATTTATTGAGTCTTTACTATGGGTCAAGCAGTATGCTAAGCCATGTGCTTGTATGGTCACTGTTCTTAACCCTATGAGGCAGGAACTTCTATTACCTATCTCCACTCTGTCCTCTTCCACTGCATTATGATAAGGCCACAGTACTGTGGGAAAGCCGTGTATCTGGGGTTTGAATGCTTGGGTTTGAACTGTAGGGCTGTCTCTGCCTGGTGGTTTAGCTTTGGTCATACAGTTTTTGTTGTTTGTGCAGCCTGTATTTTTCTATAGATACTTAGCTTGTAGATGGCCACCTCTCACTATGTCCTTACATGGCAGAGAGAGCTCTGGTGTCTTCCTCTTATTACAAGGATGTTAATCACATCACAGAGTCCCCACCCTCATGACTTCATTTGAACCCAGTTACCTCCTAAAGTCCCACTTCCCAAATACCATCACACTGAGGGTCAAGGCTTCAACATATGAATTTTTTGGGTTGGGGACACAGACACCCATGCTCATTATGATGAATGTTACTTAGGAGTTTACAGATTCATTCCTTCATTCATGTAATTTATCTTGATTGAGTACCTGCTTATGTGTTTCATTGCATGTCCAGTAAGTTAAGCAATGGGTGAGACAAAGGGCCCAGATGAGACAGGAAGGTAGGGAGTCGGGAAGCCAGCCAGAGTAGACAGCAAGTTCTTGGTATTCCTTTATATGGTAGCTGGAACCCAAGATGACCCTCAAGGATTGTTGCTTCTTCATATTCATATTCTGGTATTGACACAGTATACCACATAGGGCTTATCTGTGTCATCAATGATATAATGTGAACATGACAGTGTGGTTCCTGAAGTTGAAAGAGAAGACATGGCTTCCATCTTACTTTCTTTTGGATCACTGACTGCCATGTTGTGGGGACACTGAAGCAGCCCTGTGGAGAAATCTACATGGTGTAGAACTGAGGTATCCTGCCACAACCCAGCACACGTGTGACAACCACAGGAATGAGACGTCTTGGAATCTGGCCCTCCAGACTCAGGTAAGCCTTCATACGGCTGGAGTTGTAACCAGCATCTTGGTTGAGACCTCATAAGAGACTTGGAGCCAGAACCACCCAGCTAAACCACTCAATTCTTGGCCCACAGAAACTAGGTAAGGTAATAGATGTTTATTGCTGTTTTAAGTTGTTAAGTTTTGGATGACTCTGTGATGCGGCAGTGGATGACTACCGTGATTTTGGTACCTGGAGGTCTGTGCTTCTACAATACACCTGTGGGGGGTGGCTTTGGGAATGGTTGGTGGCAGAAGTTGGAGAGAGTCCATGGACTCGTCAAGTGCTTTGAACAGACTGTTAATAGAAGGCTGACGGGCTTAGAGGAGGCTGTTGGTGAGGGCTTACAACCAGGCCTATGGAGAGGTTCATGAGGCAAGGACCTGGTCAGGTCAAAGCCAGCACGAATTTTCCAGTAATATGAGTGAGCTATTTTGGAAATGGATCCTTCATTCCAGTTAAGTCTGACTCCTGGCCAACGTCAACTGCAATCTCATGAGAAACCTTGAGCCGCAACCACCTAGCTAAGCTGCTTCCAAACTCCCGACCCATTGAAACTATGTGAGATAATAAATATTTATTGTTTCAAATTGAGAAGTTTCAAGGAAACTTGTGACAGCACTAGATGATTAATATAAGGCAGAAAGTGCAAATACTATGCAGTTCGTGGGATCTCAGATGAGAAGGGGGCCCACTGGAGCATGGAAATCCACCTCGGATGTAGGAATCAGGAACTCAGGTCCTTGGGAATGTGGTCTAGGGAGACTTCTCAAGGGGACCAGTTAATCTATTGTGATGTAAAAATGTTTTATATTGGTATCTATTTACCTTCTTTATGGTCTTACAGGAGTTTCCTTAGAGCCTAGAACAGGAAGCAGGGTAGAATTTTCTTCACTGACATTCCTTTTAGACCTGGCTTAAGCTTTCTATAACTGCATTAGTTATTTGCATTTGCTTCCTGTAGAAGTTTACAATTTGTGTCTTTAAATTTTTTAAAATTTTATTTATTTTTTTATTATGTTATGTTAGTCACCATACAGTATTTTATTAGTTTTTCATGTAGTGTTCCATGATTCATTGTTTGCGTATAACACCCAGTGCTCATTGCAGTGTGTGTCTTCCTTAATACCCATCACCCAGTTACCTCTTCTCCCCACCTCCCTCCCTTCCACAACCCTCAGTTTGTTTCCTGGATTCAAGAGTCTCTCATGGTTTTTCTCCCTCCCTGATTTCTTCCCATTCAGTTTTCCCTCCCTCTCCCTATGGTCCTTTGCACTATTCCTTATATTCCACATATGAGTGAAACCATATGATAATTGTCTTTCTCTGCTTGACTTATTTCACTTAGCATAATACCCTCCAGTTCCATCCATGTTGATGCAAATGGTAGGTTTTCATCCTTTCTCATGGCTGAGTAATATTCCATTGTATATATGAACCACATCTTCTTTTATCCATTCATCTGTTGAAGGACATCTCAGCTCCTTTCATAGTTCGGCTATTGTGGACATTGCTGCTATGAACATTGGGGTTTGTTTGCAGCCTAAGCCCAGTAAACTGGTACCTCAGTAATTAGCCCAAATTGTTAAACAAGAGAACTACTTTTAAAAAGAAACAATATTAATTAATTATAATAATAAATAAATAGTGGCTTCCCATTCAAGTATGGACATCTAGTTCAGTGCTGGCCCTTAAGGAGATCCTCGGTGGAGGCCCATCAGGCTATGGGTCTTATCTTGTTCAATGTATTTTATTGTTTTTAGAAGATTAGTAGCAATTACGGTAATTCACATTTACTGGACATTGATTATGTACCAGGCATATGCAGAACCATTTCAAAAATTATCTTTTCATCCTAGCAACAACCCAATTTTACGGAATAGGAGGCTCGAGGCCCAAAAAAGTTAAAAAACTTTCCAGGTATCTAGCAAGGAATTGAAAATATAGACCAGAAATTCACAAGGGGAGTCAGAGCTGGAATTACTGATTAGGAGTGTAATACACAAAAATGTCCAAGTGGATGCAGTGTGATAAAAAATGATAAAGGCAGGATATAGTCTGGAGAGAGGGGGAGGATGACTATGGGCCTAGTCTGTGGGATATGCTATGTTCAAGGATGCAGAGGAGGAATGGAACCTAGGAAGATGTGGTCGGGGGGAGAAAAGGGGACCCCGGATTATGGAGTATCATGGAAGACCAATGGTGCTGTGATGGTCTTTTGGAGGAGCCGGTGTGGCTAGGTTACAATTCTGTTATTTAGTCAAACACCGATCTAGGTGTTGCTGTAAAAGTATTTTGTAGATATGATTCAAGTCCATATGCAGTTGTCTTAAAGTGAGAGAGATCATCCTAGATAATCAGGATTGGACTGGTTCAATCAAGTTAAAGCCCTTAAACTCTGAGAAACAAACTGAGGATTCTGGGGGGGGAGTGGGGGGATGGGTTAGCCTGGTGATGGGTATTAAAGAGGGCACGTACTGCATGGAGCACTGGGTGTTATACGCAAATAATGAATCATGGAACACTACATCAAAAACTAATGATGTAATGTATGGTGATTTACATAACATAATAATAAAAAATTAAAAAAAAAAGTTAAAGTCCTTAAGAGCAGAACTGGGAAGGGGTGCCTGGGTGACTCAGTCAGTTAAGTGTCTGACTCCTGATTTTGGCTCAGGTTGTGATCTCAGGGTTGTGAGACTGAGCCCTGCCCTGTGCTGGGTGTGTGTAGAGCCCGCTTGAGAGTCTCTCTCTCTCCCTCTGTCCTTCCCTACCCTCCCCCCGCCTCGCACATTCTCTCTCTCTCTCTCTCTCAAAAAAAAAAAGAGCAGACAGGACGCCTGGGTGGCTCAGTTGGTTAAGCGGCTGCCTTCGGCCTGGGTCATGATCCCAGGGTCCTGGGATTGAGTCCTACATCGAGCTCCTTGCTCAGCAGGGAGCCTGCTTCTCCCTCTCTCTCCCTCTGCTTGTGCTCTCTCTGTCAAATAAATAAAATCTTTAAAAAAAAAAAAAAAGAGCAGAACTGGGAAAACGAAATTTGCTAGTGCTCAGTAGCTTTAGTCTGTGCCCATAGGTTCCAGCCTTCCCTTTCTGATGACTTGCCCTCTGGATTTTAGACTTGCCTAGCTACCTCCTACAAACTGTCAACTAATTTCTCACAGTAGATCCCTTAATATGGATCTCCTTCAGGTTCTGCTTCTCTGGTTGAAGCCTGACGGATGCTAGTGTCAAGAAGAAAGTGGGGTTAATGGTGTTAAATACCACAGAGACCAGTGATTCTCTGAGGGTGTTCCTCTGAGCACTGGCTTTATTGAATAAGTTTTAGGAATACTAGCTTCAACAAAATTAAACCGTTTTCTTTAGTATTATTAGAATAATATATGTCGAATGTTGACTGTATGTCAGGCACTTTACTTGACTGATTTTTCACTTTGAATATTCCTAACTGATTTCCCTTCCCTTTTTGACTCTTACTGATTTGCAACTGCCTGTTTTTGTTTCTGATCTCCTGCTTTTGTTTTATGGATGCTATTTCAGCTTATATGTCTTTTAAAGTTTTATACATTAAAAATTTTTTTTAAAAAAGGTTTTGTTTACTTATTTGAGAGAGAGTGAGCAAGCAAACATGAGTGGGGTTGGGGGCAGCAGAGGGAGAGGGAGAAACAGGCTCCCCACTGAGCAGGGAGCCCGATGCAGGACTCGATCCCAGGACCCTGAGATCATGATCTGAGCTGAAGGCAGATGCTTAACTGAGCCACCCAGATGTCCCAAGTTTTATACATTTTTAAATGCTTTATATTATTCTATTTCCTCAGAGAGAAGTCCTCCCATTATTTTATTTATTGGATCTCTTACGTAAAGATGTTGATTTTTCTATTTTGATTTGTAATTTTTGTTTGAGCAGCCATCTTAATTGTGAGCTACCTCCCCTGCTTTACCCTCACTCACCACAGGTTTGTCTTTGCCTGGCCTCACCTGTCCATGACTCAGACACTGCCTTATACCAGTAGCTCAGCTCTCACTTGCTGGGGATAGACCAGTGTCAACCCCTGAGGCAGAGAAAACATATACTAGGTTCCTGGAGACTCATGTGTTCTTCTTTCTCCTTCCACCATGGGTCCACATCTCATCTATGTTGCCATTCTTGGGTAAATGATGGCACTTTTCAATCTCTGTTTGCAGGTCAGGGGGAAGCCCAGTTGCAGTCCCTGGCCTCATCTGGAAGATTCTCCCCCCCACGCCCGGCCATGCATGAAGAATGTTCAATTCCCATTCTTCTGTGGAAATTAAGCTCCTTATCCTCACTACCTGGTTCTAGCTCAGTGCCTGGTGAAACTTCAGCCTTGGCCTCCACACAGATGTGGAATTTCACTGTATTCCCAGTCCAAGGAGATTGGAATATTATTTCTCAGCATGATTATACATATGTTTTTGACACTTTAAAACAGTTTATATGCCCTTTATACAGTTTGGAAAAGAGGAGTAGGCCATTCTGTGACCTGGAGTCCATCTGTACTTCATTTGCATTATCTCGTTTAACCCTCACAATAACCCTGTGAAGGTATTATTATCTTCACTTTTCAAATGAGAAACCTGAGACTCAAATAGATGAAGTGACCTGTCCAAAGTCGTTCACCATGTAAGCAGTAGTAGATCTAGGATTCAAATCCAGACAATATAACCCGACAACTCACGCCTTTAACCATTGCCATATACTACAGGAATTCTCAGTGCCTTTAATACATCAATGGGATTGTAAATCTCCAAGAATGGTTGTGCAGAATTTCCCAAATTTATTTTATTCTATTCTGCTTAAGCTTCTTTCATAACTATGACTCCAAAGACAAATTTTGGGAAATGTCCTTGCAGGGACTGAGCAGGTGAGGAGACCCCACTGAAGTACATTGTGTAATATTCAGCGAAGGCTGTGGTAAAAAAGAGCTCCTCAAAAATCAGTGCCTTACCAAGCAACAAAAATTTATTTCTCTCTTACATTCTATCTTAGCATCTGCAGTTTAGAGGTGCAGCTCTGCTTGGTATGACTTTCACCTCGGGACTCCTGTAGACAGAGTCGTCCCAATCTAGGACATGGTATTCTCATGACAGAAGGGAGGTTCAGGAGATCAATCAGATGGAAACTTGCAACACTTCTTAACTTCTGCATGGATGTAGTATAGTTCACATCGCTCACTTGTCACTGACCGAAGCACGTCAGATGACCAAGCCCAAAGTCAATGAGATAGAAATGTATGTTGTCTTTACAGGCTGTGAAGAACTAAATAATTCCAACAGTAATACAATCTATCATGGAGGATAGAGCCATGGAGAGTGTGTACGCAGGCCTTGTTGGTGGTAGAGTTGGGGAATTCGGAAGCTGTACTCTAAAGATTTCAGGGGAAGTATGGGGGGTGTGAAGGTGGGAGATAATGGAGGGCATGTGAGCTGCTGCTGCTGGTTTCACATGGCCTCATGGGTCAGTGCCAGAGTCCATCCAGCCTAGGATATCATGATGGAAGCACCATGTGAAATATGGGGGGGGTGGTCTACCTGGATGTCCTCTTAGATATCAGCCTCCCATGTTGGAAGGGTATTGCTGGCTTGTTCATTCCTCTGTGCTTTACGCATTCAGAGAGCTCTCGCCACAGACTTTGAAAAAATCTATTTATGTATCTTCATTTACTTTCCTTCCCCCTTTCGATTGCTCCCTAATCAGCAGCTGACGATGCCCACCCTATAACCTGAGTGTGATGTCATCTTTGGTATCGTTCAAGATATAGCACTTAACAGTTGTTAAATAGGGGAGTTCATTTTTAGAACACTGCCTGCTTATCTTCTCCTGCTTTACAAAGGTGATTAAGATTTATTTTTACTTGGATGAAAACAGCCTTCATTGATTTCTGCCCTATAGCGAGATAGGAGGACACTCGCATTAGCCAGGAGGAATTTAACCCTTTTCTTGCTGCCATGGAGACTACATACTGCCTCCCAGGTTATGTTTAATGGGTAAACGAAGTCAAAATTTTCTTGCTTGCCTTTTGCAATGGTGTGGATGGAACTAGAGGGTGTTATGCTAAGCAAAATAAGCCAATCAGAGAAAGCCAACTATCATATGATCTCACTGATATGAGGAATTTGAGAAACAAAACAGAGGATCATAGGGGAAGAGAGGAAAAAATAAAACAAGATGAAACCAGAGAGGGAGACAAACCATAAGAGACTCTTAATCATAGGAAACAAACTGAGGGTTCCTAGAGGGGATGGGGTGGAGGGATGGGGGTAACTGGGTGATGGACATAAAGGAGGGCACGTGATATAATGATCACTGGGTGTTACATAAGACTGATGAATCACAGACCTGTGCCCCTGAAACCAATATTACATTATATGTTAATTAATTGAATTAAAATCGTTTAAAAAAATAAAGAGTCAGAAAATTAAAAAAAATATATCTTGCTTGGCACAAAAGCAGCAAACACTGAAGTCAGAGAATGGGACCTCTCTGTGCTTAGTGTGAGGCCATTTTGAGGATCCCAGTTCTTGGGAAGTTTCTTCCAGGATAACGACCATAGGGGCGAGTGTGGCTTGCACAACCAAACTGTGGCCTTCTATTCTCTCAGGCTGGGATCTGTACTTCTTGCCTGTCCCTCACCCTTCACACCCTGTGCCCTCAAACTCTGTATCCTTGTCTTGCAAGAGATACTCCCGCTTTTTTAGGTACTTGTTACAGCAACATCCCACTTCCAGGCATCAAAATCTGTACTAGTTTCCTATTGCTGCTTTAACCAATTACCACACACTTAGTTGCTGAAAACAATACAGATTTATTATATTACAGTTCTGGAGGTCAGAAGTCTGAAATGGGTCTTATGGTAAGAGCAAGGTGTTGGCAGAGCTGCATTCCTTCCTGAGGTTCTGGAGGAGAGTCTATTTCTGTGTCTTCCAGCTTCAAGCGCCTGCCCACATTCCTTGACTCATGGCCCCCTTCCACCTTCAAAGCCAACAGCGAGTGATCAGTCAAGTATTTTTCATGTCATCTCTCTGTTTCCAACTCTCATCATATATATATATGAGAGGAGATTAATGACAAGAATTGGCTCATGTGACTATGGAGGCCAAGAAGTCTCATATTCTGCCATCTGTAAGCTAGAGAACCAGGAACACTGGAGATGTAATTCAGTTCAAGTCCAAAGGCTAGAGAATTTGGGGATGATGGTGTAAGTCCTGGTCTAAGTCTGAAAACCAGAGAGCCAGGGGTGCAGATGATTCAGGACAGGAGCAGATGGATGTCTCAGTTCAAGCAGGGAGAGCAAATTCACCTTCTCTCCATCTTTTTGTTCTATTCAAGCCCTCATGGATTGGATGAGGCCTACCACACTGGCAAGGATGGTTGTCTTTACTCAGTCTGATACAAACACTACTCTCTTCTGGAGCTGCCCTCACAGACACACCCAGAAATAACACCTAGTTATACCAGATACCTGGGCAGCCCTTAGCACAGTCAGGTTGACACAGACCGTTAACCATCACACTTGGCAAGAGCTAAAGTCCACAGGGAGTAGATCATGCATGGCTTTAGGAAACATGGGAAGAATTTGGGCATTTATTCTGAGATCCATGGCACGTCATTGGCCCCCCATCATCCCTTCCCCTTCAGGGAGAATGAAACATTTCTAGATTTCCAGCTCTAGGTGCAGTAAAATTTCTACCACAGTTATTAAATGAATGAGCAAATGAATGAATACATATGTTCTGTGCATGTTTAATGCATGCATATAAATATACATATACATGTGAATATGACCTTTGGTTTCCACCTTCCCACACGTGGCATTTATTAACATAGGAGAATAACTGGAGTTTGACAGAAGCCAAGTTATATTGCAAGCAAAGCAGTTAGAGCACGTTTCACCTTCTGGAAACATGCCATGCTGGCTTCATGAGGGACAGGCCAGTTCCTAGAGAAGCATTTAGCTGTTAAAAGAACCTGACATTAGATTTAAATTGATGAAAAGCACCTGATTTGCTTACTGCCAAGCAGTTCTTGGTAACTTTTGGGAGGCCAAAATTTTTTCTTTTCAGCAGGGGGAGCGGGGTGTGTGTGCAGCTTGAGGACCATTAGTAGGCAAATCAATGGATTAAAAGAGGATTGCTGGAAGTCCTAAACCCAGGAACACGAGATGCTCTTAAATTCTACAGCTTTCCGATAGAACCCTTGCCACACTTGATCACAATGGCCAGGAAGACGGTGCAGTAACGTGAGCAATGCTTATTACCAAATACCAAGTGGAAATCAAAGCAACACGTGGACTTGTGGAAATGAGTTTTATTTGTTTATGTAAAAATATGTCTAGAAAAAAATATGGAAGTTCTGACCTCAAAACATGAATGGTGGTTGTGTGAGGATAGCGGGACCATGGTTAATTTGTTTGCTAATAAAAAATAGACACAGCTAAACTTCATTGAGCATTTCGCATGTGCTTGGCGTTACGTTCAGCATTTTTTCATGGATTATCTTACTTAAGCTTCGTGAGAACCCCGTTAGGTAGGTGCTCAGTGGGGTGTGAGGCTGAGGAAGCTGGCTTGCAGAGGTTCAGTGGTGTCCTTAAAGCCACACAGATAACGTATGAGCCAGAATAGGGTAAAGTACGCTGTGGAAACAAAATCCCAAGTCTTAGTGGTTTTACAAAGTGAAAGCTGCTTTCTCACTCATGTCACAGTATGACCATGTCGTGGTCTGACATGGCTCAGATGGCTCTCCTTGGTGGTTCTACCTGAAGGGTGACTTAGGCACCTTGGGTGTTCCCATCTTGTGACTGTCTTCTCGCAGTTGTTAAGTCCAGCCATGCACACCAGACAGAGAGAGTGTGGAGAAGTCACACCCTTGAGTGAAGAACCGGCTTGGACCCGAAGTGACATTTCACTTTCGCTCACATACCCATTGGTAAGAACTTTGTCATATGCCCCCACCCTAAACCTGAGGGAGTCTGGCAAAATAGTCTTTCCATGTGTAGAGGGAGAGGAAATAGCATGGGAGACACATAGATCTACTTCTGGTAGTTACCCCAGCAAGTGACAGAGCTTGAACTTGAACCAGGCATTCTGACTCCAAGGTCTGAGACAAGCCATGTGGGAACAGTGCTTGATCTCTGCTCCTCTGCTGATCTCCATTTAGAACTGAGTGGTTTTGTATCACAAATAGACTTTTAAAATATATATAGAGAATGAGATAATAGATTATGTGGTTTTCTATGGTAAAATACATACAATATCAAATTTACCATTTTCACTATTTTTTTATGCTTTTTTTTATTATGTTATGCTAATCACCATACATTACATCATTAGTTTTTGATGTAGTGTTCCATGATTCATTGTTTGCGTATAACACCCAGTGCTCCATGCAGAACGTGCCCTCTTTAATACCTATCACCGGGCTAACCCATCCTCCCAACCCCCTCCCCTCTAGAACCCTCAGTTTGTTTCTCAGAGTCCATTGTCTCTCCCATTTTCGCTATTTTAAAGTGTACACTCTAGTGGTGTTTAGTACATTCACAACATTCTGCAATCATCACCACTACATGGTTCCAGAGCATTTCTGTCACTCAAAAAGGAAGCCCCATCCCCATTATCAGCCACTTCTTCGTTCCTCTCTCCCGCCCCTCGCAACCACTCGTCTGCTCTCTGTCTCTGTGGATTCGCCTATTCTGGATATTTCCTATAAATGGAATCACATAATATATGGCCTTTTCCGTCTGGCTTTTTTTGGCCAGCATAATGTTTTCAAGGTTCATCCATCCATGTTGTAGCATGTGTCAGAATTTCATATTTTTATGGCTAAAGTAGAGTCCGTCGTATGGAGGCACCACAGTTGTATCTGTTCATCAGTTGATGGACACTCATGCTGTTTCACCTTCTGGCCCCTATGAATAGCGCTGCCATGAACATTTGTGTACAGGTTTTGGTTGGAACCCCTGTTTTGTATTTCCAGAATGATTAAGGATATGGAGCATCTTTTCATCTGCTTGTTGGTTATTTGTATATCTTCTCCAAAAAAGTGTCTGGTCAAGTCTTTTGCTCATTTTAATCAGGTTGTTGGTCTTTTCCTTTTTGAGTTGTAAGAATTCTCATCTGTTCTGGATACTAGACCCCTACCAGGCATGGTTTTCTCCCTAGTTATAGGTTTGTTTGTTTTTTTTATAAAATCCCTTTTCTGCTCTCTTTTCCTGCTCCATGCAAGCGAGTCATCCATGCGCACTACCATGGGAGTGTAGAGGAGGGGGTCCTATGAAGAAAACAAGGATCAATGGCGTAATATGTATTTGCAGGTCTATAGCCATGGCTTTCAATCAAGGGCCAGGAACTTGGGGGAGGAAAGAATGTTTTGAGTCCCCAAGAGCCAGAGTCTGAAGAACTTAGAACATAGACTTTCTGCCGTGAAATGAGAAGGAAAGACTGGTGATGGCACACGTCATTCTTCTGCCTGAAGGGAGGTCAAAGTCTCACCGGGGTCCAAGAAAGGCGGGATGTCAGTGGTGAGCCCAGGGGCTTCTAGACTGGCAGGTCTCTGAAAAGGTTCCCAATGCTGCACCCCATTGATTGAATTTTGGGAAGACTTGCCAGCATGACAGAATTTTTTGTAGGCAACGTAGATGAAATTTGGCGAATCCCAGCCTAGATGAGACCTTTTTCAGGCTTTCAGGGATATACCTTGAGAAGTAAGGCGTTTCAGGAAGAAACCCTGTGGCCAACATGGCTCTTTGGAGGTGGAGTGGGAGTGTGTGTGTGTGGGGGGGTCTGCATGGAGCGCCTGAGGGCAGCTCCGGTACCCTGTACAATGATGTGACGTAGGAAACCATCCCCAAGTCCTGCAGAGTCTAGACAGGCTCATTAGCAAAACAAGGTCATTCCCAGTAGTGGTTCTCAGACTTGAGGCACATCAGAATCACGGGAGGGTTGGTTAAGACACAGATGGCTGCGCCCCACCCCCAGGTTTTCTGGTTCACTGGGTCCATGGTGGAGCCTGAGAATCTGCATTTCTAGCAAGATCCCAGGGAATGTTGAGGCTGATGGTCTGAGGACACACCTAGAGAATTACTGATTTAGAGAGAATAAAGAATATTCGGCATTGGCATTTATAAAACTTCTGTGAAATGAATATGCAGGGCGCACTGTCATGGGAAAAAAATTCAGACTGCATAGAAATGAGTGTTCCTTCACTCCCTCCTGCCTACCCCACCCCTGTCTACATCATACTCATCAGCGGCAGCCTCTAGTAACAGGTTCTTGTGTATTATTCAAGTCATGTTCTACTTAGAAAGATGTATCTGTAAATACAAGTGTTTGTGTTATATATCAGTTTTACATAAATATAAGCTTACTATACTCTGTTCTGTAACTGGCTTTTTTCCTCACTCGTGTCTTAGAGATCTTTCCGAAAGATTAATGTGTAGATTGACATCATGCTTTTTAACACAGCTTCGGGTTCTCACTTTCTTATATTTTCCTAATCATTTGTAATAACGTCATATCTCTTCTGTAGCAGTAATCATAGAACATTTAAAATAGCGGCAGAAAGAATCATCATAATAGCAATTGATGGAAGGACACTTTATTAAGTGCCAATGCTATGTAAGTCTTTATGTATTATCTTATTTAATCCTCTTGGTAACTCTGTGGGATAGGAGTTATTCTTGTCCTTTACAGATGAGGGAACTCTGGCTTAGAGGGGTTAAGTAACTCAGCTCAATATTTTATACTCAGTGATAGAGGCAGGGTTTGATTGCAGATTTACTTCCTTCCAAGACTGTTCTTGTAACCATTACTCTTTAAAGTTTCTAAGTGTTCATAGGGGCCTATTCTTTATAAAACCTAGTAGAAGCCACTGAGTCACATGTAGTGATGAGAGTGACTAGAGCGTCATGTGGCAAGGTAAATGATGATAAACGAGTTTAACAACCACAGAAGGCACATGGGGCAGAGACTGGGTAAGTGCCCCAGGAGTGGACTGGATAATATTTGCTCCTTTCTCCAGCATTCGGGGTGAGCTCTACTCAGGGATTGGAATAGTTAGTGTCAAACCACACGTTTCCTTTAAGTTGCTCCAGGGCAAGATTCCTCAGCTTAGCTTAGTATAGTAAGCTTTCTTGTTCTGTGCCCCTTTTCTTTCTATGGGATATTTAGATTCCTAATTCTTCTTCTTGCAGTGCTGGACCTTGATATTAATCCCTGGCTATAATAGTTATGATACTTTTGGTTTGCAAATTAAACATAACTATAAAACTTGGTCTGCAAGTTAAAAGGAAAAAATCCAATTTATACTAGCCTAAATGAGAAAGGAAATTTATTGGCTTATGTAACTGACTAGTCAGGCTTCAGGCATGGTTTGATCAGGGTGTTGACTATGTTTCTTTGTGAGTTATCTGGTTTGGTTTTATAATGTGTCAACTTGGCTAAATTGAACTGCACTTTCCAGAATTCCCTTTCCGGAATGTTTCTTGTTAGAAGACATCTTTGGGCAAGATTTAGAGGGTAGAAATGAAGCAGCAGCCATTTTTGTTAGGGAGTGCCTGGGATATCCTACTTCAGAATCACATGCTGTATCCCTTGTCCTGAAGCTGTGTCAGGGTGGCTGGGCTCAGCCAGAGTTTCCAGCCTTGGTTACATGTCCCAGAACTATAAAACCTTCAGCCTGGGGTGCTACCAGTCAAAGCTCCCTCTCCCTTCTGGTGAATCCTCTGTTGGAGCCCTTATTGTGCTTTTGTTCTGAAAATAAGCAGAGCATCCAATCATCTCAAAGATGTTCTCAGAATGCCGCACCTTATTTGTAGGCTCAGGTTCAGGATTTTAATCCCTTCCTTTGCTGGAGGATTCTTGGAAAAGTGGCTCACTTCTCCTTACTAAGACATTTCTGCAATCCTAGGAGCACTGGGAGATGCACCCAGTGTCAGGTGAGGAGAGGCCTTGTTACTTAATAGCCCTCCCCCACCCCCCCCACCCCCGCAAAATGTCTCCTGCTATTAATTTGCATAATAAGAGATTTCTTCCCCATCAGTCCCCCACCCAAGTCCCTCTTCCCAGAGCAAAGAAGGCAGAGTGCCTTGCTGATCTACTTTGGCAGAGATGGTCACCAGCTGCTCTTGCAAAAGAATTCTATTTCTGCCTTACGAGGCAACCCCTTGGGCCCAAACTGACCGTGTGCGTCTTTATGAGACGATCTGTCATTGCTCGCCCAGCGGATGGCCATGAAACTGCCCTGGGATCTTGGTCACAGCCTAGAGCCCATTTTACATCCAAGTGAATACATGGAGTGAGTTTTATTCAACAAATACAACTTTCTACTGGGTCCACGTGGCCCAGGGAGACACTGGGAGGAGGTGAGCTGGGAAGGATGGGCAGGATTTTGAGTGGGGAAAATGGACCTGGGAAGGGAGAGGCCATGAATCAAGCATGGGGGTGGGACCAGAGAGGGCTGAAGTACCACGGGAGGTGATGAATCTGGGGGCGGAGGCCTGAGCTCCGGCCCTGCCACCATCTGGATGGCCTCGGTCGTGGGCACTGTTGTGCGCTGTTCCGTGTCCAAACGGAACAAACCCGCATTTGTAAGTCAGGGGAGCCTTTGATCAGCTGATGGTTGAGAAGGCAAAGAATGGGAAGCTGGGGGATTGGTGTCTGGCCTGTCAAAGGCAAAACGGTGGAGGTCAGGCATCTGTGAGTCTTGCCCAAATCCTGTAGGGCTGGGTGGGTCTTTGCAGTAATCTGTTTCCTAGAAGGCCAGAGGGAGACGAGGTGTCTTAGCCTTCCTTGTTTTCCCAGATCAAGGACCCAGATCAAATTCGGT
Organism: Leptonychotes weddellii; assembly: GCF_054177405.1. Classification (NCBI taxonomy): domain Eukaryota; kingdom Metazoa; phylum Chordata; class Mammalia; order Carnivora; family Phocidae; genus Leptonychotes; species Leptonychotes weddellii. Next base: position 18,028,124 of record NC_138378.1, on the reverse strand, counting down.
CTTGTCACCAGATTCGCACGGTCTCTTTCACCAAGTCCGGGTGCTGCTGAGCACTTTGCTGCCGACTGCTCACACCTTGGCCTGTCTTCGGAGGGTTGCCCATGGGCGTGGGCACAGCCCCACAGCCAGAAGTCCCGTGCCGCGCACTGTGGCCCATGGCCCGTGAGGGAATGGGGTGTGAGTGCTCCTCTGGGGTAATCAGGCCCTGGGGTCAGGCTGGGGCTAAGACGTCACCAGAAATCCTACCTCTGTTCTTCCCTTTTCCACGTGCTTCCTCCACACCCTTATGGGGTTGTTCTCAGAGCACCTACACTCAAATCCCTAGCTCAAGCCCTGCTTGTGGGAGAACCCAAGCCAAGACAGCCTCAGTTTCTCACGAGTGCCTCGGGATAGACCACCGCTTTTAACCCTTTGCCTTGACTGCAGATCCTTTTCTTTGCATGACATGCTGTGAGGAGTCCCAAGGCCTGAGGCGCAGAGGTGCAGCTGCTGAAGTCGGTGTGGGGTCAAGGCCCTGCGGCCCCTCCGCTACTCCCAATATCTTCTCGCCTTCGGGAGCAGCCCCCTAGCCAGTCGGTTGGGATTCCACAGACACAGCGTGGAGCTCCGACATGGGTGCTAAAGCCCTCCGGCTCTGGCCCCGTGGTCTCCTTGGCACCCAGTACAGGGACTTGGAGCCTCAGGCTTCAGGCTGGGAGCGGCCCCACTCTCCTGAGCCCAGGCTGCTCCTGATGGGGCTGCCGCGTCCTCGCTGGGGTCTTACCCCACTGGCAGGGCCCTTGTGGAAGGCAAGGCTTCTGGCCAATCCTACAGCCTTCCAGTCTGCTTTGAGATCCCCAAATTTGCAGTGAGGTTCCCACAAACTGGGACCCCACAGACTTCCTGATTATTGCTTTGCATGTGTGCCCATCGATTTAACTCCTGGTGACCCAAAGACAACCATCTTTGGGATGGAGCTGCGGGATCTGGTTTCCCAGGTGAACATCCGTGAGGGCAGCCCATGGAGGTATCAGAGGGTCCATCTGCCTGGCCTGAGTGAACACATGCCTTGCTCATTCAAGAAACTGGAGGGAAGACGCAGAGGTTGGGTTAGTTTGGGCATCGAGTCGATCCACTTCCCTCTGTTGATTACAGTGGCAACAATATTGTTGATTCCTTTAATATTTATGGAGGCCTTATGGGCCAGGCGTTGTGCTAAAGGCCTCTACTCTTCCCGACCTCCCTGTGAAGTAGGGTCTCTTCTTATTCCCATTTTACAGATAAAGAGACTGAGGCTAAACCCTGTGGGAAAGCCACACAGCTAATGTGTTGAGTCAGGTTCGAACCCAGGCAGTCTGACTCTCAACCCAGCCCCCATGGAGCCGTGCCCTGACGCCCCGCACAGGTGCTCGGAGGTGGCCTGCAGGCACGCGCGTGTTCGTATGTGCAGGATGAGGGAGCAGCACAAGCGGGAGGGGACTGTGCCTTGCCTAACGCCTGTGGGCTCTGTGACTACAGTCAGCCAAAGTGCTGGCCTGTTCCAGCTCACTTTTATGTTTTTATTTAGAACCTTCCATACCAGAGCTGATGGCAGAAAATGTGCAGTAAAACGCGGGAGGCCGCTGGGTAATGGCCCCTGTAAAGTGTTAATTGCCTATTGAGACTGCAGACTTTGTCGATGGTGGGGATCTGAGCTATTGACAGTCCCTTATTTATTTCAGGCCCACAAAGCAGGCTCCTCCTCCAAACAGGCTTCCAATCAGTCACGCTTCCCTGGGCCCGCCAAGGAGCGCCAGTCGATAAGTCTGCTTGCTGCCTTAACCCTTTGAAGTTGGTGGTGTGGTCTGTGGGGCTGGCTGAGCCAAACGCCTCATCACAAGGGGACCTGCACCCATGATGGTCACGGAGGAAAGTCCCCGCGGATCAGGCACCCAGTAGTGGGCTCTGCAAGTGTTTCCTCTGATGCTTACAATGTGGACAGGCGGGTAGCATCCATCTGTGTGCAAGGGGCAGTCCAGGCTTGGAGAGGTCGAGTGAACTGAACTGCTTATTATCACGACTAGTTCATTGCAGACCATCAGGGGCTGAACTGTGCTCCCCCCAGGTTCGTATGTTGGAGCCCTAACCTCTAGTACTTCAGAATGTGACCGTATTTGGAGATAGGGTCTTTACAGAGATGGTTACGGTCCAACGAGGTCCCTAGGGGAGGTCCAACACGACAGTGCCCTTGTCAGAAGAGGAAGTTAGGACACGAAGGGAAGACAGCTATCTACACACCAAGGAGAGAGGCCATAGAAGAAATCACCTCTGCTGACACCTTAAGCTCAGACTTCTGGGCTTCGGAGTTGTGAGAACACAACTTTCTGTTTCTAAGCCACCCAATGCGAGGTACTTCAGTACAAATCCCAACCAGGGTCCATATTGAGACGATCGCAGAGGAAGGGGTCTGAGGAAGGCAAAGCCTGGGGCCCAAAGGAATAGTTGTTGGAGAAGAAGGTGTCCCCCCGGCATGAGCTTGCCACTGCTCTGACATGACCAGATTCACCTTTGGAAGGAAAAGACCACTCCGGTTATTGTGCGTGGAGAATGGAAGGCAGGATGCAAGAGCAGAGCAAGGAGACCGGGGAGGTTCCTCACACCCAGCAAGAGGGGACCGTGGCTTGCCTGAGTGGGTGGCAACAGAGGAGAGGTGAGCACAGACTTGAAATGGGATTTGGAGACTCAACTGGCAGAACCTGCTGATGGGCTGGGAGCGGAGCTGAACTGGAGGGAGTTGACCAGATGGTGCTCCGGTTTGCGGCTCGAGCAACCCAGTGTTTGCGGGAGCTATTTACCAGGAGGGAAGACATGAAGAGAAATCAACTGGGTGGCAGATGGTCCCTTGCTTTACAAGGACTGTCCTCGGAACAGGGCGAATTTCTTGAGTGAAGGTTGTTCGAGTCTATTCATTCCTTTCCCCACACCTCATGCCCACACACAAGTTTTTATATGAACCAGAAATTATGGAGTTGCCTTTTCTGCATGGGAACCAGACTCTTATTTTGTCAAGGGTATCACCAAATTTCCCGAATCTTCTTCACTCAAAGCCCTACAACCAGTCCTGACCGCCGCCGTGTGCGCCTTTTGTGTTACGTTTGATCTTGCAACTTCTGTATATGGCAGGTTTTCTTATGGTTTGATACTGGTAACATAAAATTTATTGTTTTAACCCTTTGAAAGTCTGGCCTAAGTACATTCATAATGTACAACCATCACCACTGTTTAGTTCCAGAATTTCTAATCTCCTCAAAAGGAAATCCTGTTACCCATGAAGAAGTGTCTTCCCACTCCTCTCAGCCTTCAGTTCCTGGCCACCACCAGTCTGTTTTCTGTGTCTACAGATGTACCTGTTCTGGACATTTCATCTCCGTGGGATCATGGACTACATGGCCTTTGTGTCTGTTTTTTTCACCTCATGTTTTTAAGACTCACCAGCATGCGTCATCCACTGATCCCTGTTGCATCATATGTCAATCCTACGTTCCTTTTTATGGCTGAATACTATTCCACTGTATGTGTAGACCACATTTTTTTTATCTGTTCATCAGTTTGGGGGTATTTGGATTGTTTTAACCTTGTGGCTGTCACGAATAGAGCTGCTATAAACATTTGAGCTTGAATTTTGGGTGGGATATCTGTTTTCAATTCTTTTTTTTTTTTTTTTAAAGATTTTATTTATTTATTTGACAGAGAGAGACACAGCGAGAGAGGGAACACAAGCAGGGGGAGTGGGAGAGGGAGAAGCAGACTCCCCGCCGAGCAGGGAGCCCGATGCAGGGCTCGATCCCAGGACCCTGGGATCATGACCTGAGCCGAAGGCAGACGCTTAACGACTGATCCACCCAGGCGCCCCTCTGTTTTCAATTCTTTTGGGTAGATACTGGGAGTGGAGTGGCTGGTCATATGCGGACTCTGTGTGTTTAACTTATTGAGGAACCTGTATGAGGCATATTGAAGATAAATTAACGCCCGTTTTAGAGAAGAGGAAATGGAGGCCTATTGTGGCCACGACCACCACCTCTACATGGCCGCCTCTCAGCTCTTTGACTACTGCCCAAAGAATCTCCCTGGTCCTTACGCTCCGACGTTTGATGCCTGCTGGAGATTTCTACCTGGATATCTAACAGCGCCCCAAACACAGCATGTCTGAAACCGAACACACCATCTCCTTCCCCTCATCCCCATAATAGCTCCCTGTCCTCTTTCCATCTCTTGGGTGACACCACTGACCCATCAGCCATCAGCTGGTCATCACCCTTGGCCTCTTAAGGGACAGTAGCCTTATGAACTGCGTGACCATGGGCAAATCATTAATTTCTTTATGCCTGGTTTCCTTGTCCAGAAAGTGGGAGGTAAACTCATTGGGCTGTGTGAGGATCAAGGGAGATCTCTGTCTCTCTTTCTCTCTCTCTCCCCCTCTCCTACTCTGTCTCTGTCTCCTTCTGCTCCCCCCTTCTCTCTCCTCCCCCCTTCTTCTCCCCTCCTTTCCCCACCTTCTCTCTCTCCTCTCTCTTTCTTCTCTCTCTCCCCCCTCCTCACTTTCTCTCTCCATCCCTCTCTCTCCTCTCTCTCTTCTCCCCCCTTTTCTCCTTCCCCCTCCTTCTCTCTCTCTCTCCTTTCTCTCTCCTTCTCTCTCTCTCCCTCCACTCTCCCACCTCCTTCTGTCTGTCTCCTCCCCCATCTCTCCTTCCCCCTCTTTCTCTCTCTCTCAGCAAGGGGCACACACTGTGAGCTCAGCACATGTCATTAGTAATACGGACACTCTGTGGGCAGGACACGCTAGCATCCTGTGGAGCTGGTGTTTCACAAAGCGCCACGGAGAGACCTGGTGGGCTCCCACAGTGCAGCATCAGCAATACTCGGTTCTGTGGAATCAGGATCCTGGCGGGTGCAGCCCAGCAATCGGCACAAGTAACAGACGCCCCAGGTGATTTTCATGCTCAGCCAAGTTTGGAAACTACTACATTCAGCTAATTATATTCTGTTATTCGTAAATGCCTTAAAAACATAGATTGGCCATTTCAATCAAACATAAGCTTCACCATTTCCCTCCCTGAATCTAATAAGATCATCAATCCATGCACCTTCAGATAGATCTCTATTTCTTCTCACTACTTGTATTGAACTTGGGCAGCCTTCTCTACCTGGTCCCCACTGGAGTTGTCTTCTTTCCAGTTGACACACCATTGGCTATAACGCTGGGCACTTTGCAGCTTACCTCGCCGTGTCCTTTGGAAAGTGTGTCTAGTCCTGACCTGTCATAGGCTCTATTGTGCAGAGCCTAGACTCAGGAAGTATTAGTGATGAAGGGAGATGTTAACTAGTGTTTCAAGGAAACAAGTGTTCTGTGTGCAGATGAGCTCGGAGAACACAGGGTTCAACAAAGTGACCCAGGTTCCTTTTCTGCAGGACTTCTCAGGGCCTTGAATATGGTAATGGGCACTTATATGGTATTCTTAAAGTGCAATGAACTGTAACTTCAAGTGACCCAGGCTGGACAAGGAGGGGGGCCTCCAAAGGGAAAAGTTTCTAGGAGGTTAGTTTCTGACCACCTGGTCTGTTTGGTCAGAAGCAGAAGCAAAGCTTGGAGGAAGCCTTCCCAAGGCTGTGTGCTGAGGAAGGGGTCGCCATGGGAAAGTGGCAGTGGTAATGGGGGTTATTGGACATGGAGCATCCAGATCTATCCATTGATCCATGTTGGTCAATATCCATCAGCATCTCTATGTCCCCACTATCTAGATCACCCTCTGGCTCTGAAAAGGACCACTTTGGCTTCTGTAAAAGGCCAGCCCTTCTAATGACCTGGACATTTGGGCTGTCACCGTGTCTTCCACCTCCAGTGCCACATAGATGTCCCAGTCATACCTCCCATCATGTCAAATTGTATGCACCTCCGTCTTCTCCGTGATGAGCCACTTGAGGGCAGGTCCTGTGTCTTATTTTTCTCTCTCTCCCCACCTCCTAGCACAGTGCCAGGCACACAACTTGTGTGGGTCAGTGTTTGCTTGCCTGTCCCATCAGGCTACAGGGACACTGTTTTGTAGGAAGAGAAGAGAGAAGAAGCAGGAAGGAAGGAAGAACGCAGGAGAGGCAAGGTGGCTGGTAAATCCTCGGGGACTGGAGGGCATCGGCAGAGGGCTCTAAGGCCCTGGGGCTGCCCGGCCACATGTCCCCAGACTGTCATCACTAGAGTGCACAGCGTACCTAGGAAGAAGGTCTGCTCAGCCCTGGCACTGGCCCAGCCCAGCTCTGCTCAGCTCCCACCCCCACCCTCCTTGGCAACACCCCAGCGGGCAGTGGGGATTTGGATGAGGCTCAGCCCTGCCTCAGACACTTTGCAATCTTGGGCCTAATTAAAACACCACAGACGGTTTGAACCCCGCATTAAAATTTGATGAGGAATTGATCAGCCAAGCAAACAGGAAATTTAGCTGTGAGTGAAGGTAATGTTTGCTCAAATGTGTAATGAGGCCCACAGGGAATATTTGTGGGGACCTCAGTCATGTCTGGAGCTACTCCTGCTCTTCGATTTCATCTTCCCCGCGTGCCTCTCCCCTCAAAACATACCGGATGCTTCCAGAGGGAGCAGGGAACTAGAAAAGTTTTGGCTTGACTTAAAAATCGCCTTTGAACATCCGAGGAAATCTCAGATCCCCAACAGTGTACTGTAACAAAAGCATAAGAAAGGCGGCCCCGGCGGGGAGGCCTGGCTTCGCCATTTACCAGCTGGGGTCCTTAGTTTGCAATGATCGATTTAGTCATTAGTCATCGGGTGCCTACCGAGTGCCAGCTCTGTGCTAGACCCTGGGGAGAGACTGGTGTGCAGAAGAGTCGTGGTCCCTGCCTCCACAGGGTGTGCAGTTGAGTGGGAGAGGCTACGAGCACCAATTTCCCCATCTGTAAAATGGGGGTATTGTATCTGATTAAGTGGGCTTGTTGGATGAATTGAATGAGAAAATATACATGAAACACAGGGGACAAGGCCTGCACATATATTAAGTGTCAAATGAAGGTTCTTCTACATCCTTTTTCCTTTACGTCCTGAATATGAAGCCTTCTGAGGACTGTAACTCATTCTCCCATTCAGTTCCCTGCAGGTGACCTGACCAGATGTTCACTAACTTACATGCTCACCCCTGGGGGGTATAACCGAGGCTGAGGGTGAAGCAAGTCACAACGGATATACTTGCCAAAATTGGAATTGGTTTAGGAGTTCTATCAGAAAGATCAAATAGACGGAATTCTTCGGTCATCTGGGGTAGGGAAGTCTTTGAGAATTTGCTCCAAAGATGAGACAGAAACACTGGAAGCTTAAAACTTTCTTTGGACACACTCAAGATATCTTAACCAAGGGAAGAGATGAACCTGGAGTGATTTTCGTTCTTTTCAGGCTTTCGTGAGGACATCTCACCCTCAGGGTGGTGGTGTGCCCATGGTTTTCCCTTCTTCATCATCCGCATCTTCATCCCAACGCCCACCATCATCCATTCCCACTCCTGTCACCATCTCCCCTGCTGGCCCTCCATTCCCCCCACTGACACCAGCATCATTAAGATGATTATCATTCTCTTTATCACGAGCTATCCCCTCGTTGGTTTGGTAGACAAAACCAGATTTGGTTGGTCTCTCTTTTATTCCTGGGCTCATAAATAAGTTGGTTGCATTCTTTACATTTCTAAGATAACCCCCCTTTCCTTAGTTCTAACGAAACTTAGTGCATGGTCCCTCACCTCACATGTTTTAATGTCTCTGAATTCAGGATGTCAAAAGACAATTTCCAGCCACAAGTAGAAGGATGGGTTGTGACAGTCTTTGGCATTAGAATGAATAGGTCATTAGATTTTCAAAGATGGGAGGAGAGAGTCTGAGATGACCTCTTCCAGTGTCCTGGAGAACTCTTACTCAGATCTAACTAAAGCAATGACTGATTTCCAAGTGCAGCTTGAAGTTCCGTTGTCAAGTTCTGTTAATATGGAATTCCATTCAGGGAAAAGCAGACGTTTGAGTTTAAATAGGAAGTGTAGGGAAAACTCTGGTTTTCTTCAATATGCTTCAGATGCTGATCATTCCTAAAGTCCCTAGAACAGCCAGAATTAGGAACATAGAATTAGCGGAAGCAGCATGTCACACTGATGCCATGCGTAACTGCTAGTTACCAGAGAGGTTCATTTGGAAGGCCCTTGGGGCTCTGAATATGATTATCCATTACCTTTGTTCTATGGATTGCATATTTTTCATTTACCTTTATAAATGGTAATTGCTGATCTCCTGGAAAGTCATAGATTTATATATATTTATTTTATATCTTGCTATCTAATGGAATTCTATTATTAGCTCTTCAAATCCTTCTACTACTTATCTTACATTTTCTGGATTTGTAATAAAAATGTTTGCAAATAATGCCTATTTGATTCTTTCTTGTCAATAGTTAAACACTTATTTCTGTTTCTTAGCTTATTGCATTGGTAAGAACTTCCATCCAGGTTGGTGTGTTCAGATCTTGCAATACTTATTGAATCAGTTTTGTTCATTAGAACAGTGTAACTTTTCTAGAAAATTACCTACAGGGTTTTTTCAAGACCATCAGTATACAGGCTGTACTGCATTTTCTCAGTTCATTTTATTTTTTATTTTAAAAAAGATTTTATTTACTTATTTGAGAGAGAGAGCAAGAGAGGGTGAGAGAGAGCAAGAGAGAACATGAGTGGTGGTGGGGGAGGGGCAGAAGGAAGAGAGAGAAGCAGACTCCCCGCTGAGTAGGGAGCCCGATATGGGACTCGATCCCAGGACCCTGGCATCTTGACCTAAGCCGAAGGCAGATGCTTAACCATCTGAGCCACCCAGGTGCCCCTCTGTGAATTTTAAAATCTCCCTCATATCTGCTCTCATATCCCCTTTTCCATTCTTAAATTCATGTAACCCAAATGTTCCAGTCTCATGAGTATCAGGATACCATTAAGAAAGATCCCTGCATGTTGAAGACTCTGAGTTTCCTCCTGATCGGCCCATGGGTCAGTCCTCCTTATTTCTTGCTGCTAAGACCAGCCAGAGTGGAATCTGAAGTCCTATTTGTTTTCTCACCCTGCCTCCCAGAGGTAAACACAATGTACATTTTGGAGTATAAAATGTCCGTCCTTTATCTATGCATATACGATATGCATAAATAAAATTTTATTTCTACACAGTTGTGATCCTATCGTCTATTTTTTTGTAACGTGTGTTTTCGGTGTGTTCTTTCTTTCTTTCTTTCTTTATTTATTCTTATGTTAATCCCCATACATTACATCATTAGTTTTAGATGAAGTGTTCCATGATTCATTGTTTGTGCATAACACCCAGTGCTCCATGCAGAACGTGCCCTCCTCAATACCCACCACCAGGCTAACCCATCCTCCCACGCCCTTCCCCTCTAGAACCCTCAGTTTGTTTTTCAGAGTCCATCGTCTCTCATGGTTCGTCTACCCCTCCGATTTCCCCCGCTTCATTCTTCCCCTCCCGCTACCTTCTTCTTCTTCTTTTTTTTTTTCTTAACATATATTGCATTATTGTTTCAGAGGTTCGGTGTGTTCTTTAATGGCTTCTTAATACTCTACAGTGCGGATGAACCATATGCTATTTACTCACTCCCCCGTTGTTTACTGTCAGGTGCATCCATTTGTTTGCCGCCATAAGTAATTGTATGGTGAGCATTTTTGTAAATAAATATTTGTTCACATTTCCAGTTCTTTCCTTAGGATGAAATCCTTAAGTGGGTATGAATAATGTCAGCATCTTTGATACATATTGCCACACTGCGCTTCAGGAATTTGAACTGATTTATACTCCCACCTGCGGTATATGAGTGTCCCGCTCACTCCAGTGTCACCAGTGTTGGATTTTCCTAATCTTTGCGAATGTAATAGATTACCAGTGAAATCACATTGCTGTCTTAATTTGCATTTCTTTGATTATGCGTGGGCTGTGCCTTTTAAATCTTCTTTATTTGCCATTTATGGTTCTTTGTATGTGAACTTTCTCTCTCTGTCCTTGGACCGTGGGTTTCCCTATCTCCGCATTGGTCTTCTTACTGCTAGGGGGGTGATCCAACTCTTAAGAAAACCTTAATGATATTAACTCTTTATCACATATGTTGGAAATATTTTTTTCAATTTGTTGTTAATTTTTAAATTTCTAGAGTTAGGTCTATCAATTTTTTACAGCTTTATTGTTTTGCCTTAAGCCATAGTGAATTCTGTGATCAGTAAAATATTGATTTCAGTTTTCTCTTGCAGATTGAATTTAGGGCATATTGGTGGGTTTGGCACAGAGTTACCTAACTTGAGTGGAAAATCAGGCCTTCTTTAGTGGGAGAGAACATTTTCTTTGAACGAGTCCACAACTTCGGGAAGGAGGACAATGGCACATCCATGGAGGATGGCTTGCTGTCCTGCTCACCCAGGCATCTGGCTCAGCCCGGTGATCTTGGGGTGGCATGTCGTGACATTCTCAACAGTGACCTTTTGAACTTAGAGTTTCCTCCGTTATTTATTTAGCCTAAGCATTTTAAGTTTTTATTTGAATTCCCGTTAGTTAAGGGAGAGTGTTCTATTAGTCTCAGGTGTACAATACAGTGATTCAACACTTCCATACATCAGCCGGTGCTTATCACCGCAAGTGCCCTCCCTAATCCCCATCCCCTAGCTAGCCCATCCCCCACACCCCTTCCCTTAGTTTCCTCCTTTACATGTAAGTCTTTACCCTGTTTCAGACTTAGTTCCTTAGTTCAGTACACATTTGAGATGAAGTTCTAATAATGCATGTGCCAGGCACGTCTATCATGGCCGTACATAGAATTTGCATGGGCAGCACAAATGTGTATAATAGGACGTAAGAGCTTAGCATAACATATACGTTATTTCCGTTAGGCCTCGCAACTGCCTAATGAAGGAGAGAGTGAAATAATTTGTAGATTAGCTGAGTGAAGCTCAGAGGGGTAAGGTAGTTTGCTCAAGAGCTCTGCCTTTGGATTGACCCAGGCAGATCCTGCCTTTGCTGGTCTCCTGGGCGCAGCACAGTAAGGACCTGGGGGCCCTCCAGATCCCACCTGCTTCATTGTGGGAAGGCTTCTTCTATGCTCCTCTTTCCCAGAGGGCTTGGGGGGTTTCTAGAGAAGCTTCCACATGGTCATCAATCAGTCCCGTAGCCACTCTCTTTGCCAGCAAAACTGAGATGACAAAGCCACACCCTGACTTTAGAGCATCCTGTCTCTCTGAGGGTGCTGTCCACAGCGGCACGCCCAAGGGTGGCTGTTTGATAGGCATATTCTAATCCTGGGTTCTTTCGCCAAGCCCTGATGCTCTTGTCACTCTGTGGAGTGAGGGGGAAGGACCTTCCTGACTCTGTGAGCCCCAAATGCTTTGGATGGTGGCACTGGGACTTTGTAATCTGATGACTCTGTTGAAGCTTTCTGTTCATACTGCCTTTGTGGTGCATTCTCTTTAATTGCCCAGGTGATCATGATTCCAGGAGGCAAGAGGGACAAAGAACACTTCCTCCCCCTGATTTATGCTCATTCGATGGGTATGTCATTGCAAAACTGCCCGGGTTCCAAATATATTTCATAGCTCTTAGATTTAGAACTTTTTTAGCCCCCCCATCTGTTTCCCACCCAAGGGGCTCCTGCATTGCAAACATCAGTGAAGGTCCCAGGTTGTAAATAACAGAAATCCACTGGCTAAATTCAAGCAAAAGGAAATCAGTTGGATGTTTGGGACCTCAGGATTGTTAGAGGCGGCGGACCAGGGCAGACACGAGCCCTGTAGATATCTGAATCAGGAAGCCCAGCAGTGATCTTGTGGCAAGACTGGTCTGGCCAGGAGCCCCCATCCTCTGCAGCCATGCATGGGCTCTAGCCATTTCCTCCCACCTCTCCCTTCTTCTCTCAAGACTCAAGTCCTCAGGGAGGGCGTCTGGCTTCTAACCACAGGCTGCTTGCCTGTCCCTGGTCCTGCTTAGATAGTGGCCAGAAGAAGGAGGATCATTTCTTTTTGACCTCCCACATGGGAAGTGGTCACCTCTAATGTCCCTGCAACCAATAATGTACACAAGGAGGACAGACAGTTTCCTCAGAGGAAGCTAGAAAGGAGTAATGAACACTGGGCAGGTGTGGCACTGGTTGAGGAAAGAGCCGGAACCAGACTCATCCATCTACATGGAACCAAGCTGTCCCCAACCCTTAGACCATCAAGGTTGCATTGGTCCCCTTGATCCAGTGTCTCGGCCTTGCAGCATTCACTCTCTGACACAGGGTCCTCCCTGTCATCTGGCTCTATTCCTGTTCACCCTTGTCTGTTGTACATGTTTCTGTATACTTGAACCTCAAGGAGGGTCAGAGTCCTAGCTCCTATTTTATTGGAGGGTACGGTCTCAGTTCATGTCTTCTGGAGACAAGGACTTGGGTGCGGGCTCCTTTATCTGGGAGGTGATCCCGGAAAGCACAGGGGAGAAAGTAGGGAAAGCAGGACAGAGAAGGAAGAAAAGTCCCCCAGAATGGCATGCTAATTAGTATATGATTATAGCTGGGGCTTAATCCTGCTGGGGACCCCTGAGAGATGGTATGCACTTTAATATCTTCCCGGGGTGGGAGGCTGGGACATTTATGTGCTGACTTCCAAACCCCGTTTCTTTTGGAGAATTTAGAGGTGTAGGAACAGGCACTGCAGGGGGGCGTGCCAGCGGAAATCCCTCCACCTGCTGCCCCAGGTGGGTCATGAGGGCGAGGGCAAGTGGGCGGGGCACCAGGAGCCTCTGCTCAAGGGGGAGCACCTGTGCGGGTCGGTGGATTCGTCTCTGTGGGTGGCTGCCTAAATACTCTTACAGAAAATTGACAAAAGACCCCAATATCTTATCAGTCTTTCAGTTCCAGTGGGCTCTGCCAACTCCACCTTGTCCCGTTTTATTACCTTATACCAAAATCACTCAGAAATCAAGGTCAGAAATGGGTAATTAAAAATGTTACATTCACACGTATTCCTGGAGTCACACACTATTCTGTGCCTTCTCACTCAATTCTTTCTTTCTTTCTTTTTTTCCAGTATTATTAGCTCTGGTCACCATGTTATGCACTAGGTTGGTCCTCAGACCTTATTCATCTTATCACTGGAAATTTGTACCTTTTTACCAACCTCTCCCAATTTCCTCCACTTTCCAGCCCCTGGCAACCACTGTTCTACTCCTTGTTTCTATGAGTTAGATTTTTTTACTTATGTTTTCTAGATTCCACATACAAGAGATACCATGCAATATTAGGCTTTCTCTGTTTGGCATGTTGCACTTAGCATGATGCCCTCCAGTTTCATCCATGTTGTCTCAAGTAATGGGATTTCCTTTTTTTTTTTTAAGGTTGAATGATATTCCATCCATTGTGTGTGTGTGTGTGTGTGTGTGTGTGTGTGTGTGTGTGTGTGTATCACATCTTCTTTACCCATTCATCCATCGACAGACACTTGGGTTGTTTCCCTATCTTGGTTCTTATGCATAGTGCTGCAATGAACAGGGGTGCAGATATCTCTTCAAAATAATGATTTTGTTTCCCTTGTATATATACCCAGAAGTGAGATAGCTGGATCATATGGTAGTTCTATTTTTAATTTCTTGAAGAGCCTTTATACTATTTTCCATACTCACTCAATTCTTTAATTTCTACCAGATTAATACATTGCCATAAAGGCAGCTTCCAAATGCAGTGATAATCATAACAATCCCTGCAGCATGGAATAGATAATTATATTGATGAACAATTATTTGTAGCCCTATAGGAATATAAGAATACTTATTGATTTCCATTGTTATTGTTATCTTTTCACATGCCTCTTACCTGTATTCAGGCTGGGGCTAATTGACAGGATTCGTAGGTGGAAGTCTTCGGATAGACTTGGAAAGATTGCCTGAGCCCTGGCGATGCGTGAGCCTGGAAGACTAATGGGAATAGTGTCTAGTTTTGTTCTTTATACATGTGAGCTAAGGGGCCTTGATGGGAACTGCACGACATATTTTTGTCAGTGAGGAACTGTTTGACCTGCATAGTATTTTTGGATGATGGGTTTTCCCACAGTCCTCAGGCCTCTGGCTTTTCCTTGCCCAGGCTTTGCTGATGAGACCATGCAAGAAGAAGCCTCTTGCATCACCGGAATGCTTCAGCAGAGAGCATTTCGCATTGTGGTTTGGCTAATTGGTCGGGCAATAGATGATTTTCCACCAAGAATCCCCACCATGGTTTTGCTCCACTTCTCAACAAAGATTTAAGAGGTCAGTGGCTTAGAGACTTCTCCAGGGCATTGTTACTTTGACAAGATATACCAGGGTCATCGACTAGTCTGCACTTGGTATTATCATAAATAATTAAAACAAAGCTATGCTTATCAAAACAAATGCACTAAGCAATATGTCTGTTCTGCTGATTCCCGTGTTCAAAGGGATTAGAAGATTTAGAAATTAACCAGATAGATCTGTCTTTAGACACTGCCCCCAAATGAGTGACTGAATATTGATCTATGTCCTGGAGGATATGACATTGTATACTTGATCTTAGTCAAAAGGCCGAGAAGCGATTAGGATATGATATTATAAACGGCCATGGTTTAATGAAACATGGTAGGGAAATGGGGCTGAAAAACTGGGTGAGAATTCTGATCTTCTTTGTAAATGTGCCTTCAGGTAAGCTTGTGTGCTTGGGTTCCTGTTACTGCGTTGACGTGATAAGCTAATGGGCCCTATGCTTCAGGAGAAGCGTAAAGGTGAAATGAGAGAATGTATGAGCAAACACTTTGTAAATTCAATAATGGTATGTAGATGTTGCATGCTTTTGTTGTTAAACGTGATATATAGCTCACTTCTCCTTTCCCCCTTCCTGGTTTCTCTCTAAGGCAGGGTTTCTCAGCCTCAGCACTATTGACATTTGGGGATGGATAACTCTTTGTGGTGGTAGGAGTCCTGTGCATTGTAGGATGTTCAGCAGCATCCATGGGCTCTACTCACTAGACTCTTAGTAGCATCATCCAAGTCACGACAGCCCCATATCCTTCTAGAAGTTGCCATATGTCCTGGGGGTGGGGAGAGGAGGTGCAGATTAGGCCTTGATGGAGGACCTCTGCTTTAAGAGCAGAGGAACTGCTGCTGAAAGTTTCTGGAAGTTCTTTGGACCTTGTTTCTTTACTAGTTGGTGGCATCACCATATGTTAAAAGTGCCTGCAGTCAGTCATTCTCTGCCATTCTCTTTCTTCTATTCCATGGTGCTGGGTGGATGTAATAAGCAGTTCAGTCTAAGTTACACTTGGTAACAAATAATCCCCAAATCTCAGTGGCTTAAAATAGCAAACATTTCTTGTTCACGCTGCATGTACACTTCATGTCGGATCTGGCTCTCTCCCACACACCTGGACTTTGGGATCCAGGCTGATGATGAAGCCTCCATGGGACAATGGGACATTGTCAGTCTGTGCCAGAGAGAAAGGAAAGCCATGGTACATGATGAACTGGCTCCTCACTTTCTTTTTTTTTTTTTCACCTTTTTATTTTATTTTTTTATTCTTATGTTAATCCCCATACATTACATCATTAGTTTTAGATGAAGTGTTCCATGATTCATTGTTTGTGCATAACACCCA
>NC_138378.1:17985940-18011962 GCF_054177405.1 Leptonychotes weddellii | reverse complement strand
TTTATTTGTAGAATACTCCCTCCAGCAATAGCAGAGATCACATTCTTTTCAAGTGTACCTGAAACATTTACCAAGATAGACTATATTCGGGCCATCAAATGGTTATAAAGTCTTGATAAATTTAAAAGGATTCAAATCGTACATAAGATCTTCTCTGACCACAGTGGAATTAGATTAGAAACCCATAACAGAAAGATCTCTGGAAAATCCCCAAATATTTGGAAACTAAATACCACACTTCTAAATAAACCATGGGTCAAAGAAGGAAGTAAGAAAGTATTTTTAACAAAGTGAAAATTAAAACAATGTATGTAAATTTGTGCAGTGAGGCCAAAGTAGTACTTAGGGAGATACTTATAGTACAAAGTATTTATATTAGAAAAGAATAAACTATCTCAAATCATTGGCCTCAGTTTCCACCTTAAGAAACTAGAAAAAAAGAGCAATTTTAATCCAAAATAAGCAGATGAAAGGAAATAGTAAAGTTCAGAGTGAAAATCAATGAAATTAAAAAACAGAAAAACAATAGAGAAACCTCAATGAAATTTGAATAGCCCTATATCTATTAAAGACATTGCATTTGTAGTTAAAAGTTTTTCCACAAAGACTCCAGGCCCAGATGGCTTCACTGGTGAATTTAATCAAGCATTTAAGGAGGAAATAATACCAGTTCTGCATAAACTCCTCCAGAAAATTTAGGAAGATTCCCAGGGACAACCTAGCCACACTCAACTCATTCATTCATCCATCACCTAACAAATTGTCCATAGTAGAAGCCCAAGAGAGTTGGATGTTTCCCCAAGATGCCAAAATGTGTGCTCTCATTAAAGTCTACTCCACATTGTACTGTGGGTTCTGGACAATGCAATTTGGCAAGATGGAATCAAAGGTATCTGAATTGGAAAGGAGGGAGTAAAATTATCTTTATTCACAGATGACATGTTGTTTATATAGAAAATCCCATAGAATCTATAAAAACACTATGAGAGCTAACAATTGAGTTTAGTAAGGTTGCGGGATACAAGATATAAAACCTGGGGACGTGTGATGATGGTTTATATATTGATATAAAAATCAACATATAAAATCAGTTGTATTTGTATATATTAACAATGAATAATTGTAAGTTGAAATTAACATGACAATAGCATCTACAATAGAATAAAAACTATGAAATACTTATGGATAAATCTGATAGACAGTGTGAAAGATCTATGCACTGAACTATAAAATATTGCTAAGAGAAATAAAAGAAAAATCTAAATTAAATGATAGACCTTATTCATGGGTCAGAGGTCTCAATATTGTTAAGAAGTCAATTTTTGCCCATGTGATCTATAAATTTAACACAATTCTGATCAAAATGGACACACTGATTTTAAAATTCATATGGAAATGTTAAGGATCTAGTGTAGCCAAAATAACCTTGAAAGGAAGAACAATATTTGAGGGTTTACACTACCAGATTTTAAGATGTATTTTAAAGCTACAGTAATTATAAGCTAGTAAGTGTTGGCATCAAGGAAGATAAATACATAAAGGTAACAGAATTAAAGAGTCCTGATGTAGACTCATGCATATATGGACAACTGATTTTTGACAAAAGTGTAGATAATTTAATGGAGAAAGGATAATCTTTTTAATAAATGCTGCTAGAGCATTTGGATATCCACATGCAAAAAAATAAATAAATACTGATTCATACCTTCTACCATATATAAAATTTTTATTAAAGTGGATCATGGATCTAATTGTAAAACATGAAACTATAAAACTTCTAGAAGAAACAGGAAAAGGTATTTGTGACCTTGGGTTAGGCAAATGTTTCTTAGCTAAGACACCGAAAGCATGATACATAAAAGAACGAATGCAAAATTTAAAATATTTCATCTTCAAAAGACACTGTCAAGAGAATGAAAAGACAAGCTGCAAATGGAAAGAAAAGCTTTGCAAATTATATATCTGCTAAGGGACTAGTATCCAGAATATATAAAGAACTCTCAAAACTCTACATGAAGGAAACAAACACCCAACAGAAAATTAGCAAAAGATTTGAATAGAGACTTTACCAAGAAAGATCAATGGATTGCAAATAAGCACATGTGTCAAAACTTAACAAACTGTACACTTTAAATATGAATGTGTGCTATTTATCGTATGTCAATTATCCTTCAATAAAGCCATCAAATACAAGCTCCTTGGCTGTGTGGTTGGGAAGAAACTGTGTGGGAAGCCTGTTCGGAGGCCAGTGCAGTAGTCCAGGCGACAGATGATGAGGATCCCTGATACGTTGGATAGGGGCTGCCCGAGTCAAAAGTCTCAAGGCTTGGACTGCTGCTGAAGATGCTTTGGAGAGTAAATAACTTTCCCCAGTCCTGCTGCCAAACAGGGGCTGTGCCAGGAGTGAAGCTCAGATCAACCAGGCTCCATGGAGGTCCTGGAGAGTGAGGGTTCCATCTGCTTTTTCTGTCTGTGGTTCCTGAGTTGAGGAGGGACAGTGAGTAGGTTCCAGGCCCTGCGTGAGGGATGGAGGTAAGGGCATGGGCTACTTGGGTGCCTTTGAGAGTGTGATGGGCAGAGGCCCAGCTTTCCAGGACCAGGCAGGGATCTGGGAGATTCAGCCTGTCTCTTGAGCTCAACGATGGGTAAGTCTGGGGTGCAAGGTTCCTGCTTCCTTAAAATGCATGGGCTCCATGACCCTGATTCGTGCCAAACTTCCTTGGATCCTGGGGGGAGGTAAGATGGGCCATGGCAGGTCAGGAGTTGGGCAGAACAGATGAACCAAGTAGGTGAACTCAGGGCAGCCCTGAAACATCGAAGGTAGAGGACTAAGGACCCTCTTCTCCCTATCTCCAACCTCAAACCCTGCTACACCTGGCAAACCTGAGCTTCGTGAGTGGCCGAGCACTTGTGGGTGTGGGCATGGTACCCAACAGTGTCTGGTTATGTGCCTGTGTGTAGACTGACCAACTCATGCTGGTTTTCCTGGAGCCGTCCTGGTTTTAGCCCTGAAAGTCCGTGTCCCAGGAAACCCCTCAGTCCTGGGAAATGGGGGAGGTTGATCACCCTTCCTCTGTGTATGAGTGTGTGTGTATGTGTAGTGTGTGGGTTCTTGGGTCTGTACAAGTGGGTAGAGCTAATTGCATGATACATAGTTACATGAAACAAGGTGGGTCAGGGAGTGTATGTCCACGCGAGGGTGTCACTGGGACTTTGTGGATATCTAAATGCAGGTTTATTTATCCCTTCCCTTATCCCCTCCCGCTTTTCCAGAAAGGATCTGAAGTGGTTCTGTGTGACTGTCTGTAAGGAGGCCGTCCCTTCAGTGGCTGAGAGCCTGGAATTTGGAGTTGGATGGATCTGGGCTCAAATGCTGCCTCAGCCACTGTTGGCTGTGTGACCTTGGGCAGGTGAATTTGCCAGGGTTTTGTGGATCTTTTTCATCAGTGTGACATAGATATAGGAACCCTTTCTCAGGAACATAAAGCTGCCAGTGCACCTGGAGGGCCTGCCACTGATGGTCATTACTGTTCTTTTTCTTGTAAGTCTGGTGAGTGTGGCTAAATGCACTCTTATGGTGTGCACATGTGTGTGAATGTGCGTGTGCATTACTGTGTGTGGGGGAGCGTGTGTAAGTGTGCGCGTGTGTGACTGCATGTGCGCGTGCGTTACTGTGTGGGGGGAGCGTGTGTAAGTGTGCGCGTGTGTGACTGCATGTGCGCGTGCGTTACTGTGTGGGGGGAGCGTGTGTAAGTGTGCGCGTGTGTGACTGCATGTGCGCGTGCGTTACTGTGTGGGGGAGCGTGTGTAAGTGTGCGCGTGTGTGACTGCATGTGCGCGTGCATTACTGTGTGGGGGGAGCGTGTGTAAGTGTGCGTGTGTGTGACTGCATGTGCGCGTGCATTACTGTGTGGGGGGAGCGTGTGTAAGTGTGCACATGTGTGGCTGCGCATGTGTATGCATGAGTGTGTGCATGTGTAGGTATGCATAAATGCATGCAATTCTGTGTGTGCTTATGAATGTGTCAGTAAGCAGGCACATGCATGTGAGTGTGTGTACACACACATGTGTGAGGCTTTCATGGTGGCTCCTCAGGGGGTGGGCGGGGGGGTGCAGTGTGGGGAGTCCAGGGCGTGTGGAGAAGAGGTCCCCAAACCACCACAGTTCTCTGCACCCAGCCGTGGTGCCCGCAGATCCCTGAGGCGCTTCGCCCCAGTTCTCAGCCATGTGCTTTGTGTAGAGTTGAGTTCTGTATTGTACAACCTGCCTTATTAAAATATATATTGTGCCTCTATGAATCTTTAATGTGAAGCACTTAGTGAGGAGTCCATAATCCCTTCAATTGAGCTATTTAAAGGAGGCCATTGGGGAGATGAACGCTTTCCACAGAGGCTGCGGTGAGGAAGAGCTGCTGGAGGGTGGGGATGGAAGGTTTCCACAGACAGAGGGAAGAAGTTCCCACAGATAGGGGGAGGGGGCTCCCACAGGCAGACAGCAGGTTTCCACAGACTGGGAGGAAGCTTCCTTTGACAGAAGGAGGAGGTTCCCACAGATAGGAAGTAGGTTCCCGCAGTTAGGGAGGAGGCTTCCACAGAGAGAGGGAGGAGGTTCCCACAGACAGAGGGAGGAGGTTCCCTCAGATAGGTAGGAGGTGTCCACAGACAGGGAGAAGGTTCTTACAGACAGAGAGGAGGCTTCCACAGACAGGGAGGAAGCTTCCGTAGACAGGAAGTTCCTGTAGGCAGAGGGCTGTGGTTCCCACAGGACCATAGAGAGTACATGGTTAAGAGCCATCAAGAGTCTGGTTCAAGCATAGCTCTTGTAAGCAGGTTGACTCTAAAAAGGGAGAAGATCCTTGTAATTTACTGGCATCTGGTCAGGCTGTCAGGAGGATGAGGATGGCCTGGGAGGTGTGATCCGGTGAGACTAGAGTGTCTCTTCTTGGAGCATAAGGCCAACGTCTTTTCTGACTCAAGCTGTAGATGGCTGCAAGCCCTGCCAGAAGGATCTCCCCCATTGGCTGCCCATGGTGCCCACAGCTCCGTTCTTCCTTCTGGCCATATTGCCTGGGCTGAGCGGCACCTGCTAAGACCTGTCACTTGTCAGCTGAGAAGACACTTGGATCCCCTCTCAAGAATTTAACTTGGAGATGTAGAGACAAGAGTTGGTGGTGCCAGGCATTCGGGCTGTAAGTTCATGTCCAGTTGGGGCTGAGTCAGTCTCTTGACAACTTAATTTATTTGAATTATTGCATGGCAGGTGGGAGGTGGGTGGGCAGACACACAGTGGAGGAAGCGAGTCTGAAGGAGGAGGATAAAGCCGACTGCAGAGAAAAGTGGAGGTCAAGGAACAGAGACAGAGACAGAGACAGAGAAGAAGGGATAAAGATTTCCTTCCTCCCTTACCTGGAGCAGGTTTGAACGACTTCAAGGCCTTCCCAGTGCTGAGCCTTTGGGGCCCAGTCCTTGCCAAGGCAGGCATGGGACAGACGTCCTTCTACTGGATCTTCCCTATGGCCCTGTCATTGTGTTTCTTATTTTACAGTTGAGGAGGCCGAGGCTCTGATTGATGACCAGTGCCTGGGGGTCCACACTGGGAGACCACAGAAGCAAGACTGAAACTGCTTTCCCAGTGCCCCCCTCTGTAGTCACGCTGGTCAGTGACACCCTATCCAGCGTTGGAATCCTTGGACTTGCTCTCCCTTTGCCACGACTCCTTTTCCTGATGTCCACATGGCTGGCTGCTTCTGATCCTTCAGCCCTTAGCTTAGTGTCACCTTGAGGAACTCTCTTGGTCACCCTGCCTGCAGGACCCCCCCCCCATTATTTCATAGTGGAGCCCTTAGGGGTTCTGTCACTGTTAGTTATACATGGGTTAGTTTTTGTCCTCATTGCATTTATCACAATTTGTCACTTTCTTATTTGTGCACTGGTTCGATGATTTGTGCCTTCTCGTATCTACTGTAAGCTCTGTGAAGGCAGGAATGGCCTGCATTTTCCCCATGAAATGTCCATGCCTTGCTTGGAACTTGGCATATAGATGGTGTGCAGTAAATGTTTGTTAAAGCCCTGGTGGTGTCCCTATTTTAACTATGAAGAAATGGAAGCATGGAAAGAGTAAAAAATTTGCCAAAGTCTCTGCAAAGACAAGTAGCCATGGCTGGGGTTGAGCCAGTCAGATCCAACTCAAGTCTACACTCTTCCTCAACTCTTGTGCCGGGAAATTCCCCATGTTCGATTACTCCTTTGTGAAGCATGCCTTTTCCCTGGGCTGGAAGCTGTGGCAGAAAAGGCTGCTTCCTGTGAGCAGTGAGCTTGTGCCTGCCATTCTTTCATTCTCTGATATGAACCACAGTGCTGAGAACCAAGGGGGTCAGGACAACTGGCTCCAAGACCCAGTGCTGCCCTCATCTGCTGTGGGAACTTAGGTAGATCAGTTTCCTATGTGTGTCTTACCTCCCTGTGTGATGGTTAATTTTATGTGTCAACTTGGAAGGGGTTTTTGGATGAGATAAACATTTTATTTATTTATTTATTTATTTATTTATTCATTCATTCATTTATTTATTTATTTATTTATTTATTTATTTATTTATTGAGATAAACATTTAAATAGGCGAACTTTGGGTAAACCAGAATGTTCTCCATAATGTGGGTGGGCCTCATCCAATCAGTTGAAGGCCTGAATAGAACAAAACGACTGGCTTCTGTGATCAAGGGGGAATTCCCCAGCAGATAGCCTTTGACTTCATCTACACCACTGCTCTCTTGGGTCATTCCAGCCCACACTGCTGATTTGGACTTGGGATCCTCCTTAATTGTGTAAGACAATTTTTTATCTATCTTTCTATCTATCTATCTATCATCTATCTATCTATCTATCTATCTATCTATCTATCTATCATCTATCATCTATCTATTATCTATCCATCATCTATCTATCTATCTATCTGTCTATCTATCTATCTATCTATCTATCTATCATCTATCATCTCCTATCAGCTGAGTTTCTCTGGAGAACCCTGCCAGCCACGTGGCTGAGATCCCAGGGTGTCTGTGCTGACTTAAGACAGAGACACTGTGTCAGGAGCATCCAGGAGCTTGGTGTGTGTCAGCCCCCTCACGCTCCACCCCTTCCCCTGCCAGATATCACTGTCATAGATATCAAGCTTCCTTGTTGCCTCGGAACAGGCAGGTTGGAGTGCCTGGGGTGATGGAGGGAGGGATATCAAAGTTCGAGAGGCTTTGCAGATGGTCAGGACGCTGCTGGCCATACACACTCTGAGAGGGGTCTGGGAGGATGCTCACACTCTCAGAGGCAATAGGCCAGGCACTGGTGCGGGGAGTGAGGGGTGGGAAGGGTCGCAGCGGTGGAAGGGGAGAGCGCTTGCTGTCTGGGCACGCAGGGGGCGGCCGACCTCCCTGTCGCTGCCGCCCAAAGCCAGAGGGGCGCCCTGTGGCCACTCCCGGGCTCTGACTCCCTGAACCTCGGCTCAGCCATGGTACAGGAGGCCCCTGGAAAGGGGCTGGAAGACTGTCCTGCTGTGTGCCTTCCCTGAAGCTGCTCGAGCACACGCAATTATAAGACAGTGGGCAGATGACAGAGTTAGTTAATGTAACAAGCCCTTTAAGCATTTAGCCACATTCGAGTGTTTAATCAGCTGTGTAAAGTGCAATATCTATCTTTCAATTTTATGCCATTAGGGGAGACAAGATTTTGATTAGGTACTTAATCTGTGCACGGAAAAAACAGGCCCACAGCAGGCCTGCGATGGGGAGGGAAGGGGACATTGGGCGTGGGATTCGATAAAGGGGAAAGACAGAAATTTAACATAAAAGAGAATTAGTGCGGCTCCTTTCAATTTAGTGCCCAGGCTTTATGGCCTAATCAATTAGAGGCCTGGCCAGGGCTGCTGGGAAGCCGCTCGGCTGGGCTGGAGGCTTGGCCGTATTAATTCCCTTCATTATGTGGGGGTCAGGCAGAGGGCTTTGCGGGGGCCTTGCAAGGAGTGGGTCACTTCTCGGGCATTAGCTCAGGGAGCAGGGAGGAGATTGAAGGGTGCCAGGCTGGACAGGAGGGGTTCTGGGGGCCGTAGGGAGGCTGGGCTCCCATGGGGGTGGGTTTGGGTGGGCCCTGGGAGGGTATCAGTCCAGGAAGAGGTGGAGAGTGGTGGCTTAGCCTTCCACGTCTAGAGTAGGAGAGGCCTGGGTTTGCATGCTGGCTTTGTGACCTATTGGCTGTGTGATCTCGGTGCATTGCAGTTTTCGGCAGAATCAGAGTTGTGGCTACCCCGAAAGGTGGCCACCAAGGAAAAAAAAGAAAGTGGCCTGCGAAGAGCTTAGCATAGCGTGTGGCATTGAGTGGAGGTACAATACTGTTGTTATTGCAATTATTATCTTTATTTCTGATCTTATATGTGTCGCTGAAGGTCAATTATAACAGAGGCACCCACTTTAACCGTCTCCCTGCATTCACTCAGGGCTTACTCTGGGCACTGGGCATTGCACTAGGTGCTGTCTCTGCTATGATCAGTCATTTTTTCAGGTTGGTGCTGTTGCCTGCAGAGGGGGGAGACTGAGGCATGGTGAGATTAAACAGTTTGCCCAATGTCACACAATATTGGAGGCTCCGGAATCGGCTCTTAGGCCTTCCCTGTCATGGGGAGGTTGTTCCATGCCGCCGTGGCCTAGTTAAGTGGTGCTGAAGTCCGTGATGGCGGAGGTCACTAGGAGAAAGTTGGCATCTTTAGATGTACTCAGACGACTCTGGATCTCAACAAATCACATTCCAGTTACTGAGCAAATTCTAGAAATGTGCCCAAGGCCAGGCCAGTGGTCTTCCCAGAAGACTCAGGAAAGGAGTTGCTATCCTATAGGTTTTCTGGCAGGTGAAGACACATGGTTCCTGAGAGACATGGGGGGAAGATAGAAATGAGCATCTGGCTGCCTCCTTTTTGCCCCACAGCATCCCCAGACGTCGGAGCAGGACTTGAGGGTCTGGAGAACCCAGCTTAAAACCACTGGAGCTGAGAGGGAGCTGTCTGTGTGGTCTGGAGAGGTTCTAGAGCGGGTTATGGAAGAAAGGCTCATGAAGAAGCAGGGACCATTGGAACCAATAAGCATGTTCATTGAAGGGAGTGTTCTTCTTCAGCAGCTGTGGGGATGAGGAGAGGGAGCGAGCCAAGGTTTATTGGACCCTTAGTGGCTGACTTCTCGCTGTGTGGCTGTGGGACTTTGGGTACGTTACTCAGTCTTTCTCTGCTAGTGTCCTCAGTTGTAACCCCGGGGGTAATCACAGTTCCTACCTCACGGGCTGGCTGTGAGGTTTGTGAGGTGCCAAGAACTGTGGGTAACACTGACCAGGCATTTGATAAATATTAGCCATTATTACCTCTGGCTGTTCTCTTGGCACTTTCTAAGTGCCAGGCCCACCCAGTCCTGGGGACTCTCTGAGCATAGTCTCATGGAATCCCTGTGGCTTCTGTGTGGATTGTTGGTACAGCACACAGGCAAGAAGTTTAAGTTCAGTGAGACTAAATGAGGTCTGAGGTCACAGGGCTGGTGTATAATAGGGATTAGACCACTTCTTTGACTTCTCGTGGCTTCTAAAGACCCTTCTGCCACACAGGGCTGCCTTGATAGGCAAACAGCATGGCCAAGTGAATCTAAATTCCAGCAGGATGTCTGGGCAATAAGTTCACTCAATATATATTTGTTGAGCACCTATTTTGTGCCATGAACGACAAGCCCTGTGAAGGCAGGAGTCGCATCTGTCGTGGGCACTTCCACTGAGTAATCCCATAACATACATAACATACATTTGTGTCTGAGAGTGGAGGGGAGAGTGGAGAAATGTGAGTGATGCGATCCTCCTGTTAGATGGAATCATAATTGTCCGAGTGGGAGGCAGAGTAATAGAGGGGAAAGAAATGACAAACTCTGGGTTGGAATCCTGGACCATCTCCTAACTGGTCAGAGTTGGTTTTATTCACCAGAGTACAATAGGTGGTCAGCAAATGTTGGTCAAATAACTAAATAAATGGCCAGATGAGTGACAGAGATGGCCTTGCTGTCCTGCACTGGATGGACATAGATGGGCAGGATAGGATCTGATGTGTGATAACGACAGGTCTTCCAAAGCTGTCCTTAAGGGGTAGTGCCGGCTTTAGTCTTCCAAAATAAAATTTGATGGATAAAAATGACAGCCCTTGCACTTTGATCCCAAGAGCTAGTTATGCAAACACAAGGTTGATAGAGAAAGACAATATGCTTTTGTCTTTCTTGATTTTGTTGTCATTTGGAGTGCAGGTCAGCACCATTTTTTGGTAAAAGGCCAGGTGATAAGTATTTTAGGCTTGGAGGACCCTACAGTATCTGTTGCAACTACTCAACTGTATCACTGTAAAGTGGAAGTAGCTGTAGACACCATGTAAGCAAATGAACATGGGTGTGTTTCAATAAAACTTTATTTATAAAAAGTGTCAGCCCATGGATTTGGTCCATGGGCAGTGGTTGGCCAATTCCTGATTTAGAGGGCATATCCCCGGGAAGTAATCTTTCTGTGTGCAAGTTCACATCCATTTTAATTAATGTTGGCTCTCAGGATCTGTGTCCCCATTTTACAGAGGAGAAGCCTGAGTTGTAGGCAGGCAGAGAGTCTGCTATAG
Source organism: Leptonychotes weddellii (assembly GCF_054177405.1). Lineage (NCBI taxonomy): Eukaryota > Metazoa > Chordata > Mammalia > Carnivora > Phocidae > Leptonychotes > Leptonychotes weddellii. Next base: position 18,001,296 of record NC_138378.1, on the reverse strand, counting down.
AGCTGAACTCGGCAGGCTGTTGTTCCAGACATGGCAAATAATATCAGCTACCACTTATGGAACACTTCTTCTACGTTGCACACTTAACATGCATCATTCCATGGAGCATCCTCAGCAACCTGGGGATGGAGGGCCTATTATTTTTCCTAACTTCACAAGTTGAATAAACTGAGGCTCAAGCAGGTTAAGTGACTTATTTATGGTCACCTGCCTAATGACTTAACACTTACTTATTTAAGGGGACTTACTGAGCATCTACTCTATTCTAGACACTTTTGTGCAGCTGGGGATACAGTGGGCCCCTGACCTCCCGGTGGCTGGAGGTGCTCGGTGAGCTGCTGTGAGGAGCAGTTGGGGTAAGTTGCTGGGGAGTGCCAGGGCCTTTGTCCTTTGTGTGTAATGCAGCCACGGAGGGCATGGAGGAGAGCTCAGCTGGGGTTCAAGCCCCGGGCTGTTCACCTTGAAAGAATGCCCTCTCAACCTCTCCGATACGCGGCTGCACCTGTAGAAAGTGGGTGCTGGGAAGGTCCCTGCATGGTCGAATGGGGGGGAGATTCTCCCTTGCGAACTCCTGCCGGGGGTCCCGCTGGCTCTGTCCCCAGCGCCCTTGCTCCAGCCTGGCGTTTCTGCCTCTCCCAGGTCACACCCAGCAGTGGCCACAGCCAGGCAGACTTGCTGGCCAGCCCTGGAAGAGATGGGCCGGGGAGGAGGGCGCGAGGCCTGTTCTGTGAGGCTGTGACTTCATGAGGCACTACATTAATGTTATTAATAACCCTCTCAGCCTTTATTGAAAAGATGCTCTCTGCGTCTGAATTTGCCACTATGGCAACCCATTTATTAAGGCTATAAGAGCTGGAGTTGCTTCAGACCATATTTATTGCCATGATTTGCTGAGGGAAGGCTCTGATCCCAGGGCTGGGGCAATTGGAGGAGAGTCTGTGTTGCTGCTTGCAGGGAAGGCCTGGGCTCACCTCACCAGAAGGTCAGTGAGAGATGCACTTTCTGTCTCTTCCACCTAGGTTACGATTCACATTGCAGGTGTGGAGTTTGGGGCTGACCACAGTGGCGACAGCTTCCTTGTGTGTGGGGGGTGCTAACCAGTGCACCTGACGTCCTCCCCAGGAGCACCCCAGTGGGGCAGGTGAGGCACACATCGTTGGCCTTAATGCGTACACGAAGACAGTAGGACTCAGAGAAGCCATGAGAGTCACCAGGGTCACAGAACTAGTAGCCAAGTGGGCCGTAGTGGTGGCCCCAGGGGTCATGGGCTCATTTTTCTATAAAAATCTGAACGAGTGCTCTCTGGCTCTGTCTTTTTCTCTTGAGCATCAGAAAAACAAAAGAACAGCATGAAGTGATAGCACCGCCACCACCACCCACGAACTCACTAAGCTCTGAGCTAAGAGATTTCTATTCATTAAGCTGCTTGAATCCTCATGATGCTCCCGTATGGATATTATCACTGCCTTCGTGTTACAGATGCAGTGAGGTGACTTGTCTAAAGTCACACAGCAGGTCAGTGGCAGAGCTAGGCCTCGAGGCCGCTCTGTCTGATTGCGTCCCTGATTGATTCCCATCCCTGATGCCACACCACCTCCTTTCTTCCCCTTGCCCCATTTTTGGAGGCTGGAGGAGCGGCAAGCTCATGCACGTGGATCCTTTCTTCTCCATTAACTGTTCCTTTGGGCCCAGGCTTTGCGGCTCTCAGACCCCCTCCTCTGGGATCTTCTCAACTGTACACTTGGCCAACTGACTGGGATTTGGCTTCGTCTGCTAGGGCTGCCAGAACCAAGTACCACAGAACAGGGAGCTTCAAAGACAGAAACTCATTTTCTCATAGCTCTGGAGGCTGCAAGTCCCAGATCAAGGTGTTGGCAGGGTTGGTTTCTTCTGGGGTCTCTCTCCTTGGGTGCAGATAGCCACCCTCTCTTCGTATCTTCACGTGCTCCTCCCTCTGTGTGTATCTGTCCTAATCTCCCCTTCTTATGAGGACACTGTTGTATGGGATTAGGACTAATGACCTCATTTATCCTGAATCACCTCTTTAAAGACCGTCTCACCAGAGACGGTCACATTCTGAGGGACTGGGGATGAGGATTTCAACATAGGAATTTTGAGCAAACACAATTCAGCCCATACCAGGATTCAAGCAAGGTCAGTTTCTTGGTCTCTGAAGTTCTCTGGGGTCAGCCTAGGTCACTGGAGTGGCTCTGTAATGGAGATACCACCAGAAATGGGCTTCTGTTGTCACTGAGGGTGGCCGGTCCCCAGGGCTCCCCTGCTGGGGCCCACTTCTGGACCACCCTCTCAGACTTGCTCTGGTGGCCCAGATCCCCAAGGCCTGGCGCCCTCGATCCCACGGTGGCTGCTTCCTTCACACCCGTCCTGCTGCTGTCCATTTCAGATGTGGGCCTCGGTGGAGCTGGAATCTTCCAGCCTGCGATGCCCACTCGTCCTGTAGCACACAGTTTGGCTTTTCATCTCCTTCCCCCCTTCCCATGACTGACTACGTCCTTCCTTCTGTCCATCCGTCTTTTCTTTCCTTCCTATTTCCATCTCTCTTTCTCTCTCCTCTTGTTCTCTTTCCCTCGCTCCTTCTTGTCTGTACACCTGCTCCATGCTGGACACGGTGCTGGCTGCTGGGGAGACACCAAACATCTGTGGCGAAGGTCGATGCCAAACGGGAGCCTCTTTGAGGCAGACCCTGTTCTCGTGCATCTTTCCCCGTGCGTCGTCTCGCAGAGCTATAGTACAGCAATCGGTCGAAACCAGGAAACTGACACTGGTACGTTACTATCAACTACACTGCAGACCTCATCTGGATCCCACCAACTGACACACCCGTGTGTGTATGTGTGTGTGTAGTTCCAAAGTAATGACTCTACGTTTTGGAAGGTGTAAGACAGAAGAGTTTAAGGGAACACTGTTGCCAAACTAGCTCCTCCATCCCAAGACACAAGAGCTTCTGGGATGGAGAGAAAATTAGGGAGAAAGCCTCAGAGTTAGAGGTGAGCGCTTTGCTCCAACAGGACAGCATGGAGCACGTGGCAAGCTGTCATGGGGAATATGAACAGACATTCGAACGAATGAGAAAGAGCAGCTGGCGTTGCTTCGATTTTGCAATCGAGCTAACAGAGCCAGCTCGGTGCCCTGACCCATGCTAGCAGCAAGCAGGCTGAGGGAGCCAGGCGTCCTTCCCACCTCGTCTCCCCCCACCCCGCCCGCTGCTCTTGACCTCTCTGTCTCCTACTCTCGGGCTCTTAGGACAATAAGTACAAACCCATAAAGCTCCTTTCAGTGAGCGCATCTTGCTTACCCGCTCTTATCAGAACAGAGGAGAACTGAAAGGGCTTTCAAAAGAGCCATCTGTTAGTTTTCATAAAGACATTATCTGCTTCCCATCACAGGGCTTTTGCTGTCTCTGACACGTGTCTGCCCTCCCTCCACTGTCTGCGCGAGCCGGAGCACACTCTCCGCTCTGTCTGCGCCTGGCTGCTGGAGGTGGGTTGCAGACAGAGTATTTATCTAAAAGTGAAGAGATCTGACTTATAAGCAAGCCCGATATTAAATGTATAAATAATGCATCCTGTGGCATTATTTATAATGCAATAACATCCCTATAATGTAATAAAAGTATGCAGGTTCCCAGCACTTTTCTTAACCCCTTCATGTCTTGGAGGATGCGGTGGGTCGACCAGCCCCCTGAGTCCTCCAGGACTTTGGAATGGGGTGCTATCTATCAAGCCCTGCCTGGGATCCAGCTTCTGCCCAGCTGAGTCTTTGGACAACCACCAGCAGGAGAAACTTGGCCCCGGTACTTGGAGTACTGATTTTCAAACTTTGGTATGAGTCTGAATGCAGGTTTCCCAACTTTAATCTACTGATTTAGAATTTTTAAGCACCAGGAGGGGAAATTTGTATGTTTAACCAGCTCTCTGGTAGATTCTAAGACAGGTAAACGAGCACTTTTGGGTTAGCCCTGACTTGCAGCAAGATAGACCATTAAGCTTCCCCAGCTCATCGCTCTGAGACTGAGTCAAGTCAGCCTTGAGAGGACCGTGCACTGGTCTTGTGCCTTGGTTCCAGGTCTTGCTCACCTGCCCAGCAGCCATGTCCCTCCTGCCACTGGCTGCCAGCTATGGGTTCGGGCCCTGCTGACCTTCTTGGTGCCACCTGGCACCTACCTGGTCGTCTGAGTCTAGTCGGCTCCTGTATCTCCTCACTTACCGGATGGCAGAAAATTCTGGGTAGACCATAGGAGACCAGTGTTTGCTTGGATGCTTGGATGCCTGGGCTGGGTGCCTCCAAACTCCCGGTCTCCAGCCCGCCCTGGGCTCCCCACGCTGCCCAGAAACCTGCCTCTCTCTTTGGCTCTCTCCCGTTCTCCCAAGTGTCCGTGTCCTTGGTATCTGATGTCTTTCAGATGTCCAATCTCTTCTTCACAATGGATAAGCAACCTCATATACTGGGTCACTGAAAAACTAGAAGCAGTCAGAGGAGGGATATGCTCTGAACCTCCTGTTCTTCGCCCTGACTGCCCACCTGCGAGCTTATCTCTGCCTGCACCCATGTGTCTTCCTGCCCTAGTAGAAGAGGTAAACTGCCTCCAACATGAGACTGATCCTCCCATAGGGAGGACTCCAACCCCAGGCTTCCCAGGTAACCCTCTCCATCAACTTCTTCTCCGAATCTCCAAACGTTTTCCCTACTGATTTTCCATCAACTCCTAAACATATTCAGCATCTTTCAGCCATCCATCGTCACTTTGCCCCATGCTGCTTCTAACTCCTACTCTGTCTCTTTCCCCATGTCAACCTTATTTCGTAATAATTGTGCTGTGCATACAGTGATTCTTGTCAGAAGAGTGACAATACATAGTAAATGTGCTAACTCACCTAGTACTAGTTTATTTAATCCTCACAATAACCATAGGATACATTAATACTGGCTGAGTTGACAGCTAATTAAAGCAGAGGGAAATTGGGTAATGCGTCCAGAGGCACACAGTACTGTGGGATCTGGTCCCAGGCAGTTGGCCTTTGGAGTAAGCGTCTACACTTGCTGACGCGGTTCCTGCCCCTGCAGTGACTCCTCCACAATTTGGTCCCTTCTCCCAGGGCAGCAGTGACCTCTGTTTTGTTACATCCACTGGAAATTTTGGGACTTGATTTCACCTGGCAGAGTGCCAGACGACATTGACTTCCACGTGCAATTTTGGAAACCCCCATTTTTCTTGGTTCTTAGGGCCCCATACTCTGTTCTCCTTTTACCGTTCAGGTCTCTTCTCAGTCACATTTTTAGGCTTCTTCTCTCTCGGCCCAAGACCTTATATTTAGGGGATGCCCCAAATATATATCCACCCTACGCATTGTTCCAACTAGATCCCAAGAACTGCCAAGTCTTGGTTCTGATCACTAGACAAGGTCTAGTCTATTGGCCTGATCTCTTGAAACAGACATACCCTTCACTTAATTGATTATTTTGCCCAAGTCAGTCCCTTCCTTCCTCCTTCCCGACTCAGTCAATGGCTACCACACCAGTAGTTCATCCAGTTCCCTAGCTGAAACTCACATGGCATTTTGGTCTCTCTCTCTCTCTTCCCCGCATTATCTATTCAGCCATCAGTCTCAATCTTACCTGCTAAATTGCCCTCAACTCTGTCACTTCACACATGCCTCCTGAGACCGTCTCAGTCTGTCTCCTCCCCCTGTGCCTACAACGGATTCCTAACTGGCCTCCTCACTCCAATCTTGTGGCCTCTGATACATCTTTTCTTTTTTGAAAAAATTATGAACTATTTAAAATAGACAGAAAATGATAGACAATGACAGAACACACATCCATTAATCTACCACCGAAATTTAACAAACAGTAGTATTTTGCCATATTTGGATGTATTTGTTGAAAGAATGTTACAGATGCAGTTAGAGAAATGGGCACCCCATTCTTTTCTCCTCCACCTTCTAACCCAGAGGTAATTACCAACTGAAGTTGGTGTAGATCCTTTTCATGTTTAAAAAATTGACGTGTAAAATCTGTATCCACCAGTGTCATAGGGTTTCGAATATTTAAAATTTACATAAATCATATCACATATAATTTTGAAAAGTAAATGGATGTCATGTCTTTGAGATGGATCCACATTGACACACAGAGGTCTAAGTCATTCTTTTGAACTTCTATGCTTAACTGTAGCTATATTCTATCCTTTCCTTATCCATTTCCCTGAACTTGGTTGTGTCCAGGGTTTCACTATTATAAAAAGTGCTGCAAAGAGTATCTGTATTCATGGGTCCCTGTACATTGTGTTTTTTTCTCCTCTGTAAGGTGCAGATCTACAATGGGAATAGCTGAGCCTTCTGGTGTAAGCATGTTTACTAGATACTGGCAGATTCTTTTCACAATGGTTATATCAACTTATACTTCCTCCAAGAGTTTATCAGAATTTTCATTTCCTCACATCCTCACTGCAAACTCATAAATACTTAAAATATGAAGAGTGAGAAGCAGTGCCTCATTGTTTTAATTTGTGTTTCCCTGATTGCTAGCGATTTTGAGAATTTTTCACATTTGTCATTGGTGTTTTCTGTAAATTGCTAGTTCCTATCCTCACACATTTTTACATTGTTTGTATTGTTTGATTGACTTTTAAAATTAATTTTAGGAGTTCTTAAACATTCCAGAAATCAATCCTTTGTTGGCTATGTGCTTCCTTTTTACTTTATTTATGGTATCATATGTTCTTCCAAAGATTTAAATTTTAATATAGAACACCCTCCATCTTTCTTATTTTGGTTTGTGTTTTTTAGTCTTATTTGAAAAATCTCTCACGATGTTATAAAGTTTTTTTTGCTATATTTTCTTCTGAAAGTTTGACAGTTTTTTTTTTTTTACATTTAAGTTCTTCAATTTATTTGAAATTCATGTGTGTAAGTGACATGCTGTGGGATTAAATTTTATTTTACTTTTCATATAGAGAGCAAGTTGTACAGAACCACTTTATGGATTAAAACATTTTTTCCACTGATCTGTGATGTCAGCGCTGTCCTACACCGAGGTCCCTTATGTGCGGGTAAGCTTCGGGGCTTTATCTTTGGCTTGTTTATCCTTCCACCAGCACTGCATATTTTATTTGCTACGGCTTTGTAATTACCGTTTTTTAAAAATTGAGATTATAATTAACACAGCATAAAGTTCATCTTTTCAAAGTGTACTGTTTGGTGTCTTCTGTATATTCACAGAGTTGTGCAACTATCAACAATCAGTTTTAGGGCATTTTTTTATCACCCTGGAAAGAAACCCTATACCCTTTAAGTATCACCTCCATACTCCTCACCATCCAGCTCCCTTCCTGCCCAGCCCTTGGACACCACTAATCTACTTTCTGTTTATAGATTTACCTATTCTGGATATTTCATACGTATGATGTAATGTTTTCAAGACTCATCCATGTTATAGCATGTAATAGTACCACACTGCTTTTTATGGCTGAATAACATTCTATTGTATGGATATACCACAATTTGTTTATCCATTTATTAGTTGATGGGCATTTGTTTTTTTTCACTTTTTGGCTATTATGGATAATGCTATTATGAATGTTTGTGTACTGTCTACGTTTTTGTATGAATGCATGTTTTAAATACTCTTGACTATATACCTAAGAGTGGAATTGCTGGGTCATATGGTATTCTATACGTTTAACTTTCTGAGGAACTACAACATTATTTTTTAAATTGGCTGCACCATTTTACATTCCCACCAGTAACATATGAGGATTTCAACATTTCCACATCCTCATCAGTACCTGTGAATTTCCCTTTTCTTGATTATAACCATCCTACTAGGTGAGAAGTAATCTCTCACTGTGGTTTGGATTTGCATTTCTGTGACAGCTAATGAGGATGAGTATTTTTTCATGGACTTATTGGCTATTGTGTTTCTAAGGAGAAATCTGGATTTAAATCCTTTGCCCATTTTAAAGCTGAGTCTTTTTATTATTGAGTTGTAAGAATAATTACTATTTATATCTAGTAGGGGAAATTATTCCTTCCACCATCATTTCTTCCTTCTTTTCCTCCTTGTTCTTCAAAATTATCATGGCTATTCTGTGCTCTTTACTCATCTTTATGAAATTGGGATCAACTTGTATGTCACTATTTATTTATGTTGGCAGATTTTTCACTGAATTTAGAGATAGATTGCTTTTGGAGAGAATTGCCATCTTCAGATTATTGTCTTCCCATCTATGAACATGGTATATCTTTCCATTTGTTCGGATCTTCTTTTTGTCATATTTGGACAGGATTCACCTGCACTCCCTTATGGAGAAAGTCCCTGCTGTTCACTTATGCACATGACCTTGCAAACCCCCCAAAGTTGGGTCTGTTTAGCAACACTCCCATTTTCCTTAAATTGATTTGACAACTGCTTTTCCTACTCATGTGTTCTTTGATATCTTCCCATCAGATTTTAGATATTTAGGAAACTCCAAGAACTCTTAGATTCCTGAGCTGGGAAGATGTGGAAAGGTAGTGTCATCTTCTCTCTAGATGTTCCAGATTTTCAGGAAAAAGTCTGGGTTGAGCTTAGGATAGAGAAATTGATGGGTTAAAACATGCCTTCAAAAAGTCTTGGCATGCCTTGAAAGAGGTTAACCTATAAACAAGTGAACTATTTGGATGTTGGTGAAAGATGTTGCCTCTTAAAAGTTGAGCACTGCTTCTGTGTTATAGGGAGGGATGTGAAGTTACTGTGAAGAATATCTCTGGGAAGAGGGACATGAGTGCACCCTTTTGTTAGGAAGATTTAAAGTGAGGGGACAACCAGTGGCTTTGGGAAAGGTTGTAAGCAGAAAATTGCGGTTTCACTAAATCCATACTTCTGAGTATCTGGAACTAGAAAGTTATGAGGTAGGGGATGAACAAATATTCACATAGGGCTGTGGAGCATCAGAAGGAACAGAGTGGTTTGACTTTCCAGGTCCCACATGAGAACTTTGACTGAATAAGATGGACAGGCAGATGTCAGTTGGGTAGAAAGGGCACAAAGGGGAAACAAAAGTAGGATGGTGGTGGGGAGCAGAGCCTGGACTTTTGACCAGGACCTCGAATGTGTGACAAGGACTGATTCTGGACATATCACCAAAGCGGAGACTGAGAGCCTCTTCTGACCCATCATCCTCAGATGGACGTGTGTTGGGCATGATGACTGCCGTGGTGGCATCCTGCTTGCCACCAAGGAGGCTGCTTGTGGTGCCTTCTGTATCTGAGAGTTGTTTCACCTCTCAGCCCCTAGGTGGTGCACCTGAGTTCACGCTGCTCCCCTCAGAAAAGCAGGATTGATTAATAGAACTGGGAGTTACTGGGGTGTCTGGGTGGTTCAGTTGGTTAAAGCGACTGCAGGGTCCTGGGATCGAGCCCCGCGTTCGGCCCCCTGCTCAGCGGGGAGCCTGCTTCTCCCTCTTCCTCTTCCTGCCGCTCTGCCTACTTGTTCTATCTCTCTCTCAAATAAATAAATAAAATATTAAAAAAAAAAAAATGAACTGGGAGTTACCAAAAAGCAGTGGTCCTGGGAGAGGAGGACATCAGAATACGGGACACGGAGCTCAAGCTAGTGTTTAATCATAAGAAAAGCCCTAAATCCCAGGGGCGTGAAGCAGCTCCTATCAGCTCCAGTGATAATATGGAAGGTGAGCAGCATAGTAAGGACATTAAGTTTTTATTCAGCACATATTAACTGAAGGTCTACTATGTGCCAACAGCTGTTCTAGGTGCTGGGCACGCACAGAACAGTCAACAGAGCAAAGCGCCTGCTGGCCGTCTAGTCGGAGAGAGAGGCAGCAAACAAACACGTGCTTGGGATTAGCTGGAATTGGTTGCTGAGCATTTTAATAGCCCTAAGTCACAAATGTATGTTCCTTATTTATAAGCCTTTTGAATATTACTATACATTAACAATAAAATAATCCAGCCTCAAAATAAATAAATAAATAAATAAATAAACACATGCTTGGGTGCAAAGTGCAGAGGAAGACAAGGAGAGGCACCGGGGGCTGGGGTTTGCAAGAGGAAGCAAGAGTCCACCGTGCAGAGCCAGCCAGGGGGGCTGGGACAGAAAGAAGGACCTGCTCAACTAGATGGACCAGTTGGGGGGCAGTCTGGGCAGCTGCGCCGGGGCTGTCAGAGGAGGGATGGGGGTGCACACCAGCGCGGGGTCAGTGGAGATGGAGGGAGAGAGGTAGGCTCGACTGAATTTGGTGACTGATTGAACGTGGGTGTGGGAACAAACTGAAGTCAACATCCCTGGCCTGGCCCCTGATCTGGGTGACCATTCACATAGCCTGAGATGGCTCCCTGAGCCCCGTGCAGGCATCTTCCTGACCTCAAAGTCATTTTTATTATTTTCCAGTGTGCAGAGTACCCAGAACTGAACTAATAAAGAACAGCAGTTCTGCTTTAATGAGCAGAAAAGACTAATTTGTAATTAGCGTATACATTATTTGTACTTAATGAGTGCTTTCCAAAGTCCTTGTGGGGGTTGTTTGTCTTCCTAAGTATTTTAAACCCCCCTCCTCCCAACCATCTTGCTTATGCTGTTTGTTTGTACTCTGTTCCTAAAAATACACATGAGGACACATGCGTACATTTGCACTCTCATTCACCTGCAGCCATGTGCAGACTGTTGGCAGCCAGAGGGGCACCCACAGGACCGTGCAGCGACCGCGTTCACTCATTTGTAAGTGTAACCCTACACTCTCATGCATCGACACAGGCATACAAACCTCACGCCTATGTGTAAGTGTGTGCATGCACATATATATACATGTACCCTTTCCTGTGCGCCCACGCCCAGGAAGCATGGGTACACAGCACATGCGCACTCATCTAAGAAGCCCGAAGGAGGAAATGTGCATCCATAAGTGCCCCAGCACATGCACGTCAATACACACATGCAGGCACTCACCCCCAGGCTGCCAAGGGTCAGGGGATTCCTCTCCTCAAGTAGTGATGATGTCAGGCCTTCATCATTTTGGCCTTGTTCAAAGATTTGAGGTTCTGAGGCTTCACCCTCTTGCTCACAGCACCTTGCCTTGTACAAAGGGATCAGCTACTGTTAAGTAATGCGACCTCCCAGTTATGCTCCTGGCTACCCGGGCTTGTGAAAGATCTGGAGAACAGAGGTCCTACACACACCATAGCCACAGGCCTGCGCGGGTGGTCAGAGGTGGGCTTATGCCTCCTTGGGCCAGGGCTCGGCTCAGGCAATCAGCAATAACAGCCCTAGTCAGCGCCATGTTTTCCGGCCCCCCAGGCAAAAACTCTGCACAGTGGTCAGGATGAGCACCAACCAATCCGTCCTAAACACGAATTATGCCGTAGGGACTTCACCCACATTGACACGTAGACCCTTTCTACCAGAATACTGAGGTCAACATTATTATCCTTGTTTTGCAGACACCCACCCAGGAGCTCAAAGGAACACCGGTGTTTGTGCAAGGCCCCCCAGAGGTAGGCTTGAGTCCAGATGAGTCTCTTGCATGATTTAATCTCTGCGTGTCCTCAGCAAACCACCCCCTGCCCTGCTGGCCTCGCCCAACACAGGGTCGGCTGGAGCAGGTAGGAGAGGATGATAGAGCTGCCCAAGGTTCTTGGTGCCTCTGACCTCCCACCAGGCATCCCCTTGGGGGCTGAAGGACAAAGATGAGGTACTCTGTTCACCCACGGGCCAGAGACAGTCCTTCCTGGAGAAAACACAACTCATCTTTTCTGGTTTTGATGTTTGCTTTCGATGTGATTCCAGCAAAGCAGCTGGTCAAGTCTTCCTTTGTCGGAAGATCTGAGTGGTCTGCTGATGTCAGGTCCGCCCTGGGTGCTGAGTTCCTAAGATCAGATACATTGGGTTTGCAAAAACTTAACTCTGAGATACTATCCCAAGTGAAAAGGGAAAGCACCAGAACTTTCTTCTTGCGTTAGAAAATGCCACATTCCTTAAAAGTTGCTAAGGTGTGTGGTCTGTTACCTGCCAGTCATTGGCCTCTTACTCTGGGGCAGGCCCTATGCTGGGACCTGGGCGCCGGCACCGCTGACAAAGGCCCCAGGCCACTTTTGGCTCACATCATTGGAAACACTCTAAAGAAAAAAGTAGTACAAATGTTCTTACAGCTATTCTTTCATTTGAGTCTGAAAATACCTTACGAGGGAAGTAAAAATACTACAATAAACAGTGACAACAGCTGGTTTACCGAACAGTTACTATCAGCCAGTCCCACAATGGCCTCGACGTGCTCGATGTTTCACAAGCAACAGTCTATTCACTTCTCACTAGGAGCCTATCAAGTTCCAGTCCGAGAATGGGCTATCAGGGCTCCGGTTCTCCTGCTGAGAAATGAAGGATCAGTGCGGTGACGTGACCCGAGCAACGTCTACAGGGAGGGTCCAGGCCTGCTGACTCTTAGGACTGACCTCCTGTCCCTGCCAGGCTGGATGGAGTGGGGTGTGGGCGCCGGGAGCCATGCGCCTGGTGTGTGTTTCCAGTCTCTGTGGCCCTAAAGCTGTCCCAAGCAATGCTTTCCAACCCAGTCATCTGGGTGTGTTGACCTCCAGCCAGGGAAGAGGAAAAGGGGCCAGGCCTCCCTTGCTGGTACCGCACCTCTAACAGAGTTTGCCAGTTCCCGGGGTATTACACCCTGGTCAATTTCAGCTACCCACTGTTCAACTACTGGGAGGGCAGGAGGAGGGGGGAGAGGGATATTTAACAATTGCATATTTAATGCCTGGCTCTCTGGCTCCAGCCCATTGTGGAGCCCAAGGTCCCGGCAATTAACCTTTTGCTACTTCTGGGCTCAGAGGGGGCCAACCTGTGGGAACAGAGCACCAGAAGGATATTTCAAGGTATTCTCCATTGCCTCTGCCTGGATGGGGCTGATGGTGTTTAACTTCTTCCTTTGCCTCCCTCGGGGAGAAAACAAAGAGTGGATCCCAGAAAGGCTGGGGCCTCTAATCTCTCAGTAAAAGCCTTTGAAAGGAGGGGACGGTGACTAGGTCTACCACAGAGAGCTGGCAAGCCTGGGTCTCCAGGGGCCAGGCCGGGGCCAGGGGCTCCGTGCGTGGCGTATGGAGCAGGGCTGGCGGGCTGGGAGGAAACGGCTGGCGGAAGGCCTCCTGGACCCTCTATCCTGTCTCCGTCACTCCCACACAGATTAACGAGCCCCAGGATGCCCTTGGTGTTGGGCAGCCATGCTCGGGGCCTCCCCAAAATAGACAGGACGCCTGGTGCCTCTTGCCACCGTCCCAGCTATTGTCTTTATGAGCCTGGTGAGTTCAGGGATCATATCCTAACACTTCCTCTTCATGCTTAATCACTATCCTGATGGAGAGCCGCTCGCACCGATAGCCTGGGGGCTGTTGAGGGCAATGCAAACCCTGGGCAGCCAGGCCTCCATCGTGTGCATCTTGGCGGGGGGAGGGGGCTCCAGCACTGCTGTGGTTGCATCTGGAAAGGGGCAAATGGGGCCTGTTAACCTTAAAAAAATGGAAGTCCTTTTACTAGCAAAAATGGGTTTATTTGGCAATAGCAGAGAATTATAACTGGGGACGTGCAAGCTATGGCAAAAACCAGAGGCAAGTCCAACAAAGGAGAGGAACATTATTTTATGGAGAAGAAGGAGGAAGTCGGGAGGGGTTGTTTGAAGGAAAGTCCATTGGAGAAAAGCAGTTCGGGGTGATGACAGTTTCTGACTGGCTGAGTTGCAGGGGTGGGCGATTTCCTGTAGGGATGCGCTTACACCTTTCCTTGGTGGGACCTGTCATGGATGATTCTTTCCTGAGGAGACTCCTCTGTTGAGGTCTGTAACTGATCATTCTTCCTGTAGTTGACACGGAGTGGAGTGGCTACCTCTTCCGGCCTCCCCTTCTAGCCTTCCTTGTCCACTTTAATGACATTTCCCTTTATTATTTTTCACGAGCCACTGTGGAGCCTTTGCAAGGACTCGGAGATTCTTTCTGGCTGAGGCTGACTGAGGGGGGCATCAGGCTCGAGTTGGTGCTATGGGGTGGGGGCGGTGTGTGGGCCAGAGTCAGCCACTAGGGGGCGGGCCCTGACAGCAGGTGGACCAGGCTAACCCCCATCTAAGCTCAAAATGACTGGGAGGAAGGACAGCCACAAAAAGTGGCCTGCTCTGGGTCTTGTCAGCTCCAGAGAGAGCCAAACCCCAGGGAAGTCTCGGAGGTGAGGACACTGGAGATAGGAGGCCATTCGTAGATTCCCTTTATCTTCTCTGTCCGCAGCAATGGGATGATGATGAGCTGCACCAGCGTCTGGACAGAGATGGGAAGTGGCTTCCCCATGCTGTGGAAGGGGTCAGGGGCAGGACAAAAATCAGAGGCACAGAAGGACAGGTCTGGGCTAGAGTCAGGAGCTGACAGCTTCAGGCAAGGGACACGAGACAAATGTGGGAACCCTGGCTGGAGGGTAGAGAAGCCCCGAAGGGCCTTTCTTGGTTGTGTTCTCTTGGGCCTGCCTGGCCGGGCCTGCTTAGCACTTTTTCAGTTTCACCAAAGAAGTCCCTGCCCTCCCTGTTCTTAGCCCTGGCTGATTCTGGCAGTTTGTGAACCCTCTGAGCTAGCTACCTGCCCAGCATGGAGCTTTCCAAGGATGCGCTAGTGGGCTGAGGCTGAAAGCCAGAGGGGCTTGGAGTTCATACTGAGGAGAGAAGACTGGGGAGCCCAGCCACAAGTGGGAGGTCTGAAAGAGCCAGGGGCCTGCGGCTGTCTTGTCCATCCGTCCGTCCGTCTATCTGTTCATCTAGCCATTCTCCATCTATCTATTGATCGGTTCAATCAGTATATGTCACATGCCAGGCCCTCTTTTAGGTCCTGAGAATACAGCTCTGAACACGACAGAGAAGGCCTCTGATCTCATGGGAAACGGCATTGGAATGGCAGCATCCTGGAGACAAGCCAAATCACTAATTGTGGCATAAGGACGGAAGCAGGTAGGTCTTCCCTTGAACTACCAAGGCAGCGGGCCCCCCCACCTGCCCTGACCCAGGCAGACGTTTACAGTATGTGTAGCTGTAGCCCAGACGTGCATACCTGTGGACGCTCACCCTGCCTTCCCTCGGATACCGACCCAGCCGGGGTCACAGTGGATGCACCCATACACACTTGAATGCACGACTGTCTAAGTACTCGTGCACACACGCACACAAATTCACACACGCACGCATTTTTTTTATTCTTATGTTAATCCCCATACATTACATCATTAGTTCTAGATGAAGTGTTCCATGATTCGTTGCTCGTGCATAACACCCAGTGCTCCATGCAGAACGTGCCCTCCTCAATACCCACCAC
>NC_138378.1:17957149-17985440 GCF_054177405.1 Leptonychotes weddellii | reverse complement strand
TCTCTCTCTCTCATTCTCTCTCTCTCAAATAAAAATAAAATAAAATCTTAAAAAAAAAAGAATTCCTCATATCAGTGAGATCATATGATACATGTCTTTCTCTGTTTGACTTATTTCACTCAAAATAATACCCTCCAGTTCCATCCACGTCGTTGCAAATGGCAAGATCTCATTCCTTTTGATGGCACATGCACGCATTTTATGCACCCTTGGGACAGTTGGGATCTGTATGCATACAACACATGTACCCACATATACACTCATCCAGGCACAGGGGTCACATGCCCCTGAGCCTACATGTGGGCGCACATGCATACAAATGTCCCCTCTGACTTTGACCTTTTTCCCAAAGCCCCCACGCCCTGCCATTTTCCCATCCTATCCTGGGGAATTACCCATATCTCTGACAAGAGAATGGGTTACTAATGCAGCCACAGAACTGTTTTGACACTTTTGACGAATAACATTCAATACTATTAATTGGAACAATTGCTTTTCATTTAACTAAATCACGGGAATTGCTAAACTAAATTGAAACGGAATGTAATTTTGCCGCGCGCTGCCTTAATATGGGCCTCTAAATGTCTTCTCCCTGAAGGATTAGTAACTTAATCACCCACCAGTGATAACTGCTTCCCAGGCTCAGCTGGGAGGCCCCGTGCTCAGCAGCCGCCTGGCTGGGAACAGGCTGGGCACCCGTGAAAGCTCCCCCAGCCCTGCGGTTCCTCTCCTGCATTATTCATG
Organism: Leptonychotes weddellii; assembly: GCF_054177405.1. Lineage (NCBI taxonomy): Eukaryota > Metazoa > Chordata > Mammalia > Carnivora > Phocidae > Leptonychotes > Leptonychotes weddellii. The sequence continues at coordinate 17,984,696 of NC_138378.1, read as the reverse complement.
GTGGAGAACACGGCTCCCTCCCTTCTCTGATTCCAGCAGGACCCTCAGAGATCATCTCCATTGTCCCTTGGTTCTGTCCCTCTGTTTGCGATCTGGCCCAGGGTCTGTCACCCCAGGAGTCTGAATGTGGGCCCAGACTCTGTCTCTGGGCCTCTCTGAGCCTTGCTGAGACCCTTTGTCCCGAGAACACTGGCCCTGGAATCCTGGGGCCCTTTAGACTTGAGGGGCAGCCCAGAGCCCGGCCTTGCTTCCAGAGATAGGTTGACATGGGCCAGAAATTCCCCGTGCGCTGCCTGGGAGAGCAGGAAAGGCCCCAGTCCGGCGGGCTGCCGGAGGGTGACAGACTGTCCTGGTTCGCTGCAGACAGAAGGATTTCCAAGACATGGAGCTCTCAGTGCTGAGACTGGATGGTCCCCAGTAAATGGCGGGGCGGCGGGGGAGCTGATCCCCTTGCTGTGGGGCTATCTGTGCTTCCAGTTAGAAGTCATCCTATTGAGTGCTTACTGTATGCTAAGACATGATATACATGATCTCATTTCATTTTTGAAACCGTTTTATGGAGATAAATTCTGTTAACATACTCGTTCAGAAACGAGAAAGCCGAGCCTCCGTGTTTGTAGCCTTCTCTAAGATCTCGAAGGTCTGAGCCTAACACCAAGGATAACAGCCGCTGGTATTTATAAAAGCTTGCTCTGTGGCAAGCCCTTGTGGCTAAGAGCTCAACATGCATCTCCCCAGCCACCTTGAAGATAGGCCTCATTTCTGTTATTCCCATTTTATAGGTAAGAAAACTGAGGCTTACAGGAGTCAAGGTTCTTGCTGGCCGGTGCCAGAGCTGTGCTTCTAGATGCAGGAGTGGGCCCGCCCCTACAACGCCCACTGTATTGGCTTGTCTGTCAGGCCATCTAGGGGCCTCCCAGGATCTTCTCCCCTGGGCGGTCTGAGGAGACCCATGCAGAGGGCTTCTGGAGGTGAAGGCCCCAGTGTATTGGAGTCACTGACTTAAGTGTGGCTTCCTATAGGCTCAACTCCTGCCTGTGGGTGTCCAAATTAGGCATGGCCACTCCCTGGATAAAGGTTTCTAGAAATGCCACCCCTTTCCACTTCCTGTGACATGGAGGCTAGCACTGGGTCCTTGAGTGGGTTCTCTTCATGACCATGGGTTCTTGAGTTCTGTAGCCCATCTTCTCGCCCGCCCCTGCTGAGCTGAGGCCTCCCGGGGCCTAGAGCAACAGTCTCTTCGTAGGCCTCTGGACCTGCCTCTGCATCCCCTCCCTCTCCCCTGCCCCAAGGTTGCTGGACAGTCCTTTTTTTTTTTTTTTTTAAAGATTTTATTTATTTATTTGAGACAGAGAGAATGAGAGAGAGAGAGAGAGAGCACATGAGATGGGGGAGGGGCAGAGGCAGAAGCAGGCTCCCTGCCGAGCAGGGAGCCCGATGCGGGACTCGATCCAGGGACTCCAGGATCATGACCTGAGCTGAAGGCAGTCGCTTAACCAACTGAGCCACCCAGGCGCCAGGTTGCTGGACATTTCTAAATGTTCCTCTGAGTTGTCATTCCAAAATACACACTTGAAGAGGAAGGCGCCCATTTCAAGAGGGAGTAACATTCCTGAGCCCTGATGAAGAGCCAGACACTGTGCCAGGCATTTGGTGTCCATTCTCAATGAATCCCACAGCATCCCGGGGCTGGGGGATTATTCCCATTTCACAGTTCAGAGAACTGAGGCACTGAGGTGAAGGGATTGCCCAAGTTCATGCACTGGGTCAATGGCAGGCCGAGCTTTCAGAATCAGGCTGTTTGATTCCACACACCCGATTCTTTCTCCAGGCTGGGACTACTCTTCTTGGGAGTGTGGCTCTTGGGAGCTCCAGCTTTCTCTGTGTCCCTGGGCGGGGCGGGCAGTGTGACAGGGTGGCGACGCTTGCAGGGTCTGTGCAGAGATGCACGCGGGCCGGGAGCCCCAGGCGGGCCTGTTGCTCGTGAGACCTTGGGCTGAGATCCATTTACCTTCACGTGTAACATGGGGGTGCACGCTGTCCCCCCTTCGCAGCCCTGTTGGCTGGTAGCATGAGGAGCTCAGCTCAGGGCCTGGAGCGGAATAGAGGCTTAATAAATGGTGGTTACCATGATTATTTTATTCTTTCTGGCGGTTTGGAAGGAGGTTCTCCAGAGTTCAACCCAGCTGACTGTCAAGCCCGGCCTCCCTGTACATTTTACGCTGCCCGTGCCCTTGAGTTTCCCATTAACTTAATAGGCCTGGACATAAAGGAGCCCGTTGTTCATGGGATCCCAGAGTCAATCAACAATCTACCCTTCACTGCTCCCATTCACTAAAATCGATATGTATTGATTGAACACCCAGGCCGCGTGGGGCCCTGAGGCTGCCCTTGAGGTGGTTTCATCCTCTGGCTGAGCCGGGAGGGGGAGCCACGGGAGTGTTTCTCCAAGTGTGGCCCCGGACCAGCAGCATCAGCAGCATCTGGGAACATGTGATAAAATGCGAATCCTTGCAAATTCCAAGCCCTACTGAATCAGAAGGCAGGGCGCAGGCGCTGGTGTTTAATGAGTATTCCAGATCATTCTAAGGCACGCTGAGGTTTGGGAAACATTACTCTAAAGACCAGAACACAGCTACTCTCTGAGAGGGACTGGCTGTGGGATCTGGGGAAGGAGTGTGGGAGTCAGCGGGGCGGGGGATCTCTGGGGAGCAGGGGGGGATACCCTGACGCATGAACTGCTGCCCCTCTCAGTCCTGGGCCAAGGGGGAGGAGCCGGGACTGCTGTTAGCTCACATGGTACCCCCTGTGAGTCAGACAAAGGTGCCCCTTCTCTGGCTGGAAGCTGCTGGCAGGTGGAGCAGGGGCTGGATTTCCATCTTCGTTCACCCCCTTTGTGTGCAAGGCTCAAGCAAAGTACGAGGTGGGCCTGGAAGCACCATGACTGTCCTCACCCGGGGGTCTGGCTCCTGGGATGCTGGATGCTCTCCCTGCAGCACAGACTGTCCCCAAGTCTCAGGCCTCGGCAGTCCTTCAAATGAAACAGGCTGCAAAGACCAAAACCCTTGGGAGAAACAGGGCAGTCAAAGCACAGTTATGAAGACAGCAAGCCACGGACTGGAGGAGACATCCTGCCCTGAGCCAATGCTGGAGAAAATAAAACAGGCGTTTGATAGGCTCTCGACGTGCAGGTCCCTCCAGAGCCTGGTCCTCCTGCCAAAGACAAGTTAGCCAGACACTGATGGAGAAATCGAACAAGCCATGGAGTGTGGCCGAGGAGTAAGAGCATTCTCGCCCCCCCATCCCCATCCTGGCTGCCCTAATCAGCACCTGACAGCCAGCCTTCTGCCTCCTGCCTCACCACCCCCTCCTCCAGGGGACCCTCTCAGGCCACACTCCCATCCCCCCCGCACCCCCCCACCCCACACAGGCTACCTTGGGCTTCACCACCTCTAGATTCTGGCCTGCAAGGAGCAGCCTTCCCTCGCTGGGAACCCTCAGTCTGCCTTGCCCTCCTGTTCTTAGGGGCTCTTATACTTTCCCTTCATCCTGGAAGCCTTCCTGGGTTTTGGCTTCAGCTGGCCATCAGGAACACGGCTTTATTTGTTCCTGGGGCTTGACTGGGGCCATAGCTCTTCCATAGTCCTCTCTCTTCCAGAAGGTGACTTCCTGGAGGTAGGGGACTACCCGAGTGTCTTTGTCTTCTGTCTTCCCAACTGGGAGCATCTTATAGCAAGGCCAGGTCTCTCTCTGCAAAAGAGTTTCCTTGCTCCAACATCTGCTGCTATACGTTTTGCACAAAGTAGAGGGAGTGAAAGCCCTGCTTGGTTCAGCCCCAGGGGCTCCTAGACCGGCCTCGCTGGCACCTGCTAACGCCTGGGTACCCACTGCTGCAGTGGGTCGTTCTGGGGCTGCTACTCATCTCACCGCCCCAAACAACAGTTGAGGCCTCTCATTCCCTAACACATGCCAGAGAGCTTGCTCTCTGCAAGGCCAGCTCCTGGAGGAAGTCTGCGGGACGGCTGGACCACGTGCCTCCATCCTAGTGCCCTTGGAGACTCACCATACTTGTTTCTGTTGTCTCCATACATGCCCCAAACTAAACCCAGTGTCTTCCTTCTCACACCAGCTATAGCTTCCAGTCTTCCTCTTTCTGTTAAAAATAGTTTCACCTAGGCTTGAAAATGCAAGTCACCAAGGTTTCTTTCCTGCCTCCATTTTCATCTCTTCCAAAAATCTGAGTGGCTTCTCCAGAATTTCTCTGCCATGTTTTTTCCTTTCCTTTCCTATTTGCCCCTTCTGAGGTATAGCCCCTCATTTCCTCACACACTTGCTCCACAAAGGTCTTCCCCTCATTGGTGGCTTTCTATCCCATGGACCCGACACCTGCTGCCAAGGTCATCTTTCCATTGTTCGGGCAAGATCATGTCACTCTCTACTTAACAAACCCCTAGTGCACATGCTAACTTCTCCTTGGAGCCTCTTGTTGGGGAGGGTCACATGAGTGTAGGGCATGCATTATGGAGCCAGAAAGATCTGGGTGACATTCTTTTTTTTAAGATTTATTTATATGAGAGAGAGACAGAGAGAGAGACAGAGAGAGCAAACAGAGGGAGAGGGAGATAAGCAGGCTCCCCACTGAGCAGGCAGCCCAACTCATAGCTCTACCCCAGGACTCCAGGATCATGACCTGAGCCAAAGGCAGTCGCTTAACCAACTGAGCCACCCAGGTGCCCCCAACTTGGATATTTTTATTATTAATTAATTAATTAATTAATTAATTTAAAAGATTTATTTATTTATTTATTTGAGAGAGAGCACATGAGAGGGGTTAGGGTCAGAGGGAGAAGCAGACTCCCTGCCGAGCAGGGAGCCCGATGCAGGACTCGATCCTGGGACTCCAGGATCATGACCTGAGCCGAAGGCAGTCGCCTAACCAACTGAGCCACCCAGGCGCCCCCCAACTTGGATATTTTTAAAAGCATTAAAAACTAGAACATATCAATTTGTCTGGTTTCAGTGGCCACAGCTGTAATTGGATGTCAGTTCATAGCTATCAATGTCTTTATTCCTACTTGGGTAGGAGACAACCTACTGACCATCAAAACCCATCCTCTCTTTTCTCCTTTGTAATAGAAGTACTGGGTACATGGTTACCCAGTTAGACTTCATCTCCTTTTTTCCCCTTTGAGTTAGTTGTGATAATGTGACTAATTTATTTCTGACAGAAGAAGAGCAGAAGTGCTTTGAAGCATTTCCAGGCCTAGCCCATAAAATCCCCGACGTGTGCTCTTCTGCGTTCATTCCCTTTTTGGCTGGTTGGAATGGCATCAAGTCAGGTGGGCTTGGAAGCCATGTGTTGAAGATGGCAAGGCCATCCCCAGCCTGGATACCTGAGTGACTGTGTGGAGCAGAATTCCACTGACCTGGAACCTTTACCCTGGACAGTTCTCTGTGAATGAATATCTCTTTTGCTTCTTAAGCTACTGAAATTTGGGGGGTCTGTTAACCACTAGTTAGCTTATTCTACCAAATATATTACTTATTTCCTGTGGAAGGCATAATTTCTAAAATAATCTCCCAAAGATGCCCCACTATAATACCCAAAATTGTGAGAGAGTATGGTGAAATGTTACTGCCATGATTATGTTATGTGGCAAATTGATCTTAAAATGGGGAGATTATCCTGGGTTATCCAAGTAGATTCAGTGCAATTATATGGGCCCTTAAAAGTGGAGACTTTGTTTGGCAGTTAGCAGTAGGGGAAGCCAGAAAGAGTCAAAGCAAGGGAAAGACTCAGTGTTCTGTGGCTGGTTCGAAGATGTAGGGGCCCATAGCTAGGGGATGTGGGTGGCCTCTAGCAGCAGAGAGTGATCCCTGGCTAACAGTCAGCAAGGAAACCAGGACCTCAGATCGATAGTAGCTGCAAAGAACTGGATTGTACCAACAACCTGAATGAGCTTGGAATCAAAATTTTCCCCAAGCCTCCAGATAAGTGGTCAGCCTGGCTAACAGCTTGATTTCTGCCTTGTGAGACACTGAGCAGAGAACCAGATGAGCCCACTTAGTGGGCATTGTTTTCAACCACTGAGCTTGGGGTAATTTGTTATTCAACAATAAAACCAATACAATCCCTTAAAGGCAGGGGCTCAGATCTTATTTGTCTCAAATAAGTATCTGTTCTCTGTGAAGTCCAAGGAGAGCGCCTGGCATATGAGGACTTATCTAGTTTTGGTTGAATGGATAGACGAGTTTGTGTGGGAGGTGAGTGGGAATCCTCAGGGATAGGTCAGAGATCTGCCCTCCCTTTCTGTAAAGGGCTGGATAGTAAATATTTAGGCCCTGTAGTTATCTATTCAGCTCTGTCCCTGTGGGACAAAAGCAGCCATAGACATTGTGTAAACAAATGTACATGGCTGGGTCCCAATAAAACTTTATTTAAAACAGATTGTGGGCCAGATTCGGCCTGCAGGCCATAGTGTACTAGCCCTGTTACAGAGCACTGGATCTTTGATCTGGTACTTCCACCTAAAGATATGGAATCTTTTGCATAGAACCACCTGTTTTGAAGAAACGTTTTATGGACAGAAACAGTTTCTACCACAATCAACACTTACTTGGTCAGTAATCCTGTAGGTTGCCTTTTCACTCCTTTAATTGTTTCCTTTGTGATGTAGAAGTGCTTTAGTTAGTTTGATGTAGTTCCCCTTGTCTAATTGTGTTTTGGATGTCCTATCCAAAAAATCATTGCCATGATCAACGTCATGAAGATTTTCCCCTATGTTTTCTTCTGGCAGGTTTGCAGTTCTGGGTCTTATGTTTAAATCTTTAATCTATTTTGAGTTGACTTTAATGTATGGTGTGAGATAAGGGTCTAATTTCATTCTTTTGCATGTAGATATTCAGTTTTTCCCACACTATTTGTTCAAGAGACTGCCTTTTCCTTATTGTGTATTCTTGGCACCCTTGGGAAAGATTGGTTGACCATATGTGTGTGGACTCACTTCTGGGCTCTCTATTCTGTTGCATTGGTCTATGTGTCTGTTTTTATGCCAGTACCACAAAGTTCTAAATGGGAGAAAATATTTTCAAAATATATATCTCATAAGTGATTAATACCCAAAATATATAAGGAACTCTTAAAATTCATTAGCAAAAAAACGCCCTCCACAAACAAACAAACAAACAAACAAAAAACACCCCCCCCCATAAGCTGATTAAAAAGTAGGCAAAGGACTTGAATAGACATTTCTCCAAAGAAGACATACAAATGGCCAGCAGGCTTAAGAAAAGATGCTCGGCATCATTAATCATCAGGGAAATGCAAATTCAAATCACACAATGAGATGTCACCTCATACCTATCAGGATGGCTCTTATCACAAAACAAAAGTTAAGTGTTGGTGAGGATGTGGAGAAATTGGCGCCTTGTACACTGTTTGTTGATGGAAATACAAAATGGCATAGCCACTACGGAAAACAGTATTGTGGGTCTGCAAAAAATTAAAAATGGAATTACTGTATGATTAAGCAATCCTGCTTCTGAGTATTTATCCAAAAGATTTAAATCAGGATCTCAAAGAGGTATCTGCAGTCCCATGTTTATTGCAGCATTATTCACAATAGCCAAGAACATGAAAACAACTGAAGTGTCCATCCACAGAGAAATGGATCAAGAAGATGTGGTCTATACATGGAATGGAAGATAATTCAACTCCAGAAAAGAAAAGAATCCTATCACGTGTGATAACATGGGTAAGCCTTGAGGCACTTTGCTAAATGAGTAAAGCCAGTCTCAGAAGGACAAAAACTGCATGAGTATACTTATGCTCATGGTATCGGAAATAGTCAAATTCATATAAAGACAGTAGAACGGTGGTTGTCAGGAGCTGAGGGGAGGGGGACACTGGGATTGCTAGCCAGTGGGTGGAAAGTTTTAGTTATGCAAGATGAATGAGTTCTAGAGGTTTGTCCAGCGCCGTGCCTATGGGGAGCAGCACTGTATTGCACACTTCCATTTTTGGTAAGAGGGTAGATCTCATGGGTAAGTGTTCTTACCATGTAAGAAAGAAAGGAAATATTTGGTCAGGCTTGGTAGTCATTGTCATTCCAGAACATGTGGAGCTTCTTGGTTTGTAGGGGGATGAATCCCATGTGAAGAGGTTTTTTAGCTTTCGTTAGCTTTGCAGAATTCTTCCATCAACGTGGCCTTAGCTGGTTCGCCCTCTTTCAGGGAGGTGAGCCCGGCCTTATTGCCTGCCAGCAGGACTCAGCTGGCGGTGTTTGCAGGGTGGGGGGCTCCCTCCGCCCGCATTCCTCTGAGCCCTCACCCCGTGCCTACAGCTTGAGTGAGCTTCCCCAGCCAGCCTCTGGCAGAACTGGTACATTGCTTCTGGGCCTGCCTGCCCATCCTTCATGAATTTTTATTAAACAAAACTGTAAGCAGATTGATTTTGTCCTCTTTTATTGCATTTTTATTTAATTCCCTTCCATGGTGGAGGCTCCATCATGTTACCACAGAGTAAATCACTCCAGGGCATCAGGCCAACGCCGTGGAGAAGGGCAGGATCTGGCTTCCCAAGAGCACATTTACCGCATAAGAACCTTTATTAGCAGAGAGTCATTGATTTTTTTTTTTTTTTTCAGGTCACAGCCCCTTCACCATCCTTTAAATAAGAGAGTATCACAAAGTTATAGTGGAAGAGAGACTCTGCGAGGCCAGGGTCATGGGGTGGAGGCTTGTCTCCAGGTTTGACAACACTTGCACCCCCCACCATCCTGAACTCTGCACCTACTGTGTGCTGGGTGAAGCATGGAGAAGGAGGAGCGTGGGCGGATTAGGGGTTGGTACCTGAGGGTGGAAGGGAAGATTAAGTCCAGGAACAAAGCAATTTAACATCATTAAACAAAAAAATCAAGTGTGGTTCTAGTTTAGCCACACAACTTTGCATACAAAATTGGAACCATGAGAATTATAAATCAAAGCTTCTCCTTCGGTTTGGGGTTTTACTCTTAGGAACTGGAGAGTTTGGGAGAAGTTTTTGGAGCAAGGTGGTAACAGGGTATTTATTCTCTTTGCTTCCGGAGGCTTAATCTGGCAGTGGGATGCAAAATGGATATGAGAAGAGTTCAGGGATGAGGTTGGAGGCTAGAAACCAGGGCACCCGGGGAGGGGCTAGTGCTGGGTGTAGGCACAAGGCAACGGGAACCTGAAATGAAGTGGTTGAATGGTATAAATGGCCAGCTGGAGACACATCACACAAGAAGGGCGGCGTCAGAGGGGACTCAGGTTTTTTTTTGTCACCTGCAGAAGGAAGTTAAAGCAGAGAAGCATTTTCAGGCAGAGGAAACGGGGGGCCGAGTTTTACGCACGCTCACTTCAAAAGTAAAAGAAATGCACGCATACTTGTTATTGCAAAGGAAGGCAGGCAAATTGCAGAAACATTAGAGACAGGTCTCAGAGAAAATATAAACCATCTTCAGTCCCTCCACCATGATTTGCCTTTGCAATAGTTCATACATTTTGGTATGTATCCTTCTAGGTAGATGAATAAAATGAATCATGCAACCCAAGTTTCTTCAAGAATATGATTCTTAATGGCTGCATATTACCTTATCATCTGGATACACCAAAATTGATTTCGCTGTCCACCTATTGCTGGACTTTGACTTGATTTATAGTTTCTCCATACTATAAATAATGCTGTGGTGAACATCTTGCTGTATGCCTCTTTGTCTGTATCTCTGATAAATTTCTAAAGTAAAATTATTGAGTTAAAGGTTATAATCTTTTTAAAGGCTCTTAATTCATATTGTCAAACGCTCACTAGACACTGATATAGTGTCTGTGTGTGTTCATTTCATAGCACATTTATCAACACTGGGATTATTTTGATTGTTTTAAATCTTTGCCAATTTAGTAGTAAAAAAGAAGGATATACAACTTTTTGTTTCTTAAATTATTCATTTTTTTGATTACTAATATTTTTATGATAATTTTGGGTGTGCCTATTGGTCATTGGTTACTTTTTATTTCTTCCCTTTTAAGATTTGTATCTTTTGCCTATATTTCTATTGGAGAGTTCCTTTTTCTACTTACCAATTTATGACAAGTTTTCTTACTGAGGCAATTAAAGCTTTGTCTGTCATACATGTTGGAGATTTCTTATTTTTTTTCCATTTCTCATTTAGCTTACAAATGTTTCTGTGGTGTTTTTGACAAGTAGAAATTCCGAAGTTTTATATGGTCATTGCTATTAATCTTCTTCTTTTTGTTTTTCTTCCTTCTGTTACACTTTGAAAATCCTCAGGACGAGATCGGGTAAACATTTACCTATAGCTTCTTCTAATTATTTGTGATTTTATTTCTTCAATTTATTTCTTTAGTTGACATTGGACTGGAGTTAGATGGATTTGAATTTGGATCCTGATTCCCCTACTTACTAGCTGTGTGATCTTGAACAAATGACTTAATGTCTCTGAAACTCATTTTTCAGATCTGAAACGGGGCCAGTATTTATCTCATTGATCTGTTGTGAGTATTGCAGGACATGAAGCATGTGAAGTGTCCAGTACAATGCCTGGTGGACAACAGACATTCCAGGGAAACGTTATTATGGTGGAGCTCTGTTAAGTGTGTACAGTTTTGATCTCCGTGAGGGTTGAGCCCATGTCCTGTTTATCTCTGTATTGTGTCTCACCAAGGACACGTCTTAAAGCATATTATCACCAAATATTTAATGAATGGATGAGATGAAATTAACTGATTGCATTTTATAACTTGTAAGGGCAAAAAGATGCCTGCTTCTGGGAATCCACTTTAAAATGTTGAACCCATTTAGAAATGACGAGAATCGTGATATGTGTGTCTAGAATGCAGAAGGAAAAAAAAACCCCAAACAAATGAACATTGTGTTTTCATTATCCATAGCTCACCAGTCAGGGCTGTGGGTATGTTCCATCACCTCTGACCTCTGACTTCTGGCCCTGACCTCTGCATGCAAGCCATGCTTCACTCCAAGTCAGTACATAGACAATTGTAAGAGCTGGTAGGGCCCTTTGAGGTTATTTTGTTATGTGGACTTCCAGCATTTGTTTTAGCTGCAAAACACTTTTTTCTAAAGAATGTTATCTTGAAAGCTCAATATGTACAACAGACCAGTGTGGAGATGCTAGAGTTGTAAGATAGGGTCAGGAGGGCATACTCCTTCTGCTGGAGGGCTCTGCACCTGCTGCTCCTTCTGACTGGAATGCAATTCCATCCTCCCCTGTCCCACTTACCTAGTTAAGTATTACTTTTCCTTTGGGTCCTAGCTGAAATAACACCTCCTCCAGGAAGCCTCCCCTGACATTCCTTGAACTAGATGAGTCCCTCCTGCTATAGATCTGTTGCCCTACATACCTCTATTTGCTAGCACACACCCACCTGTAAATTTACATCTATTAACGTTCATTTCCTTCTACTAGACTATGAGTAAAATAAAATAGCCTTCTACAAGGCTATGATGGGTTTGTTCACCGTTATATCCTGAAAGCTGACTGCAAAGCTTGGCACACAGTGATTTTCACTTAATATTTCATGCCTCACTGAAACGGCATCTGATCCAATCCCTGCCTTTTCCAGATATTTTCCATGCCCCCTGTGTACTAGATCCTCTTCTGGGTCCTGGTGGTGCCTCTATGAGGGAGACAGACGTGCTCCCTGCCCTCAAGGACTGCACATCTCATCAGGATGACAGGCAACCGAAGGAGATTTGCAAATTCCAATGGGAGTAAATACACTGGGCCTCTATCTAAGATTTCACTGGAACATAAAGTTCTTTTATTTTTCAATAAAATAACTGGCCAGTTTCTAGGCCGGCACATCTGGTTGGTGATAGAGGCAGCAGTGAAGAGTCGAACCCGGGAACCCATCTCCGTGGCTCATTCAGGATGGGAAAGCGTCTCCGAGGCCCAGCCAGGATGGAGGATTACCCTCTGATGAATACTGGATACGTGCCCCTCTATCCGAATGGTGACGTCTAAGGGGGCAGCTGGGCTGGAGGAAAGAGAGGCCCTTTAGGGATTTTTCAGGGTCCTTCAAAGCAAATCCCAGCTCCTCACTAGGACCCTCGAGGCCTGCGCTGATCTGGGTCCGTCTCCCTGCCTGTCTTCATTCTGTTCCCCGCAATCCCGTGTTGGAGATGACAATTTCAGGTCCGATTTGAATTAGTCCCGATGGCAAATCAGGGAGGTTATTGACTGATGCACAGTCCATAAATGCCGTGAGGGCCTGTGACATGGGTTCAGATAGCAGTAGTCTCCCATTTGCAGCCTGCCTCTTCACCTATCCCTCCCAGAAGTCGCTGGGCTGAGGCTTGTACCTTGGCGGGCTCTGATGCCGGCTCTGGCTGGACCACCCTGGAACCCACTCCCACAGGAGTGCTGCTGAGGGCTCGAGAGTCCAGCACACAGCTCCCAGGCTGTCTGCCGTCCCTGTGCCAGGCTGCCGGTGCCAGCTGAGGAGGAGGCCCCCTCCTGCCTCTGCGTGTTTCCCTTGATTGTTATGTAATGTTCGGCAGCAGGAGGTAAATTCCTCTCCAATTTCCAGGCCCGTTACAGCGCATGAACCCCACCATGGGGAGCCACAGTGATTGAGCTCAGCAGCCAGGTCCCATGCTGAGTGTCATAAATCAGGCCTATTACCCACTCCTCCTGGCAGATGCCACCACCAAGAACCTGCCCACTCTGCTCTGGAGACCCAGCCGCCTCTGCACACGGTAAACCAGGGCTGGCGTATCCACCGGCAGTTTGGGGGGCTCTGTCTGACATCCTGCCTGGGGATTGCCCTGAATCTTTTTTCTGAAGGAATGGGAGGTTTCACAGCCCTTGCTGGCTCATCTCAGACCTGAGGTCCCGCAGCCTGAGGCTCAACGAGCAAAATCAGAGCATGCTCACCCGCTACCTGGATTTCCTGGTGTGGCGGCCTTCCGTGTGCTTCAATACACATAAGAACCTCCAGGGGACATGTTAAAAACACACATTTCCTGGGGTACCTGGGTGGCTCAGTCGGTTAAGCATCTGACTTTTTGATTTTGGCTCAGGTCATGATCTCAGGGTCATGAGATAGAGCCCTGAATCTGGCTCTGTGTTCAGCATGGAGTCTGCTTGAGATTCTCTCTCTCCCTCTGCCCCTCCCCCTGCTCTCTCTCTAAAATAATAAATAAAATAAATCTTTACAAAAAACCACGCACACGTTTCCCAGCCCCCTCCCCGGAGATGAGTTTTGCGATAGGTCCTCCAGAGGACACGGGAATCAGCCTGTTTACAACTTTCCTGGTGACTCTGCTGCAGGTGGTTCCTGGACAGTCCTCTCAGGAGCGCTGCTTTAAGACCGACTCGATCCCCAAAGCAATGCCTGTAAAATGAATGCCTATAAATCTAATCCTTTTCCATTTCCTTCTATCATTTCACTGAAGATGTGTGTCCCTGGGGAAGAAGATGTGGGTTTCAAAAATCAATGGCAATCACACTGAAGAATGAAACAAATCTTTGACTATGACATATTTAACGGGCACTAATAATGCTAATAGTTTGGGGGAAAGTCCCCCGGCATGATGTTCTGCTGGGATTTAAAATGCTGCAGGGGACTCTCGCTGCTTGTTTCCCACTGGCTCTACGTAGGGCTGGGATGACCCTGGGCCCTGCGTACCCTGGCTCAGTCCCAGTTTATACAGGTTGTCTCAGTGCAATTTCTCATACTTCCCCTTTTGACTCTCAAAAAAAGTCCCAGCTTGGATGACCACAGTCGTTACCCTGTTGATAACTCCCTTGGAGACCTCCCATTTTCTTCCAAAGGGATCTGCCTTGTGGGTGTCTCTGAAGGGTTTTGTCAAATTGATCCCAGGTCTGGACTTCACCCCAAAGGACACCCAGACTCTGAGCTAGGTTGAATGGCAAAAAAACCCTTTTGACTGGGGAGATCACGTACTGGGGAGAAGGAGAGACTGCTCATCTGGTGGCCTGGGTAACAGAGATGGGGAATCTGGGGACCAGGGCAGCCTTCTTTGGGGGCCCAGTCCCCGTGTTGGGTGTCTGAGCTAAGGCCTCATTTTCTTGTCAAACATCAAAACTCCAAGTAATACTAAGCCACTCATCCCACAAAGCACAGTGAACCAGGGGCTGGAGAGTTCTAGCGTGAGGGCTGGATTTGATTCCGGCACTGCCTTCCTTCTAATGGATACGTGGTTTCAAGCAGGTTGACTATGTAGAGCCTCATTTTCCTTATTTGCAAAATGCGGATAATAATCTCCAATCTGGCAGAGGACTTGAGATAATGTATGTCAACAGTGAACATTTCATAGGTAATCAATACATGGTGACAGTTAATAGAATCATCCTAATAATGCCAATATTACAAAATGAGGTTTAATATTCTAAAAATGTTTCCCAACATATTTTTGGGAAGTAATATTTTTATGTTATTTCTTTATCAATTTCTTCCCTTGGAATTTCTGCCATGAAGGCTAAGCTTTGAGGCTTCCCAAGAAAATAAAAAAGATTCAATTAAGAATAAAGATGTCCAAAGAGTGAGCATAAAAACCCAGGATGTGTTGGAAACAACTAGAAATTTCTAGGGAAACTCCAGGATTTATTTGTTCTTTAAGGATTTTAGTGTTATGGGGGGGGTGCTGTCCAAACCTCTTAGAGAAGTCTCCTACTCAGCAAGGTATTGAAGGCACGACAGAGCGGATAGATCAGAAACCAGAGAGGGAAGAACTCTGGGGGATATATCCAGGATAGCCACCTCAGGCTCTGTGACTACTGAGAGATTCTGTGTGCCCCACTGGGGACACTCATGTGTCTAGGGCACATCTGGATATGAAGTTCTGAATCAGGACAAAGAGCCTGCAGCATGCAGGACCTCAGGACCAGAGGCTGTGGCTGCAGACCTCAGCAGTGGCTACCAATGGGAAGTCCCCAAAGAACCAGGTGGGACCAGCCACACCCTGGCAGATGCCAGCATAATGCCCAGGGATGAGACTGAGACCCATGTCCCTTTGCAGTGATGTGAGTCTCCATCTGTCCTTTGGGAAGGAGCAGGGGCCGCGGGGTTCCTAGTCGCTGTGAACTTGGCCCTTCCATGTTTGCACTGAATGCATATGCCTGATATGCCTTGTTCTGCACAACCCGATCACACCCCTGAGTCACCTTGCTTGTGCATCCTGCCTCCCTTGTCACCCACCCACCCGCTCTTTCAGAGAGTCGTTCTCTCGGGGATGCATTTTTTTTTCTAAGATTTTATTTATTTCAGACTGAGAGAGAGAGAGAGAGAGAGCGAGCACACAAGCAGGGGGGAGGGGCAGAGGGAGAAGCAGACTCCCAGGTGAGCAGGGAGCCCAATGCAGGGCTCCATCCCAGGACCCTGGGATCATGACCAGAGCCCGAAGCAGGATGCTTAACCGACTGAGCTACCCAGGCGGCCCAGGGATATACTTTTAAAATACAAACCAGTCAATCCAGAGCCCACACCCTCCATTCTTCTTTATTGGGCTTTCACACTTCAGGCTTCTGTCCACCTGCCTTAATGGCCCCAGGACTGGGTACCAAATAGCTAAGGGCAGCCCGTAGGCCCCAGAGACCAGTGAAATGATTTAAATTAGCCAATCCTAAAACTGCTTGCCCTGCCTCACCCACACCTTCCTACAGAAACCACAATAAGAGGCTCCTGCCCATAGTTCCTGTGCCTCCAGACCAGCCCTGGGGCTTCTGTGTGTGTGTCCCCCACCCTTCATGGTGTGGCCTGCCTCTGCCTCTTGGAAACTGTGAGTAACACACTCTCTTCAATGGCAATTGTCTCCTGACCCATTGGCTTTACTATACCTCTGCTTTTCTATTAATACACCATTACTTTAAAACAGGGGGATATAGGAGGTGGCAAAGAGCCCCAAGAGGGGACTTGAATTTTACCTTGACCAAATATGCTAAATGAAAGAGACTTTATTTACATATGTGTTTTATTTTTTGAAGTTTAAAGGTCTTTATCACAGTACTGCTTATAACAGAACATTGTATACACCCATACGTTCAATGGCAGGCAAATAGTTAAGTAAATGTCGGTCTAACCATATAATGGATATAGGAGACATTATTATATAGTAATGACTTGGAAGGAAAGCTTACATACCGTTAACTAGTTAAAGAAGTGCCCCAGAGCTCTGTGTTGCCCGGGATAGGAATCTCCTCAGAACAGCTGAAGGGGGAACAGACATGATAAACTGTCTTAAGTTCAGTTTCCTGGAAGTAGAGCCTGAGACAGGGATTCTTCAGGAAATAATGTAATGAAGGAGTGCTCTCAGGAAAAGGAAGGGAGAAAGGAAAAAGGAAAGAAGGACAGGGCGGGGGAAGGAAAAAAAACAAGGGTGTGATTCCCTTGGAGACTAGCTCCAGCCTGATCCCATGGGGGAGCCCTGGTGTGTAAACTGCACCATGGAATTGATGTCACGGTGAGACAAGGAGGCCGGCCTTATGCGGAGTGGCTGGAGGATGGACGCACCAGCCTGGTCCAGGGGAGTTGAGTACGGTACCAATAGCATCAGCTACGTGAGGTGACAGGGAGCATGCACACAACTGATAGGAGAACCCAAAGCCCATGGGGGCTTTACAGGAGTCAGAGGACCTGAGAAGTCGCTCTTATTGAGGTTCATAGTCGCTCTTGGCTTCTCTTCTCTGCATCTCTTCTCTATTCTCTCAGATTCTCGTCATGATTCAATTGGACCCAAACTAGACTCCTGAACTTGAGGCAGTTCATGCACAACTTGGTCAGCTAGCTCTCTGTGACTCGTCCAGGCTAACCAGAAAGGATGAGTTGGACCCCCCTGGATTCCTTTCTTCACAGCTAAGACTTGCAAAACCGAGTTATGGAACTGCTTAGCTGTGGGAGCTGGACTAAAGGGTCAAGAAGCAAGCTGGGGTGGCTGCCCTGGTCAATTTATGTAGTGAGATGAGAGAGGAGGAGAGATAAGCGTGATTGGACTTGGGGCCTGCACAAAGGCACCACCTCTACCCAGCACCCCAGCTTTGCTTGCGGTTTTGCTACCATTGACATGGGCTTTCGGGGGCCCCAAGGAATGTTTTTGCACACTGACTGACAGGTGCTGAGAAAGTGCCCAGAATTATTTGGACCGTTATAGTATAAGAATGCCAAAGATGTTGGTGGTCATGAAGATGATGATGATGGAGATGATGCTGACGATACAGAGAGAGATACAGGGATGACTGCTCAGAGTAAGGACTTGTCATGTGCCAAGAACAGTCTTTAGCACCTTTTCCGTATATTATTAGGTAATTCTTGCAATAGTTGCACGAAGTAAGTACTATTATTTTAAAAAATATTGTATTTATTTATTTATTTATTTATTTATAGTGCAAGCAGGGAGAGGGGCAGAGGGAGAGGGAGAGAGAATCTCAAGCAGACTCTTTGCTGGGTGCAGACCCTGATGTGGGGCTCGATCCCACGATCCTGAGCTCATGACCTGAGCACAAACCAAGAGTTGGACACATAACCGACTGAGCCATCCAGGTGCCCCAAGTGCTGTTATCATCCTCATATTACAGATGAAGAATCTGAGATCCAGAGAGATCAATAGATTCTCCCAAGTTCATCTGGCTAGTAAGTATTGAAGTCAGAATTCCAGCTTATTCAACTTGAACAAGTGTCTCAAACTGCCTTAGGCACCATCTCCTTATCTGAAAAGTAGGCTTGGTAATTCCTAACTCACCTGGTTGGGGGGAAGGTTAGGCAAGATGGTATATAGTAGCTGCTCAGTAGATGCCTTGCTTCTCCCGACTCCGTTTTTCAGGTCTGCTGGAGAGTCAGTAGGAGGAGGCCAACATAATGCCCAAGGATGAGACTGAGACCTTCCTGTAGGAGGAGGAGGTAAGCACTGGAGCTTTGTCCTGGGCTTTCTACCCAAGTACAGGCAGCACATTTCAATGGAGGCTTCTGGAAGGCAGTTTGAACCCTGAATGGTAGCAATGAAAGACTGCATAATCCTGGCTCTCCAGGGGATTGCAGGAGGGGAACACGGCCCTCAGGTTCCACTGGCTGGATGCAGGGAGTCAGGGGAGACAGGGAGATGAAGAAAGATCCAGAGGGCCAACAGCTCCAATTCTCACAGGGCTGAGTGGTAAAGACACCATCCTTGGCGTGAGCAGGTGCCTCCCTCCTGCTTCTGCTCCCTTTCCTCCAGCCCTTCCTTGTCACCTTGTCTGTCCATGCCTCCCCCTCACTCTTGTCTTCCTCCTGCTCCTTTCCAGGGCTCCCTTTCTCCCCTCCTGTCTTCCATCCTTTGTTTATCTCCTTTGTTCTTTTTTTCCTCCTTTTTTTCATCTTGCCGTCTTCCTTCTGCCCCTTGCTTCCATCCCAAGGTGGCCCTGGTTTGGCATCTGCCCATGAGGGCTTTGATGGTCCTTGGAACAAGGCTTGTCTCCTGGATAACCACTTTGCCTCTATGGGACTCCAATTTCATCATCTGTAAATTGGGAAGAGGTGTGGCACTGAACCAAGTCAGATTATCCAACTTGGTTTTTTCCCACGCTACAGAATACTATACAGCAATGTGACAAACTATTTACGACCATACCTACAAACATGACACTGAACAAAAGATGCTTAGACACAAGAATTCATCCTGAATGTACATTCATATGGAGGTAAGAAACAGGCACGATGAATCTATGGTGTTAGAAATCCGGTGGGGGCACCTGGGTGGCTCAGGTGGTTAAGCGTCTGCCTTTGGCTCAGGTCATGATCCCGGGGTCATGGGATCGAGCCCCACGTTGAGCTCCCTGCTCAGCGGAGAGCTGCTTCTCCCCTTCCCTCTGCCCCTTACCCCCGCTTATGTGTGTGTGTGGGGGTGCGCTCTCTCTTTCTTTTTCTCTCTCTCGCTCACCCTCTCTCTCAAATAAATAAATAAAATCTTAAAAAAAAAAAGAAAGAAGATGGTTGCCCTTGGTGGTAAGGGGTATACTGACTAGAAGGGGTTCTCTGGGGGTGCTGATCATTTCTTGACCTGAATGTTGGTTGTATGCATTTGCTCATTTTGTGAAAATTCATGTTAGTATTCTCTCATGATTTGCATAGTTTTTGTGTGTATTATAGGGAGAACTTATGAAATACTTTGAAATGAACCAAAAGATTACTGGTCTTGAGGTCTTTAACACACCTGTTGTGTAATAAAGAATTTGGCTGGTGTTTGCCCCTGGTTCCTGAAAGGGAGTCTCTAAGCCCTTGGAATACTCCAAGTGATAGGAGTATCTTTGCTATCCATGCTTGGCCTCCTGAACCACACCTGAGTCTACACTAAGGAGGCCACTCAAGGTGGGCCTGGGATAATTGCAGAATGGGATCTAGCTATGCCAGTAAGACCAACCATGTGATTCAAAGGTTGGGGCTTGGAGCCACATGATACCAGCCTGACCTCCAGGGATTGGGAGGGGGATGAAGACTGAATTTAATCCCATGGCCAGTGATTCATTTAGTCATGCTTACCTAATGAAACTCCAATAAAACTCTGGACACCAAGCTTCGGTATGCTTACCTGGTTAACGATGTACGTCAATGTGCCAGGAAGGTGATGCATCCCGAGGACACAAAAGTTTGGAGCCCTCCCTGAAATCATCCTATGGTTTTCTTCTTTTGGCTGGCTCTGGTTTGTTTCCTTTATAATAAAGCTGTTGTTACGGCTTAAATGTTTATGTCCCCTAAAATTCCTGTATTAAAACCGTAATCCCCACTGTGATGGTATTTGGAGGTGGGGCCTTTGGAAGGTGATTAGGTCATGAAGGTGGAGTCTTCATGATCAGATTAGTGCCCTTTAAGAAGAGAGGTGAAAGAGCTTCCTTCCCCTCTCTCCACCATGTGAAGACACAGAGAGAATTTGGCTATCTAAGCCAGGAAGAAGGCTCCCACCAGACACCGTCCATCAGCACGTTGATCTTGGACTTCCCAGCCTACACACCAAGATCATGTGAGAAATAAATATTTATTGTTTAAGGCACCTCATCTTTAACACCTTGTGACAGGAGGCTGAGCTGCTAAGGGCATTGTAATCTGTCATCCCAGCTGGTGGCTGGTATCTGAAGGGAGGGTTGCCTGTGGGGCACTGTGCCCTTATTTCCCCTGTGAAATCTGACCCAACTCCATGTAGGGCCAGAATTGCATTGGGACACCTGTCTGGGTTATCTGATTCTGTGATGCTTGGTGCCTCTCATTGTTTTTTGAGATTTTCACACCTCCGTCAGTCGTAGTGAACTGATGGTACTTGTCTGTGGACAGGAAAGTTCTGTCTAGTGCTGGAGAGACAACGGATCCCTCTCCCACCAAATTCGTGAATTCACTCCAGCTGGAACCAGATCAACTAGAAGAGTGTGGTCCTCAGAGTTTTCCTTTGAATCCATCATAACATCTTAGTGGTTCCCTAATTAAGGAATGAGGGAAATCAAATCTTCCACATATCTTCACTTTGTATTTGTATGAGAGCCGTGATTATATTGTCTTTTAAAGTTTATTCTTTAAGAATATTTTCTGCCACGGCAGCCCTCCTGGGTCATCGCCTCCTGGAGCCCCTGGGACTCTAGGGTGTTTGCACCAGCTTCCCTGATGACTCTGATGCCCTTGCTCATGGCCAGGTAGCTGGCACTCTGCACTAGGCAACTGTCAAGGCTTCCTGTGGCTTTGAACCTCCGGGATTTGAGAACAGATTGTAAACCCCAGGCTTACGATTTTACAGCACCCGTCTCCTTCCTGTTTGGGTTTTTCGTTCACGGAGGAGTTTCTGGTCAGGATTATGCAAAGGAAACCAAAGGTCAAGCCCCGAACCTTCCAGCCAAGACTTTTCCTACATTCCGCTGTGGAATCCAACAAAGGAGGCTAACCCAGAGCCAGGCAGTGCCGGGCCGCCTCGCAGGCTACTGTAGACGGAGCTGAGGAAGCCCCCCGTCACTCTCCTTGCACTTTTTTATTAAGCTCCAGCCCCAGTTTTGTAATGGAGTTAGTATTTTTTCTGCCCTCTTTCCTTCAATTCCTAATGCAAACAGCAATGCTCAGAAAAGCGACGTTTATTAAATCAGGAGGATTACAATATCAATGGGAAGTTATCATGCAATAACCTTTTATTGATTTGTGTATTGCCAGTAATGAAATCAACCGGAATATTATTTATTAAACATATTGATTAGCAAAAAATAATTTGCAGGGACGGAAGCCTGACTCTGCAGGGGATCCCCCCGAGCTCTGTGTGTACGTCCAATCCTTCCCTTTTGTTGCAGGGGGAGGAGCCATAGCGTGCATCTGACCTAACAGAGAACTAGTCTTCGAGATGTCGAGTCTTCGAGAGCATCTACTGTGGGTGCGCAGACATGCAGCCTGTAGGGCCGGCTCTCAGCATCTGTGCCATCTGCCTGGGAGGGCCTGGGATGAGCCGTCACTGAAAGGGTGGATAAACTGATGAGTGGGTAGTGTGGCTTCTCCCTCCTGCTTATCTCAGAGACAGAGGTGTGGACTGGGGAACTGAGGGGCCTGTGGGGTGGGGAACAGCATTTTGGTTGTTTCTGAGAAATCCTTGGGACAAGGATTTGGGTGCAGGTAATATATATTGGGTAGTGACCCCAGGAAGCACAGTGAGCGAGAGAGGAGGAATGGGAGACAGGGAAGGGAGCAGAGTCATCGGTGACAGGTAACTGATGGGTGTTACCACGGGCAACCAGGACTCAGCCCTGCTGGGGACGCTCTGAGAGGTGTGTGTGACACTCCTCAGAATCACTCACCAGAAGGCAAAGAAGCTGGGACATTTACTGCTAGTTCCCACCCCTTCTTGGTTGGAGGGCTACTCCTGGTTGTCTTAATTCTTCAACATCTCTGGCATTACTGGGCTGTCCCACACGCTAGCAGAGCGTGTTTTCCAGGCAGTATGCAGCCTCAGGCAGAAGGATACAGGGGCTTGAGGCCAGAGCCTTCCTGGTGTATGGGAACTGTCTAGTGCAGTGGTAGGATCGGGAGTGGGGGGTGCCCAGGGGATCTCGAAGGTGCCCCGACTATGTCTGCCATGGAGGCGCTGAAGGTCCAGGATTGATGCAGGGCAGCCTCTCTCCAGAGCTGCCTTTGACTTTTAACTCCTAGCTCATGGGATTTCCACACCTGAATCTTCCCTCTCTCGGACAGGATCTGGAGTTTCCACGGACAAATCCAGGAGGAGCGGGAATGAAATTAACTGCACATTGCGGAGTGCTTACTAAACATGGCTCATCTCCTCCATCCTCACAAGAGCCCTGTAGGTGCAGGGATTAGTGTCCCTATCCTGCAGGTAAGGAGACAGAATGTAAGAGCACAGGGTGAAGGGAGAGGTCTGGAATTCACGTCAGTTTGCCTGATTCCAAAGGACATAATCTGGTTCTGAGCAGGATGGCTGCAAACATGCACTCTGGAGCCAGATGGCCAGGTGTGGGATCTTGGCCTCATTTCTGTTAGTTCTGGGACCTCGAACGAGGCACTCAACCTCTCTGATCCTCAGTTTCCTTGTCTTCTACGGGGATTACAACAGCCTCTGCCCCAGGGAAAAATGTGAAGCTTACATGACACAGTAGAACTCCAGATCTCTCCTGTCCCGTGGCTAGTTTTCTTTCAACACAGCAGTGCCATTCTTAGCTCTGACGTGAGCTTTCAGTTCCACTGCTGGGGGCTTTGTGCTAGACACACAAACTGGCTGGGGTGGCGGGTGGGTGGGAAAATGGGATCAAGGTGACTGAGGAAAAAAAAGCCTCTAACAATTATGAGTCACCTGCTACATACTCTCTCTCCTCTCTACACCTCATTTCAACCTTGCTCATTTCCTCTTTACAATATGAAAAAACAACACTGTGCCCATTTTACAGATGAAACCATAAGATGCTCAAGGACGGTTACAGAGCTGTGTCTGCTCCAGGTTCTTGCTAGAAGTGGCACGGAGGAGATTCCAATGAGAACTGTCCACATTAAGGCCACGCAAGTGCCCCCCAAGTTGGGGAAGACCTTCCTCTTCACTGTCATTCATAAATGTTTAACTCCTGCGTCTCTTGTTAGCTCAAGCACATAGCTGATGACTAACGAGATCGGCTGAAAAAAACATGCCGGCACCTCCCCCAAGTGACGCTGTGATGAAGAAGGGGGCAGGGCCGCTGCTGGGAGTGTAGACATCCCTGAAAAGTCTTTCAGGCCACACTCTGAAATTTGGATGCTGTTCTGCAGGCCAGATATTTACATGCATGGCAAACCCCCACGGATGGACTCGGACACCTCCATGACACAGGATCTGCATGGCCCACTTGAGGACAGCTGCTCGCTGAGGACTGTGGCATAGAGACAGAGACTACCAGGGCTGTGGTTTGTAGGACAGGTGTCAAGTCAGGAGGTGGAGTCTTTGTCCTTCCCCTTCACTAAGGGGCTGGTGTTGCAGCTGTGTGACTCCTGAAGCTCATAAGGGACATCCAGCTTTTTTGTGACTCTCTCAGGACATGGGCCCTTGTAGCCTTGAACCTCTCTGTCAGAAGTCCAGCCATTCTGAAGCTGCCATATGGAGATACCATGTGGAGAAAGCACATAGAGACGGGGAGAGGTGCCCAAGGAGCCCCAGCTGTCCCAGCCCCCCAGCTATTTGAGTCACCTGATGAAAGTGAGTGAACCTTCAGATGTTTCCAACCGCATAAGAGAGGGTCAGGACTAGCAGGAGTCCAGTGTGGAATCAGTAGCAGAGCTGGACTGAGCCATATTTGAACCCAAGGCCCCCCCTCCCCACTAAAATACCCAGTAATGATGATCCTGTCTTTTTTGAAAATTTGATATTTTCTTCATCATGGATTCTTTTGGTATTAATTTTGATTTTTAAAAAGGCACTGATTAAAATATTCCTTATCTTGATTACTGAGTTTTTTGGCACCCCCTTAAAATTTGTGCCCAAGGGGAGTGACTTGTTTATCTCACCCTCGTCCCGGCCGGTGTGAGACTTTCAGCAGGCACTGCCTCGCTGGTCCCAGGCAACCTGGAAGAAACATGCAAGACGGTAATATTGGCTGACTTGTTTTACAGCAGTAGCTAACCGATACAGAGAGCACCCAAGTTCTCTCTGGTCAGCTCTCCTGGCTTTATGTGTTTATTTGCTTATTTTGTTTAGACCTTTAAAAGTACTAATTCTGAATTAACTCACCCAAAGCAATATCACAATCTACAAGTACACAGAAAGAGGAAGAGGACAGAATTAACTGTGTTGATGTAATTATGATAGGATGCAGAAAAGTATGGGGCTAACATTAAGCCCCGTGTGTACCCTGAACCCAGGTCTGTCAAAACCTAGTAGTTCCTTCTTTGCTGAGGATGACAAAATTAAAGGTTAGTTTGACTGGATTTAAATACTAGCTCTACCACCAGTTAGCTGGGTGTCATTGGACAAGTCACTAAGCTCGTTGAACTTCAGTTTTATCATCTGTAAAATGAGCACAATACCAGCACTCTCCTCACGGGATTGTTAACAGAATGGAAGGAAATGGTCCATGTAAAGTGTTTAGCACACTGCCTTGCATACAGTAAGTGGTCAATAAATGTTAGCTATCATTATTGCTGCTTCTGCTGCTGTTGTTAGCTAGAACTCGAAGAGAGAGCCTAGGAGAGTTGAGCTTGGATGATCACAGGGAGATCGTGTCTTTCTGTTACCCTGCATGACGTGTCATGGAAGAAATCTGCCTTCTTGCTGCATCACCATCCCAAGGTGGCATATCACTGCTGTATTTTAAGCCCAGATCGAGGATATTAACAATCCAAAGTGTTAAATATAGAACTATCGAAGAGATGAACCCAAGACAAACCAAGCTCTTACTAAGAACAACAGTCTTGGGCTGAGAACCCAAGCTGAGCTAAAATAGAGCGTGTTTTCAGAATTAAAGCAGAACTAGACAGTTGATTGGTTCGTCGTCTTCCTTCTGGCTGGTGTCGCCTTTTAGTTGTGAAATTGTATAAAGTGTGTACATGTGAGTGAGTAGAACCCGAGCGAAAGCGTGGGTTTCTGGGTTTGTCAGGCATGTTTATGCGTGACTTGTCTGTGTGCTTGTGTGTGTGTGAGTGTGTCTGTGTGTGCATATGTGTTCCTGTGAACACGTGTATGTGTGTGTGTGAAGGTAAACTCCAAGAAGGTAGGGGCCCCACGCCTAGCGTAGTTGTTGGTATGGGATAGGCACTCACCGTTTGTTGAATGACTGCATGAATATGTATGAGTGTGTGTGTGTCCATGTGTGAGTGCAGACTTGGGCTGTTAACATCCTGAGAGTGAAGGTATGGATGTTCCTGCCAGGGTGGGGGTCCTCCATCTGATTGTGTTTAGGCTTTTGTAAGTCTAGAACTTGGCTATGCAGGGATAATGGCATTTTCTTGCAGTCCCTGACCCCACGGATGCTCCCATCCCCTTCCTTGGGGCTCCCCCTGCCTGCAGGGCCCTCCTTCCCCCCCAGCCCCCATTCGGACCTTTGCTTCTGTGTATCTTCCGGAGGACACAGATGGCAGGAGCAGAGAATCGGAAGCACTTGGCAATGAAGTAGCAATTCACTCTGCAATCCCTTCGGTATTCATCGCAACAATGCCCGCTCTGATGGGCTCCGAGCGCTGAATGCAGCTTTCAATGTGCAATCCAGCAGGGATTATGGCTCCGTGTGGCCCTCATCACGTCCGCTTGTTGTCAAGTGTTGCTGAGAGTTCTCCCACTCGGGATGAGGGAACCACTTGTTTTAGCAACTGCTTTCCGAAACCTCCTCTGGGTTGGGGTTTCTGCGAAGCTCCCAGTGATGCGTTATTGTTCCTGGTTTGTGTTTTGGACACTAATGTGCTCTGCTGAAGTATGTAAATTGCCATAATGCGAGGAAATGAGATATAAAAATAACTTCAGGGCAGCAAATGCTGGAGGAGCTCGGAGATGGGCAGAGCCTGTCCTCACTCCGCCTTGGGGCCGAGGAGAAGCTCTTGGCAGCAGGGCTGGGGCAGGATACCTGAGATGCCCTGCACGCGTGGCTCTCTGCTGCGGGCCGACCAGTGCCCACCCTCCTGCTGCTGCCCCCCTGGCTGGACGGCTTGACCAGGCTGGGGTGACCCCCGTCCTCCAGAAGGGAGTGAGGGGCTGGATGTTGACTATCTCCTTTCGTGTCATCGATCAACTTGGCCAACTGAACCGGGGGCTCTGCTCTGGCTGGGGGAATCTGCTGCCCACCCTCAGGGGGGCAAATGTGTGACCTTGTTGGTCCATGACCCATTTACCTTCATGTTCCTTCTCCCCCTTCGCCAACCTGGGCTGTCGGCAGGGGGCTGGCCCTGCAGGCTCCCAGGTCAGCTGGCTTCGGTTGGGTTTGGTCAGTGGGAAGCACTGTGGGGACTGGAGGGCTGGAGCTGAGCCCCGCTGTGGATCTAGACCCCCATGGCCCTGGCTTCCGCAGATGACCCTTGCCTCCAGTCATCTCACCCCACCGTCAAACCTAGGCCTCCCTTGGACCCCAGGCCTAGGCATGGGGGTGGTCTCCTGCTCTCCCCCTCCTTGTCTGTGGGTTGACTCACTGCCTCTGTTTGGCTTCTCAGCCCCTCCATAACCCATGTGACAAATTCCTGGCAGTAAAGTGCCTCTGTTTGAAATGCACAATGGTTTCTGTTTCTTGTTTAGACTCTGACCGAGATGCTTGTCCAAGACAACTTGGACCACCAGATCTTCTTCCATTGCCTGTTGAGGATAAAATGGATAAAAGGGCAAGGAGGAACAAGGGAAACAGACCATTTCTCTGTACGGATGGAACCCAGGCAGAATTAATAATAATAATAATGAGAATATCTGACATTTACTGAGTCCCACATGTGGGTCAATGTGCCCAGCGCCTCATTCTCATTATCTAATTTAATACAATGACCCTTTGCGGGTGGATATTACTATTATTCCCTTCTATAGAAGAACACTGAGGCCCAGAGAAGTAAGGCTGACATACCTAATAGTGTGCATGTGTGGTAAGATCGGTACCCAGAAGTTTTATTCCAGGGGCCAAGCCTCAGATCATGATGCTCTTCTCCCTTCGCTAGTAGCACCTTCCAAATTATAGTTGGAGACACTGTAGTTCTACTCAATGCCACACAGCAGGGGAGGGAGGTGGGGGTGTAGTACAAAGGGAAATAGAAGATTCTATCCCCACCTTATTTTGGAGATTTGCAGTGCATATTGCCATATTAAAGGCTCTGACAAGTCCTGCAGCACAGAAGCACATTTATCTCAATAAACCCAAAGTGTTCCACCATGGAATTCTTTTTTTTTTTTTTTAATTTTTTTTTATTCTTATGTTAATCCCCATACATTACATCATTAGTTTTAGATGAAGTGTTCCATGATTCATTGTTTGTGCATAACACCCAGTGCTCCATGCAGAATGTGCCCTCCTCAATACCCATCACCAGGCTAACCCATCCTCCCACCCCCCTCCCCTCTAGAACCCTCAGTTTGTTTTTCAGAGTCCATCGTCTC
>NC_138378.1:17940108-17956649 GCF_054177405.1 Leptonychotes weddellii | reverse complement strand
GCAGCAATGTTTGCAATAGCCAAACTGTGAAAAGGGCCAAGATGCCCTTCAGCAGATGAATGGATAAAGAAGATGTGGTCCATAAATACAATGGAATATTACTCAGCCATCAGAAAGGATGAATACCCAACTTTTATATCAACGTGAATGGGACTGGAGGAGATTATGCTAAGTGAAATAAGTCAAGCAGAGAAAGTCAATTATCATATGGTTTCACTTATTTGTGGAACATAAGGAATAACATGGAGGACATGAGGAGAAGGAAGGGAAAAATGAAGGGGGGGAAATCGGAGGGAGAGATGAACCATGAGAGACTATGGACTCTGAGAAATAAACTGAGGGTTTTAGAGGGGAGGGGGTGGGGGAATGGGTTAGCCCGGTGATGCGTATTAAGGAGGGCACGTACTGCATGGAGCACTGGGTGTTACATGAAAACAATGAATCGTGGATCGCTACATCAAAAACTAATGACGTATTGTATGGTGACTAACATAACATAATAAAAAAAACGCATTATAAAGGTAAAAAGAAAAGAATATTACACGAAAGGAAATGATAGGCCACTTTTGTATACAGATGAAAAAGTCCTAAACAGAGTATTAGCAAATGGAATGAAGTAGTGTTTAAAGAGGGTAATACACCTAGACAAAGTTGGATTCATTCCAGGAATGCAAGATGGATTTAACATTAAAAAACAGCCATATCATTTAGTGTATTAATAACATAAAAGAAAAAAAATTTATCATCTCAATAGCTGCAATAAAAGTGTTTGAAAAATTCAACATCTTCTGGGTATTTACCCGAAGAAAATAAAAAACCCCCACTAATTTGGAAAGATATATGCACTCTTATGCTTATTGTAGCATTATTTACAATAGCTAAGATATAGAAGCAACCTAAGTGTCTTTCCATAGATAAATGGATAAAGAAGATGTGGTGTATATATTATGGATGAACCTAGAGGGTATTATGCTGAATGAAATAAGTCAGACAGAGAAAGACAAATATGATATGATTTCACTTATATGTGGAATCTAAAAAACAAAACAAACAAACAAAAACCCAGGTACAAACTCATAAATACAGAGAATAAACTGGTGGTTGGGGAGGGGGTGGTGGGTGAAATAGGTGAAGAGGATTAAAAGGTACAAAATTCTGGTTATAAAATAAATAGGTCACAGAGATTAAAAGTATAGCACAGGGAATGTAGTCAATAATACTGCAAATCACACTGTAAGGTGACAGATGGTGCCTACATTTGCAGTGAGCACTGAGTATAGACCTGTCAAATCACTACACTGTACACCTAAAGCTAATATAACATTGTATGTCAACTCTACTTCAATAGTAAAAAAAATTCAACATCTAATCATTATAAAAACTCTCAGCAATCTGGGAATAGAAAAGAATTTTAAAAACCTGATAAATAATATCAACAAAAAAAACCTTATGGCAAAAATCACACAATAGGTAATGTTGATACGTGGAAAATATTCTCCCTGAAAATGTTAATGAGCTGAGGATGGCCACTATTGTCATTTCTAGTCAAAATCGTACTATCCAATGCAATAAGTCAAGTAAAAGAAATAAAAGGCATAAAGATTGGGTAGAAAGAAATAAAGCTATCCTTATTGGTAGGTGACATGAATATATATGTAGAGCATTCAAAATAATTGACATATGTACTATAAAATTAGTAAGTGCATATTGCAAGACCACTTAAGAAAAAGGCAATATGAAAAATAAATTATACTTCTATTACTATAAAACAAATAGAGAATTTAGAAAATAAAGTGCCATCAAAATCCTCAAATACCTAGGAATAAATCAAAACCTTTATAAGACCTATGCACAGGGAGACATAAAACGTTGAGAAAAATTAAAGAAATATGTAAACTGAGAATATACATGTTCATACATTGGAAGTTTCAGTATTATAAAGATGTCAATTATTTTCAAAAAAATCTATGGGTTTGATGCATTCCTACTAAAACTCTTAGCTGGTTTTGAGTGTATGTCCTCACGTGTATGGGCATGTGTGCTTGTATGTGTGTATGCAGAAATGACAAACTAATCCTAATACATATTTGGAGATACAAAGGGCCCTGAATTGCCAAGACAGTTCTGAGCAAGAGAAAAGTTGGAAGACATACTTGAATCTTTATGTCAAGATTTATTTTAAAACTATAGTAACTAAGACAGTGGGGTATTAACACAAGATAAAATACAGAGAAAACTGGGATCCAGAAACAGATCCAAACATATATGTCCCCTTGATTCATGACAATGGTGTTGCTGCATATTGCAGTGCAGAAAGTTCCCCTCAATAAGTCATGTTGGGTCAATTGGATATTCATATGGAAAAAAATAAATCTGGAGCTGTATGACATATCATACATAAAAATCTATTCCAGATGCATTACAGTTCTAAAATGTAAAGGTAAAAACAGTAAAACTTTATAAAGGTGAATTCAAGAAATATTTTCATGACCTTAGGGTAAGCCAATATTTCTTAAGGAAGATACAACACTACTCATACAAAGGAAAGATTGTTAAATTGGTCTTCATTAAAATTAAGAACCTGTGTTTATAGAAATACACCGTTGAGAGAATGAACGTGCAAACAACAGGGTGAAAGATATTTAAAATGTGTATGTTCAACAAGAGACTCTTAGAATATATAGAGAGAGTACTTTTACAAATCAATTAGAAACAAAACAAAACAAAACAAAACCCAGAGAACCCAAGAGGAAATATGTATAAAATTTGAAGGGGTCTTTCCCAAGAGAAGATATCCAGGTAGCCAATAAACATACGAAAAGACGTTTGACCTCATTAGTCATTAGCAAAATGCAAATTGAAATCACCATGAGATATCTACACACTCCCACCAGAATGGTTAAAACAAGAAAGACAGACAATACCAAGTGTTGACAAGGATGCGGAGTATTTGAACTCTCCTGCTCTTGCTATATTCAGTGCATCTCTCAATTCTAATGCTGAGTGGAAGACAGACACAAAGGGATAGATACTGAGTGGTTTCTTTCATTGAAATTTACTAAAACAGGTAAAACTAACTGACGGTGGAAGATGTAAAAATGATTGTTACTTATTCTAGAAGCCTCGAGGGTGCTGGCTGTTGTCTGTTTGTTGACCCTAGTGATTACTTGGGTTTATGTAAAATTATTTTATGATCTGTGCACATTTCTATATGCTTGTTATATATATGAAATGCTTATTTGAAATAAAATCACCACTATGTAAAGAACTTCAGACAGTTCAGAGGAGGGAACTCCTCAGCTTTAAAAGGCCTTTGCCTGGTTAGTGTAACCCAGTGGACCCTCAACAGGGTGTCTGGGCAGGGCAGGCCTCTTCCCCGGACCTGTTGCCAACACAATTCCACTATAATAAAACCCATCTGACTCACTTGTAACATTTTGAATGCAAAGTCCTTGCAAGTTTTACAAGACCTGACTGTCTGGTTCTTCCAAGGCAACAACATTATTTGGATGTCTGCAAGAGGGATTGGGAGGTGGAAATTCTGTCTGTCAATCCACAGTTGGTGTTTCACCTGGAGGGCTTGTGACAACACAGGTAGCTGGGTCCCACTCCCAAAGTTTTTGATTCAGTAGGTGCTATGGACTGAATGTTTGTGCCCCCCACTCCAATTCATACATTGAAATCCTATACCCCAATTTGATGGCATTGGGGGATGGGACCTCTGGGTGGTAATGCCACTAGAGCATTTATTGGTGAGTACTTTCCAGGGATAGCCAAGTGCTGCGCTGGTTGTGGGCTGGTGGGTGCTGGATCATCGTTCACAGACAGGCAGCCTTGAGTCTAAATTTCACTGTTCACAGCAGGTTCTCAGAAGGACTCTCCTTCCCTTGGAGCTGGATTTCATGAGTTAATTACATGAGTTTTTACAAGGGAGTTCAATTATAATACTTCAATGCCTTGTTCTTACACATGGCAAGTCAACACGTGTAGGGGAGCCTTTCTTAAGTGAACACCCCTCCCCCACACATGATCTCATTAGGAGTTTGGCCTTTTGAATAGTGCAACTTGTAAACCCAGGGCCATCTGTGCAGGTGACAAAGTCTTTGTCTCTGGTGATGACTGGCACCCATAGTAAAATAATTGTGACCTGGTTTCTCTTTCTGTTAGAAGAGCTGACTTTCTCGTTGGCCTCGGCAGCAGCACTGGGGGCAAGGGTACATTGGAAATGGCTAGGGAACAAAGAGGCAGCAGATCCAGCTGCCTGCTTCCCTGTCATGAGGTTTACTGTGTGTCATGTGTCTCAAGAAGACCAGCTGAGCCTGTTACATTTTCCATCCCCAAATGACTCTTGCTTTGCACATGCATTTCAAAGGCTTAGAGTTGTTTGCAGAATGCTGTCCCAACCACAGGATTTCCCATCCTGCAGCTGGAGAGTCTTCTGTTCAAAAGGACCCGGGGTTTTCCAAGTGTGGGATGTCATATCTTTAGCAGAACTCATCTCGCCTCTCTTGGGGTTGACTTGCCATGAGCTGTCCCTAGCCAAAAACCAGCCATAGTGGCTTCATCTACTAGATCTGGTCACTGTCACGGACTTTGGCACCCTCATGCTCCCAGATCTGCTTACTTTGGGCAGTATTGCCAGTTAAAGAATTGCTTTCCCCCTGTTCTCACTTCCATTCACAGTGCCCAGCAGGGTCCCCTTTCCCATAGACCTGCTCTCTGTTGATTGTCATCAGTGAAGGTCATCAGCCATGGAGGCAGGGAGCAGAAATTACTGGTGCCCTGCCCTCACCCTCAGACCTTGGGTGTACTCTCACTCACCTTGAGCTGCCATAATCTGCATCTTTGGGCCTAAATCTCCCCCCCACCATCCAGAACCACGGAGTGTTGCTCTTCCAGGAAGAGCCCCCAATCAGTGACTGTCAGGCATTGGTATATAAATGCTCCAGATCACTGGCTCCCAGGATGGGATACTTTGCACCGTTTCTCAGAATTTCCCCCTGGTAGCCAGCTTAAAAACACATTGCTTGTTGGCTTTCCTTCCAAGCAATCATGTATTCAACAGCTATTTGTTGAGTGCCCACTGTTTACCAGATACTGTACTAGACTCAGAATATAAATGATGAGTGAAACAGCTATTGTTCTCATAGTCCAGGGGGAGAAATAGACAATAAACAATCACACAGAAATGTATAATTCCCAAATTGCTATCAGTGCTGTTAGGGCTTAAACAAGGCATATGATGGAGTGGCTAAGTGACCTATCTACATGATGCATGATATTGAACCTGAGGCCTGAGGAATGAGAAAGGATGAGCCACGTGAAGAGCTGGGGGAGTAGAATGTGTGAAGGCGTTGGAACAAGAGAGCACTTAGGATGGTCTTAGAATGGAAGGAGAGCTGATAGAGGGGGAGAGCATGCTCCTCAATGAAGTTGGAGAGGCAGGTAGGGACCTGGGATCATCCATGGCCTTGTAGAGTGCCTAGGCACACGTGTGTGTGTGCATTTGTGCTTGTGCATGCCTCAGAGCACCTGCAGCATGTGTGTGTCTCTGTCTCGTGTGTGTGTGTGTGTGTTCACTCAATGGTATGTCAGTGAAAGGGATGTGTTTGCACCTTGCTTGTGATTCATCCACACCACTGTGCCTCTGTGTGTGGGGGGGTTTGTATGTTTATAAGGGCCTTTGTATTGATGTTTTCAAATATAGCTTTTATGCATAAGCATGTATTTATGTATCTTACCATGGTGATATCTGAGTCAGGGAGGCTGGTTATTTATGAGTGTGTTTGTGAAACTGTAAGTATGTGTCATATCATATCATTGTGCATGAAAGCATGAGCACCGTGTGTGTATTTGTGTGTGAATATATTTGTATTGTGTTATTGTATGTGTGAATTTGTAGCTGCCTATGTGTGTATGTTTTATGAGTCTTTTTTATACTGACTCTATGGGTGTCTGCATCTCTGTGTGAAACTCTGGAAATAGTCTTGCCCTCAACCAGACCACAAAATCTTGGAATTTTTATGGCCCACATTTGCTAGCAAGATGCAAACTTTATTTGCAGTTACAGTTATGGCTGGTTTTATTTCATATTTTCAATATTCCTGGACTTTTAAAATCTGAATGCTAAATACTTTATGTGAGTA
The DNA here is from genome assembly GCF_054177405.1 of Leptonychotes weddellii. Taxonomy (NCBI): domain Eukaryota; kingdom Metazoa; phylum Chordata; class Mammalia; order Carnivora; family Phocidae; genus Leptonychotes; species Leptonychotes weddellii. The sequence continues at coordinate 17,950,503 of NC_138378.1, read as the reverse complement.
CGTGTGTATGTGTTTATTTCTTTTGGTTTTAGTAAGTCAGCTCTAGTAAGGCCAAAATCCCAACCCCTGTCTTTATGAGTTAATATCTTTATTTAGAAACAAGGTTCAGACCTGGAGTGGAGTTGTTTCCTTAGGCAGCTTTTTTTTCTCAGTTAATATCCTAGTCATAAAATGATCCAGCAGCTTGATTGTTGGTGAATCAAGTGCAATGAGCCCATCCCTGAGCCCCCTGGATGCTGTCACAGATTGATGTTGTCAGGGAAATGGAGGTAGGAGCTCCCAGGGAGTGGAAGTGAGGAGCCAGGGCCTGGATTGTTATGTCTTTAGGGAGCAAGGGGGCCCTGCGTGTTGAGTGCATGTTCCTTCAGCTCCCAATCCTGGGAACATGGCAAACATGATTCATGTCAGGGAACACGGGCTCTGGCCAGACTCTTCATGCAGCTTCTTACATTCCCGGGTTTGGTGCCCTCTTTGTTCTTCCAGCTAGAATTGTGAGAAACATAATTGTCTGCTTCAAGTACTGTTTTGAGTGTTTCATTTTTGGATCTATAAAATATGTATGAGCCCTTCAATGGGTTTATGTTCTTACTTTCCTTAACCTTATTTTTCTCCCAAGGTATTAAGCTCTTCTATTATGAATTCTCTGACCACCCAGAATTTTCAGGAAGTCAGTCGTAGCAAATTGGAGAAAGCTTCTTATGAAATTCATCTTGTTTCTTGAGCCCTTTGCAATTCTCCCAGAAAAGTCCCTCACTGCTTTATCTCATTTGAGCAAGACAATATTCCTGTGAAGTAGGTAGGGAAGACCTTATCATTTCCATTTTAAAGATTAAATAGAATAAGCTTGGCACCATATGTATCCTTGGGCCAAGCAGGAAAACCTAGAAGAAAATTGAGAAAAATGAACACTTTGTCTCCATCCCCTGCATCTTTCCAGTTAAATTACCTTGTTTCCTTTTGCTGCTACAAACTTGCCTTTCCTAGTGCAGACCTGACCTGGATCTGTCCACGCTTCTGCATAGAGGGATGACCTTAATGTATTTGTAGAATCTACATGCTGCACACAAAAGGCCACCCAGCAAATGCAAATGTGGCAAATGGAAAATGCATTTCAGGTGCAGATCAAAACTGTCCCAGCAAGATAAACAACTGCAGTGATGGGGACTTTGGTTGTCCAGATACATGCTGAAAGTCTCTTTGAGTTAAAAGCAGGGCATTTGATGATTTCATGTCTTTCCTATCTGAAAATTTAATCTTCCAGGGGGTGGAGGAAGCGATATGGGTCACTGACTTGCTCAGCCAGATTCTCCCCAACAAAGAGGCATCGCTTGGCCGAGCGGAAGTGATGGGAACCTTGGGAGAGGTGATGGAGTGAGGAGTTAAAAACTGGGCACAGTGAGTTGACAGGAAGGTGGATTTCAAACAACTGAGGAAAAAAGTCAGCTCAGATCTGTGGGGTGAGGCTTTGAAAAGCAGGGTGTCAGTGGCTGGAAAATCTCTCCACGGTGCAATTCTGCCTGTGTGAATTTTTCCAGGGATGGAGCGAGAGCATGGAGAGGCAACCAGAGAACCCAGTGCGGTTAGCCAGGGAGCCCTGATGAGCGCCAGGGCAAAGAGGCACCAGAAGGATGGAAAGAAGAACTCAGGCTCAGGAACCAGAAGACTGTGTCGTGGAGGAGCCGAGGATTAAATTGTGTTGAGAGCAGAGTAATAGTCACCTCCTAAAAGATGATCATCTAAAAGGGGCTTGAAGTCACCTCCAGATGAGGCCATAGGTCGATGAGGGGAGCAACTGGTTTTGTCCTGAGGAGGGATTGGAGAGAGAGAGAATCTAAGCCTGGAAAATGTGAACACGGTGTTGATGAGGGGAGGGGGGCACAACCTCAAAGTAGGGGAAGGAACTAGAAGAGAGGGTCTCACTTTTCCTCATGGTCTTGCATCAGTGTCACATGGTCTCCTCAGGGTCTGAGAGGATGCAGGAGGGAGATCTTTGAACATGGCTAATGAATACTGAGAGAATCCCGGGGAAAAATGAGAGGGGTGGACGTCTGGAGGTAGATAAATGTCACCCCCATCCTTCCACAGGAGAGAAGTGGTGCTTCCATGAACCTGGAGGTGGTGAGGCTGTGGTTGATCCTTAAAGATCCCTCACTGGATTCTAGGAGTTAGTTCGTGAACACATGGAAGTGGAAAGAAGGACCAGAAGGGCTCGGCTCATGTTCACTCAGAAATTCTATCAGGTCAATTCCAACCCTTCCTCTCATACACAGACACACTATCGACTCAGGAAGTGAGTTTGTTGTTAGAATCTGGGAGATGAGCTGGACACGGGAAAAGCATCACATAAAACCTCTTTGGACAGGATGGGTAACTACGGATTAGAAGACATAATGACAGCAGTAATAATAAACATAGTGAATGTTTATTGAATGCTTACTATATGTCAGACACTGTCAGGTCTTCCAAATGTTTTGGTAATATTTTGTATTTGTCAGGGTTTTCCAGAGAAACAGAACGAATAGGATGTAGATGGATACAGATATAGATATATTGACAAGAGAAGATTTATGATAGGCATTGGCTCACATGGTTATGGAAGAGAAGAAGTCCCATGATATTCTGTCTGTATCTGAAGAACCAGGAAAACTGGAGGTGTAATTTGGTCCAAGTTTGAAGGCCTGAGAATCTGGGGACTGATGGTGTAAATTCAGGTCTGAGTCCAAACGTCTGAAACCAGGAGGGCTGGTATCTGAGGGCAGGAGCAGATGGATGTCTCAGTTCAAGCACAGTGAATTAGCCCTACTTCCTCCTTTTCTGTTCTATTGGGTGCTCAGTGGGATTGGGTGAGGCCCATCCACATTGGTGAGGGCGATCTTCTTTACTCAATCTGCTTATTCAAATGCTGATCTCAGACCCAGAAATAATGTTTTGCCTGTTATCTGAGCATCCTCTAACCCTGTTAAATTGACACATAAAATTAATCATCACAACTTTGAACTGCCAAACACAAAACAGGCTGATGTGACTAGGAGAGGTCTCCAGTGGAAAGTCCCAGCATTGTGCCCTTGACCTTATAATCCAATCAGCACCTGGATTTCTCTCTTGGAGGAAGATACAGAGGACACATGAATGATACAAAGCTGGGAGGGAGGGAGAATAAACACACAGGATGACAGTCAGAAAGAAAAAAGAACTTGACAGGCAGGAATAGTGGACTGAATCTAATATGACAGAAAGGACCAGGAGTAGCCATTTAGCTGAAAATAAGAAAAAAAAATCCTCCTGTTCCAGTGTAGAATAGAGGAGATGTGGTTAAGCAGTTACTCAAATAAAAAGAATTGTGATTTCAGATGATGGCACAGTTTGAGTAAAAAATGGGAGACTCCCCCTGACAAAAATTGTTAAGGTGATTTCAGGCCATATTAATAGGAGTACAGTATCTGTAATGTGGGAGGGGATAGTCTTCTGCTTAGCACTAATCACTCCTTACCTAGAGTATCTTGTTTGATTTTTAGTGTCATTACAAATAGGGGTGGGGCTAACGCCTGTTAACATCACTTCTCTGGTTTCCATCCCACTTAAAAATCATATCCCAATTATTTTCTGTGGAACTTCTTTTTTTTTTTTTTTTTAAAGATTTTATTTATTTATCTGACACACAGAGAGAGACAGCTAGAGAGGGAACACAAGCTGGGGGAGTGGGAGAGGGAGAAGCAGGCTTCCCACTGAGCAGGGAGCCCGATGCTGGGCTCAATCCCAGGACCCCGAGATCATGACCTGAGCCAAAGGCAGACGCTTAAAGACTGAGCCACCCAGGCGCCCCTCCATGGAACTTCTTAATCTCTCCCTTCCCCCATATACTACTTCATTCCCAACTATGTCTCCCTTGCTCTTTAACTTCTGTTGCTGATCTTCAGGCAGGCTGAGTGTTCTCATCTCAGGGCATTTACATTTTCTCTCTCCCCTACCTAAACACACTGTCCCCAGAAATTTCACTGGTTTGATCCTTCAATGAATTCAGGTCTCTGCTTCATGTCTTCTCAAAAAAAAAAAATGCCTTTCCTCACCACTTTATTTAATAAAGACAGAGTCTGTCACTCATTCCCTTTTCACGATGCTTCATTTTTCACCAAAACATGTAGTATTACCTGTCATTATTTTACATGTATATGTTTATTAGTGCCCAGCTCTCTTGTTAGAACATGGGCCATGGGAGGGTAGAGATGTAACCGTTTTGGTCTCTCCTAGCACAGCATAATGAAGGGTCATGGTAGGTGCTCGATTAAAAAAATGTTGAATAATGGAGAAATGAGTGAATAAACATTCTACAGAACTCATGTTTCATGGAGTGCATTTTGGCAAGTGTCGTGTGAGGTTTTTACTGCTGCCAACTCTGGAAATAAGGTAGAAGTGAACGTAGGGAAAGAGCAAAGATTTGGGGATTTCTCTGGTTTGTACCCATTGTTCCTGGCTTTAGTCAGTGGTCCCCTTTCTTAGATATTCCTAAAATTCCTTTCTTGGGAATTCTCTTTCACTTGGGCCCTAAGGGTCAGTCTTGCCCTTTTCTTTGGACATTTCTGGGGTGGAGACACCATTACTGGATATCTCTTCTCTTCCTGCAGCTCTTCTGAGCCTTGGCCCTGAAAGACCATTGTCCCCAGTCCTGCTTTTCCCTCTTCTGTAGGATTCTTTGGAAGTGTGTTCATTAGCTGATTGTCCTTTGGGAAAACTGACAGATTATTGTCTTTCTATCCTTGTGTAAGTAATGATCGTAAGCATTCCAGTTTTATGATGTCAATGATTTGCTTAAATACACATTAAAAAAATACAACTTCTTGATTGCAGAAATAAAGCCTTCGTGTGTGTGTGTGTGTTTTCTTCCCACAACATTTAACACAAAGCCTGACTATAGCAAGAGTTGAGATATTTTTGCTGATTTTCAGGATGGTTGGAAAAGGCTGTCTCGGTGAAAAAGGTGACTCAAATAAGTTTGCCAGAGAAGGGTCTCCATTCCAGAGGCATTCCTTCATTCATATAGCAAATATTTACTGAATGTCCTCATGTGCTTTCAGGCCCTCAGCATATCCTTGCTTGTGGCCTGCCCTCGCCTTTTTCCTTCATATCAGCTTGGCAAGAATGGGGCCATTCTTAAAGAATCACCTTATGTTTTATTCACTCTTCCATTGAACACCGTGCAGAGGTGTGATTCAGAATTTCAGAAAAGGTGTCATTGGACTCAGTCATTCCTAAGTATCTTTTTTCTCATCCTCTGGCTTCAACCATAATTTCAATGTGGTTGGTGAACACTTGTTGTCAATGCCCAGCGATGAGCTTCCATGGCGCTCTGGTCATGAGGTTAGAACGAGGTGCTAGGGTCACACTGAAGGGCTCAGGTCCCCATTCGGTTGTTGATTGACTCTGTGGCCTTACTCAAGTGACTCACCTTCTCTGTGTTTTCCCTTCCCTGATGTATAAGAAGTGGGAAAAATGATAAAACCTCCCTCAAAGGGATGCTAAGAAGGCAGAGGGGGATGACATGGGAAGTGCCTCCCAAGGCTGAGTGTAGCAGTTGGCCTGGCTCTTGCCTTTTTGGAGATTTATCGTATCACGTGGGGGCTGATCAGATGAAAGGAGATGGTTTCTGATAGAAAAAAAGATCTTCATGGTACAGCCACTTTGAAAGACAGTTTAATAGTTTCTTACAAAACTAAGATATTCTTATCATACCACCAGCAGGTAGGCTTCTTGGTATTTGCCCAAAGGAGCTGAAAACTTATATCCACCCAAAAACCTGCACACGGATGTTTGCAGCAGGTTGGTTTGTTCATAATTGCCAAAACTTCGTAGCAGCCAAGATGTCCTTCAGTAGGTCAGTGGATAAATCAACTGTGGTTCATCCATACATGGACTATTATTCAGAACTAAAGAGAAATGACCTCTCAAGTCATGGAAAGACAGGGAGGAATTTTAAATGCATATTACTAAGTGAAGGAAGCCAATTGGAAAAGCCTGCATACTATATGCTTTTAACTATATGTCAGTCTGGAAAAGGCGAAACAATGGGGCCAGTAAAAAGAGAGGTAGTTGCCAGGGCTTTTTTTTTTTTTTTGAGGGGGGTGTTGTGTGTAGAGATGCATAGGTAGAACACAGGATTTTTAGGGCCATGAAAATATTCTGTATGATACTCTAATGATGGATGCATGTTATTATGCATTTGTCCAAACCTGTAGAAGGTACAACACAAAGAATGAATTATGAACTGTGGGTGTCCTGATGGGGCAATATGGGTTCTTCAGTTGTAGCAAAAGTACCGCTCTGCTGGAGGCAGGCTGTTGATGAAGGGTGGGCTGTGCGTGTGAGGGATGGGGAGGTACAGGAAACCTCCTTACCATCCCCTCAGTTTTCCTGCAAAAACTGCTCAAAAAAGGCCTTTAAAAAATCTCCAGCATATGGTCAATTTACTTTTTCATGGTCCTAAATAGAAAGGCACCCAAGAAAAGAGTATTGGAACTCTTTCTCTACCATCAAACCCCACATGATTTGCTATTATTTTACTCTGTGTGTGTTTGTGTGCACGACCATGCGTGTGCATGTGTGTGTGTGTGTGTTTGTGTAGAGGAGCAGGGGGGTGCTTTCCGGACCTCCTTCTTCAAAGCCTTCTTCCAACTAATTCCATACAATAGGGACGTAGTGAAAACCAAGCCCAGAGGATTGGAAAGAATTCCTACATATTCAGTATTTCCATTCATCCATATCTTCCTTCCTTCCTTCCCTCGTTGTTTCATTCATGATTAAGGGATAACAGCTTGGTGGCAGGTGTGGACTCCCCTCCTTGGGCTTCCATGCATGTACGTGTAGCTTGCCGACCATCTACTGTGGCACACGAAGGACTGATGCCTTGTCCCCTGCCATCGCCCCCTCCCTGCTCAGTACCCCAGCCCTTCCAGACGTGCAGCCTTGCTTTGAACACGATCCCGTGTTCATTCTAGATTTTTAAAATCTAGAACCACTCTAGATTTTTAAAAAATCTAGAACCATTCTAGATTTTAAGCAGAGGAATGATTTTGAAAGATTACTTTGGAAAGGAAATAGCACTGAACCAGGAGGCAGGAAGACAGGTTATCTCAGTTTCAAATTCCGGTTCTTTCTCTTCACAGATGTGTAGCTTTGGAGAAGTCACTCAACTGTACTGACCACCCAGTAGCCTTATCTTTAAAATAGGGGGTAATCAAGCCTATCTCACATGGTGATCACCTGAGTTCAACAAGAAAACACACAAGAAGGTCACTGTAGTGCCTGGCCTGGATGAGATGTTCAAGAATGATTACACAACTTCTTTCTTTTGTAACACTTGATGCTTTATTTAGGGTGAGAGATGGGAATTGAGACTCACTGTGGTTGGAATAAGAGCAAAATGGCTTTATCACAGGTCATCTTCCAGTAAGACAGAATCGATCATTTTCTCAATGTCTATGATCCTTCATTTTTGTTGTTGTTGCTGTTGTTGAGGGGGGATCTGAAGGGATTTAGTCAGGACGTGGAACCCGGTTGTTCATTTAGCACTTGGAAATTGCTCGAGAAGGGTGCTGCCGGCCCTGGAAGCAGCCGGAGCACTGGGAGAAGCTGTGGACTCTGAGCCCAGCATTTCCATGGCATGAATTCCAGCTGAAGCCCTGTTCTTGGCCTGGCCCCACCTGCCCATCTATAATTAAGGTCGTGTCTACAGTGAGACAGATTATAAGGAAAGAGAAGAAGGATGTCAGCAAGTCATAATTTCCAGAATCAAAGCTCCTTTTCCCTCCCATCTTTTTTCCCCTCCCTATTTTGGATTTGGCAGCAGGTTTCCTCAAAAGTAGGCCATGGTGTCCTTTCCTACAGTTCATTACAAGTGGGCAAGGAGGGCCCTGCCAGCTGCCAGGGCCCTGATTCTGGGTTTTGCAGGCAACGGGCAGGGAGCGTTTCCCAGATGCACACCTCCAGCCAGGGAGGCAAACATTTGTCATGGAAGATTTTTTTTTTCTCCCTAAACAAGGAGTTGTCATAAATAAAGAATCGTTTGCAAATGTCTGAACACCCAGCCCAATTTTATTTTTAATTGTACAGTGCGTGTGTGTTGATGCATTTTGGATGTAGGAAATTGTTACAGATGTCAACTTGGAAAGATCTTTTCTTTTGGGGTCTTGGGATTTGAAGGTTGTGTTGGATCTGTCAGCCTCAGCCCTTCTGTTGCAGAGTTCATGAAAGGAGAACTTTCCAGAGAGACAGAGTATGTGAGAAGGATTTGATCTAGGCTGTGACTCCATTGGTGCATTATGTTCGTAAAAATAGCCACAGAGCTGACCTGGCGCTGTGTGGACATGGGATTGTTTCCTTGACAGAGGCTGCCCCGGGCAAGAGACAAACAGCCTACAGGACACCCAAGCAGGGGGTCAAGGAAGTAGAAAAAGACAGCTGTGTTGGGGGTACAACTGCTGAGCCACCACCTCGAGGGCTGGTTCCGACTTTTTGGGGTCAGGACCCCATACGTGCCTGCCATGTATCTCTGACATCATTTGGACAAAGACTGAGACGTAAAAGTTATAAAGCAAGGTTTGAGAGAAATTCGGGTGAGAGGTAGATAGTCTGTGAATTGTGGAGGTTTCCTTCACTAAATTATGAGCCTGTTCCAAGAATTGTCGGTTGGCTTTTTCTCCCGTGTCCATTCTGACTGATTAGTAATGGCTGCCGGAGGGGATCATTCCGGATGTCCGCTGTGGAGACGGGTGGGGGCCGAAATGGCTCCTGCACTGTATACTTGCCTGAGACGGTCCCAAAGTGTGGGCCGCCTGCTTCCTGATGCTTGTGGGGTCTTCACTCCAGCCAGGGATGGCCTTCTTACCGCTGCCTGCTTGCCATCTTCCTCTTCTCCTCTGCCTGCCCCTTCTCCTCCTCCGCTCCCCCCCTTTCCTGTCCTAGAAAAGAAACTCACTTCTTGCCACACACCCACTGAGTCCTTTTATGTATATGATCTTATTTAATCCTCAAGCAACCCTTATAATTATAATTCCATTTTTGGAGACTAGAGAACAGGAGCACAGAGAGACCTGTCGGGGTGACGCAGCATCAGAGCTATGGGAATGGGACCCAGGGCTGTCCGAAGCCAAAGGTTTTGCTCACCTTCATGGCGCCTGCGGCCCCACCGGCCCCACTAGCTGCCCTCCCCCTACCCCGAGGCTGTTCCTCCCCCACCACTCCACAGCTCACCGCTGTGTTTTTGGTTCTTGAGTCATGAAAGATTGAACTGGTTAATGAGCACCCTGTGAGTGGAGGTTTATTATTATTTTTTAATTAAAAAATTTTCCCCTCTTGTGTCTTCTTTGCTCCTAAAACAGTCCTGTGAAAGGTAGACTTGTCACCAAATTAGCCGTGCGGTGGTAGCTTCCAAGAATATTCTGGAGCAGCATCTGAGCCATCTGACAATTCCCTGGGCAACATAGCTGGATCATGATGCTAACTAGAACTGCCAAAGTTGGACTTCCAAAGTCTAAACCTTAGGAGCAAGTTGGCGGCGGTGGCTGGTGGGGTAGAGAAACTGCCTTCGCATATATTTGCTCTGTGTGAGGGCAGATTTGGGGCCAGGAGTGGGCAGGTCAGGGCTCTGTCAGTTGGGAAGGAGGACGACCTGGCTGAGCTCTGGTCTGTAGAGAACTCATGGCAAGAGTGGTCCTATCACTCCGGATTCTGCATTGGCCCATGGCCCTGGCCCCTCCTGCCTGGCAGCTTGATTTCTAGCTGCCTGAGGTGGAGCTGAATGATGGCACAATTTTCCTTCCAATCCAGAGAGAACATACCGTATCTTTCTTCTTTCCAACATTCTGATTTGCAAGGGGCACCAGCCCAGCATCTGAGCCATGTGCCGTGGTGCAAATACATGCATGTTTCCATCCCTACTCTCTCAGTTGGTGGGGTGGCAAAGGTCTTTGTTCGAGGCAAGAGTAAACTGGGAAGGGGCTGCAGGATGAGGGGGCACGGAGGACTTGAAGTAACTTATCAGGATACGCACAACAGAGCCTGATGGTTTAGTTGCTTATTTGCATGTTTGGTTATTTTGATTTTCAACTAAAATCAGTGCTTGTTTTTGCCTATAGTCTCGCTCCCAGAAGATGGACTAACTCACCTGCTTTCTGAGTGTATCTCAGTGATTCTTAACCCGAAATGTGTATCAGAATTACTTAAGGAGCTCTAAGGACTACTGATGCCTGGCTCCCCTCCCTAGAGATTCTGATTTAATTGTCAAGATCGAAGGTTTTTTTTTTTTTTTTAGGATAAACCTAGTCGTGTTTTTATTTACAAAGGATCGACGGTTTTGCAACATGACATTAAAAGCTCCGCAGGTGATTCTTTTTTTTTTTTTTT
>NC_138378.1:17916788-17939608 GCF_054177405.1 Leptonychotes weddellii | reverse complement strand
GAGACGATGGACTCTGAAAAACAAACTGAGGGTTCTAGAGGGGAGGGGGGTGGGAAGATGGGTTAGCCTGGTGGTGGGTATTGAGGAGGGCACATTCTGCATGGAGCACTGGGTGTTATGCACAAACAATGAATCATGGAACACTTCATCTAAAACTAATGATGTAATGTATGGGGATTAACATAAGAATAAAAAAAATTCCTAAAAAAAAAAATTTTAGCTTGGATGTTTAGGGGATGCCTCACGGAGTCAGTAACTTTTGAACAGGAGGTGGGGGAGTGAGCCCCAAGGATAATTAGGGGAAGAACATTCTAGGCAGACTGAACAGGAGTGAAGTCTCTGAACCAGCAGCAAGCCTGGCCTAGGCAAAGAAAATCAAGAAGGTGCCGTGGCCATGTAGTGAAGAAGAAGAGGAGGAGATGATGTCATAGAGGTGATGCGGGAGCGGAAGGGGGGGGGAGTCATCAGACAACAGAGCTTTAGAGGCCTTTATCAGAGACGATGTTCATAAAAATGCTTTTTGATGGGCAAAGGACTGTCCAAATGTATATGCTATAGTGTAAATAAAACCTATCAGCTGTTCTGGAATTTGGGTTCCAAAACCAGTCTGCATTGTAGATTTTATTTATTTATTTATTTATTTTTAAAGATTTTATTTATTTATTTGACAGAGAGATAGAGAGAGAGCACAAGTAGGTAGAGTGGCAGGCAGAGGGAGAGGGAGAAGCAAGCTCTCCGCTGAGCAGGGAGCCCGACGTGGGGCTGGATCCCAGGACCCCAGGATCATGACCTGAGCCCAAGGCAGCCGCTTAACCGACTGAGCCCCTCAGGTGCCCCTGCATTGTAGATTTTAGTGCTCAGCTCTTAGTCCTGAAATCCCAGCTCCTGTAGAGCTGTAGTTCTCAAATGGGTGCCATGATTTGTGGGGTGTCATCCAGCTCACTGTCCAATTCCTGATCAACACGTAAGAGTTGATGGGTATCATTGGTGCGTGTGGATTTTTAGGTTGAATGGGATTATGATGGGGCGTAATGTCTTATGATTAAGAGCTAGGAACTGTAGCTTAATGCCAAGCCAGCAGCAAGGAAAAGACCTCCTTCTTCTGAAATGCATGAGGACGGCTCCTCCTCGGAAGGGTGAACTGCGTCCTCCGGCAGCATCGCCAAGATGAAGGGGGAGCAAAGGCACAAGCCAGGAACTGGAGGTTTTTATAGACACTGTGAGACATTTTTATAACCCAGCAGTGATTGTGCTATTGTCATGGCTGACTTGTTAAAATCTGCTATTCAGAGATTTTAATTTTGCTAAGCATCCTGCTAAAATTTCAAATAATCAAAAATGTGGTGCAAAAACATATAAAAAAAAAAATGAAGGTTGGGAAGCACTATTTTGGAACCTAGAGAATTGCGTGACTGTCCCTGGTGTGCAGCTCCTGGGTGAATCACTTCGGGCCAGTTATGCAGTTTAGACAGATAGACTGATAAATTGGTCTGGCCATTGCCTTAAATGGATTGTTTCCCTTTTTTTGTTAGCTGGGCATTTGGTTTATGGAATACTCTATCCTTCATTGTCCCATTTTATCCTCCCAAGGCTTGTGTGGAATTAGCATGAGGATTGTCACCTTCTTATTATGAATGAGAAAAATGAGAAAACGGGGGATGCTGTGATTTGCCCAAGGTCACACTGCCATTAAGTAACAGCAGAGATGGGACATGAATCGAGAGGATCAACAAACCCATCCTTCCTTCCTTTTCTAGACTGACTTCCAAATGATGACGACATGATAGAGGAAGATAATCAGACCGAACGAATTATTTATTGTTATGTAGAGAAATAGCATTCCAATGAGTAGCCGCTTTCAATCTTAACCAGTTATTAGCCCTGCATCCGTGTGGAAGGCCTAGAGCAGCTCCAAAAATGTATTTTCTTGATGCAACCGAACAACCAAGTGTGTAGCCAGGTTTCATGACCATCAGTGTATGGGTAAACTGTGTTTCCTTGTGTGACAGCAGGCTGAACTCTGCAGGCCTGATCAAATAGGGAAGGGTAGGTTGAGTGCTCTGGTCAGTAGGAATTATCTGATTTCTCTTAATTATCACTAAGAAATTATTATTTCTGCTTTACAGCTTAATTCTCCCAACTAGATTGACCTCTCAGAGGGCCATATCCATTATTGTTTTATTTTAGAAACTTTTCACTATTGCCCATTCTCTGGTGTAGCACCATCTAACCAAACTTTCTAGGATGATGGAAATGTTCGATATTGGCCTTGTCCAATATGGCAGCCACCCACCACATGCAGTGGCTATGGAGTAGTTGAAATGTGGCTGGAGCAACTGAGGGACTGATGGTTAAATTTTATTTAATTTTAACTAATTTAAATCTAAAAAGCCGCATGTGGCTGGATGTGGGCCAGGAAGAGGTTAAGAAGGAGAGAGTGAATCAGGGGTGGAAATTGTGTGCCTGGGAAGCTGGAGGGCCTTGGTGAAAGCAGATGAGGAACAGGGTTTGGAAGATGGCCGGGGGAGGGGCGGGGGGGGGAGCGGCTTTAGGGTTACCTGATGGGCTTGTACTGTGTTGTGTGGTGTGTGAGACTGAAGCTGAGCGGAAGCGGCTAGGGCAGAGGAGGGACTGTGGAAACCGTGAACAATGGGACTTTGGGAAGTGGGGCTGGGATGCAGGGTGGGCCCAGGGTGGTGATGGTCACAATAATGAGGATAATAGTAATGATAACAGTGGAAGGTCAAAAGAGCTTCCTCTGAGACTGGCAAGATGAGGGAGGGGCCTCGTAGCAGGCTCACTTCGCACTGTGGGGCTGTGAGTCCTGAAAACCCAGCTCTGTCTGGTAGAAACTGAGGTGAACAACTGCCAGAGGGGAAAGGGAGGTGGGGGCTGAAAGGGAAGATTTTCCGAACACAGGAACCAAGGTAAATAAAGGAAATGGAACATTAACGCTATTTGGATTCAAACAAAGGAACGCCACCAGGGCTTTGGTAGAGTTCCCTCGGTCCTTTCAGCTGGCTAGGAATCTTATCCAGAGGGTCTCTCTGCTGTAAGCCTGAGCCTGAGAATGACCTGAGGTTTGAATGAGGCCTTAGTCCCAAGCGCTCAGGGGCCCCCTCTGGCTCCCTGACCAAATGTGCACCCCATTTTGGGAGATAGACGTGGGGAAAGAATTTACCATTTTCAGGACAAACTCAGGGACATACAGGGCAATGCTGTCAAAATCTCCACAAGACCTGAACCGCATTTCAAGTCATCAAAAGCATCAGGGGAGACTTTTTTGGGGTCACTTAGGTGACAGTGTCTGGGAGGACAGAAGCCCAATATAGAGGGTGTCCTGAACAGAACTTTGTGCAGAAGATGTCATGGAGGTGTGAATCCTTCTTAATCTCCCCCACACTGAGGTGCAATAACACTGTGTCATTTAATCCTTCCTGGCAAAACTCCCCTCACTCAAAACAAGTATTAGCCCCGTTGTACAGATGGAGAAACTGATGCCAAGAGGAGGTAAAATTACTTGAGTAAGTAGGAATGGTAGATTCTAGCTGGAGTAGGGGAGCTGAGGGAATTCTGCTCTCCTGTGTCACCAGGGAAGCCTGGGGAATTGGGAGAGCATCTTCTAGGTGATGTCTCAGTTGACCACAATGCTCTTAGGCTTTCTTGACTTTCTCCTTTCTTGACTTTCTCCTCCTCAGAGTGGCCTTCCTTGATCACTCAGGCTAAAGGACATCTCAGCACCTTTTTGTGTCTTTCGAGGCACTGATATGAATTGTATTTATTTATGAATCCCCCTCCCTTTATTCTACCCATTTTCTCCAGTAGACTGTGACTTCTGTGTAGTTAAGGACTGGTCTGTATCTCTCACTCTTAGATCCTGGCACCAAGGGAAGTGCTTGGTGCATAATATTAATGATGACTATTTTGTGGAGTGAAGGATCCTCTTAGTTCCCAGAAATGGGGCCTGACCAGAAGACTGGGGCTCCTCAGGAAGGCAAGGAATACAAGGTCCCTTTGGTGTGCTAGTTTCAAGGGCTATGGAGTAGAAATGACAGCTAGGTTTATGAAAGTGAGAAGAAAATGTCCCATTTTTCTATCATTTTCTGTACTCGTATATGGAGGAGCACAGCTGGGGCTGGGTTGGAGCAGGTGTAAGAGAACAGGACCAGCCCTTGTGCTATGTTGGGGAACTGTGTGGGCTGGGGGAGGTACACCTCTCTTTGAGGGCATGAGCTTTACAGACTTGGTCTCATTTGCTCTTCCCAACAGCACCTTGAGGTAAGGGTTCCTACCATCATTGTCATCCTTATCAGTGATGAAACAGGCTCTCAAAGAGGGTAAGCCATAGTCCAACACCATGCAGGCAAGATGGTGGAGGTGGGATGCTAACTCAGGTGTGTCAAGCTCCATGACCCTTTTCTCTAGTGATTATGACTGTCCTTTTGAGCCAGAATGCCTGGGTTCATAGTCCTGCTCCATCACTAACTAGCTGTGTGATGGTAGGAAAATTATTTAATTTTTCTGTGCCTTAGTGTCCTCATCTAAAAAAATAGGATAATATGAGTGTCTACCTTATAAGGTTGTATAAGGACTAAATAGGTCAATACTCTAGGTAAATAGGTAAAGACCCACTTCAGTACATGACACTATTATCTATCATCATCATCATCATCACCATTACCACCACCATTTATTTATTGGGTTTCTTTCCTCCTAGGCTGAGGTGGTGCACAGGCTACGAATGGCTAGGAAGGGAAACCATCTAGGAAGATCTGAGTGAAGATTCCGATTTAGGGGAGCCCTGGAAGCAGCGAGAAAGAGCTCACATCTGGTTCTTATGACAATTATCTCTTTCTCCTGCACTGCTTCTTTCAAAGGCTAAGAGGTTTCCTGAGTTTCTATACAGTAATTGTGATCTTTCTTTCCTTTCATCTTTTAGTCCTGGTGGAAAAGGAGAGTAATGATATGAAGACTTTATCAGGAAATGAACACATCAAAATAACACTGTTTGAGATGGTGCATCAGTGAGAGTCGCAGGGATGCCCCAGGGGATGTGAAAAGCCAGGCTGAAGCTCTGCCCTACATTCAAATACAGGCATTTCAGGCTGATCCTTTAACAGAGTCCACAGTCTTTCTAGGCATATTAGAGAAGAGAGAGGAGCTACATGAGAGAGGGAACTCTCAGACACCCATCTGAAAGGTGTTTGAAAAAGTGATACTTTATACCAGTTATGAAGCATCATGGATATTTGTAACTGGAGACACAGTCTTGCTTTTCCTTCTGTTAATGGACTGTACCCGTATGTTTCCCATTTGGGGCATAATTAAGAAATTCCATAGTGAGCTAATGGTTCTTGGGAGGTTGAGAGGCATTCCTCTGATTTTGCCCCAAAGAAGAAGATTTTAGTTTTTAGGAAGCTGCAGAGTCTGTGCACCCATCTCTGCCAGGTCTCTGATCTCTCTTTATGTTGACCCCCCACTGGGGCTGGAGCTCCCCACATTAGAAATACAGACAAAGCTAAGTCCCTGTGACGTAGCAAACACCATGACCAAAAGATGGACTCCGGAATTGGCCAAGGAGTGGGGTGGGAAGTAATTATGTCCCAGCTTTCTCAGCTGGCTTTGGACCCTGCACTTCCCCAAGCTCAGGATATCCTAAAGCCATTCTCTCTGAAGCACCCAGGTGGAAAAGTGATGAGAGAATCCTGGTCTCCCTACAATGCAGTTTGACCTTTTCTAGAACCTTCAAAAGCCCAGAACACAAGTTCCGCTACAATCCATTAATGCAGGAAAGAATTGTGAGGTTTGGGGGCGCCTGGGTGGCGCAGTCGATTAAGCATCCGACTCTTGGTTTAGGCTCAAGTCAGGATCTCAGGGTTGTGAGATAGAGCCCGGCATTGGGCTCTGCACTCAGTGTGGAGTCCACTTGGGTTTCCCTCTCCCTCTCCCTCTGCACCCCCCCTTCAAATAAATAAATAAGTAAATCTTAAAAAAACCCAAAAGAATAGTGTGGTTTGTTTAAGGAGAAGCAAACCCTCTATGGAAACACACATCTGCTGGGATTTTGGAGAGATTTTCTCTGATCAATCTAGAAAGTCAGCAATGGAAAATGTGTCTGCCCATAGGTGGCAGGACCCAGGTGAGTTCTACAGAAAATAGAATGGGTGTGTTAAGGGATGCATTTGTGAATTTGACCGCAAGGTAATCAAAATCTTGAAAATGGACACTGATCTCTCTATGAAAATATCCTCTTCCTGATTTCCATACTCTCTCCCCACTGGGGACAAGGGGACTGAAAACTCCTCAGGAAAATAAGAAATCCTAACACTTTATTCTGGCATAAATGGTTATTTTTACCAAGTTCAAAAAGTTGGTTAAGTTCATACAAGACACCAGGTTTTTTCTGTTATTGTTGTTGTTGCTGTTCCATAACCAACTTGTTAAAAAACAGCCTTGAAAAGAATTTATGTTTAGTTGATAGAAATAACAAGAGAGTCTCAGTGCTAAAAAATTTTGAGTTTGAGATCTGAGCTGAAAGATAATTACTTCCTATCACCTCTTGTTTTTATGCCATAAATGTATGGATGCAGTTTAACTTGCTTAGGAATCTTTATACAGCTGATCAGAGAAAGTAAGGAAATGAACATTTATTGAGGGGTTACTATGCGTCCATCACTTTCTCATCTAGTCAATACTGACAGCTAGCATTTATTATGTTTAGGTGGGGCCTAGCACTGCACTGTGCACATTACAGTCAGTTCTATTATAATGCTGCATATGATACATGCCTCCTTAAAATCACCCTACTGTGCCAAATCATGCAGTGAGAACACGCGGCTTATGGGAGCAATGGGCTTGGGGCACAACACTCAAAAACTTCATAAGTGACAGAGGAAAAAAAAAAAGATAGGAACCATATAGGCAAAATAGATAAAGGTGTTTGAGAGGTACAAAATTCCAGTTATAAAATAAATAAGTCATAGGGATGAAAGGTACAGCATAGGGAATATGGCCCGTAATATTGTAATAACATCGTATGGTGACAGAGGTGATCACATGTCCTTTGACAGGCACTGCGTAATGTACAACATGGATGGATTGCTATGTTGTGTGCCTGAAACTAATATAATGGCCTATGCCAATTATGTTTTAGTAATACAAAATTTTAAAAAGATAGGGACCTAATAAAAATGACAGCTCAGTTTGATATCTTGAATGGTTAAGGCATATACAAATACTAATAGATAGGGCATTTTACCTTTAAAGACGCCTAAAGATTGCCTGTGTAAGTGGGCTTTTTTTTGCGGCTGGTGAGTAATTATGAAGGGGTCCCCTGAAATCGGATGGAAAGTTGGACCCCAGGTGTGGAGGGGTGTGGCTCACTGAGGGAGCAAACTGAGGCAAACTGAGGTAGATGTTTGAGGTGTGTGTGTGTGTGTGTGTGTGTGTGTGTGTGTGTGTCTGGGCACAGCGCAGTTCAATGGTGTGCAGTTTTCTGGATTCATCTCAGTGTTCCTCAAGGATGAAACTTCACATAAGTCAATACAGAATTCATGTTATGTTCAAGTCACCCCCAGTAATCAATCACACTGGAGCAAATTCCGTTTTCAAAATACACGTTGGGGCAGGACTGTGACGCATGCATCCCGGCTTCCGGAGCCCATGACTACTCAAGAGGCCAGCACCAGGATCATTGCCCCTACACGGAAATTCTGAGTCACAGTTTCCTTATACTTAAGCAAGTTTTCCAGGATCACAGACAAAGTTTGGATCTCACATAATTTTTGAACCTTGGATACAGTTCATGGGCTGGTATTGGTCGCTGGCCCATGCGAGGACAATACATATCTAATTAATCCCCTTTCTCTCCACGTCCTATTCTATAGGCAACAATTCTAATGTGTTTGTGGTATCACGGCGACCATAACCCTGAGCATTTTGCAGATTTTCCTGATGCAGGGAAGGCAGTCTGAGAGAGGGTAAGTTTAAGGTCATGACTGTATTAGGTGGTTCCATCACTTTCCTAGGGCTGCCACAATAGATTACCATAAAATTGGTGGCTTAAAACAACAGAAATTTATTCTCTCCTGGTTCTGGAAGCCAGAAGTCTAGAATTGAGGTGCCGGCAGGGCTCTGCTCCCCAGCGAAGGTCCAGCAGAGGATCCTTCCTTGCCTCCTCTAGCTTCTGGTGGCTTCTGGCATTCCTTGGCTTGTAACTGCATCCTTCCAATCTCTGCCTTGGTCTCCACAGGGCCTTCTTCCATGGGTCTCTGTGTCTTAAATCTCCCTCTTTTTCTTATAAGGACATCAATCATTGGATTTAGGGCCTACTCTAACTCCAAAATGATCTCATCTCAAGATCCTTAACTTAATTACATCTGCAAAGGCACTATTTCCAAAGAAGTTTGCATTCACAGGTACTAGAGGTTAAGACTTGGATGTATCATTCAGCAGGGGGCGGGGGGACCATTCAACTCAGTACAGTAGTCCAACAGGGATTTGAAAGCAAGCGTAGAGCTCTTTTGGTTAGGCCATGGAGCCACTAAGTTTTTGAATTGCAGGGAAGTGCACTCCATCCCCAAAGATACAGAAAAAATTTTAAAACATCAAAGCTGCTAAGTTCCTCCCTTGGCAGAATTTTGCTTCCTTCTGCCAAATTGTTTCCATCCTTGGAAGGCATCTATAGAGAGGACCGTTGCAGTATCAGAGAGGGAGGTCTAATGGGAGGAGGTCCTACAGGGTCTGAGGAACCCTGGAGGCTGGGAAGACCTTTATGTTGGGGGGTGGGGACACTTGGGGCTTGTTAATGTGCTCAGAGGATAGAATTCAAGCCTTCCTGAAGGGGACCTTCTCCCTGGACTCAGGGATGAAACTAGTAGAGCCTCCGGACAGGCCACCAAATAACTAGGTCAGTGGTTCCTTCACTTTAATGTATGGAAGAGCCACCTGGACAGCTTGTTCAAACACAGACTCCTGGACTTCCATCCTCCCAGACTGTCATTCAGCAGGTCTGGCCTGGGACCCGAGACCTGGCATTTCAAACAACCTTCCAGGTAATGTTACCACTGCCGTTGCTGGGTGGGGGGCAGGGACCATGGTTTGAATAGCATCGATTAAGTAGATGGTACAAAAAGCCAAATGGGCCAGTCTTGGCATCACAGTCAAAGATAGTCCAGAGAAAGGCAGCTCAAAATATTCTCACTTGGACTCCTGTTTCTCAAAGAACAAGGGACATTCAAAAGTGTTGAGTCCATAACCCAGAGTTCTGAGAAGACTTTCTGACTTCTTACTTCTCTCTTCTGCCACAGACCTGGGACTTCTCACCCACGCGCCGCCACCCTCCCCACAGAGCTTTGGCTTGCCCTCTTTTTCTGACTCTTCCCCTTTCTCCCTTTGTCCTCTGGCTCTGAGTCCCCAACTCCTAGGATCCGGTGTGTTAAAGAGAGAAGTCCCCTAGAGGGAGAGGCGAAGGGTGGAGCCCGGGAGACCGACACTCCCAGGCTGATAAATCTCATCTCTTTCAAACCTATTAATATTTCACATCTGAACTCTGGAGGGAAACTTCACTGATCCAAAGTGACCTGCAACCACTCAGGAAAATGTTTATTTTTTAAATAATTTAACTTTATGTGGTAGACAAGCAAGGGCAGGTGTGTCCCGAGTGGCTCCATTAACCTGTAATTCCCCAGTGACGCTGCTGAAATTGGTAGTGTTGTTACTTCCAGATGTCCACCTGACACAGACTTGTTGATTATATTATTTGTTCCTCTTCATTCAGGCTTATTTTACATCTTGACCAGAAAGAGGTATATTAATATGTATATTTATATAAATAGATCTTATATTTTATAATATATACTTATATATACTTTATAATATATGTATTTATATTTATACAAATATATAGTAATATATGAGAATACATTAGTGTATACATAAAACGGTATATATAGTTTAAGAATTTTAAACATAATTTTTAATTTGGTACTGGAGCTAAGAGGCAGGGAGGGTCGTAGTGCAGAGTCTGGGAACAGAAGAAGTTAACAAAGCAGGGTTAGGTCAAGTGGTTGGGTCGGGGAAGGCAGCTACGTGCTCGGGAGGGTCCACCTCTAAGTGTCCATGCAGCGTGGCCTCAGACGCCATAGTCCCACACCTCCACTGGCCGGCCTGTTCTTCCCCGGGTCCTGACTGAAAGCCCTCGGCCAGACTGGGTGGGGGGGATAGGCACAGGATTCTCTTACTGAGGACCACAGCCCAGCTCAGCTCACAGCCTCAGCGTCCCCAAGGATGGAGGGTCACTGCTGCCCTGACCACGTGCACCTGCTGCGGCCCGGCCAGGTCCCGCTGGTGGATGAGCCTCTTCCCTGGATACCCTATATTCTATAGAATATATGCATAGAATATACAGTTTTCTAGATATAATGATATATATTCTCTAGAATCCACATATGTACACCCTGAATGTCATATACACACACTAACTATGTAGTGTATATGCTAAAGTGGCCGAAGACACAAACCAGCCCCTCAGCACGCGCGTCCCCCTGCCCGAGGACTCTGTCTGGCCATAGGCAGGGCTGCCTGAGGTGCCTGGGAGCTGTTCCAGGAGCTTTATAACCGGCGCCAAACGGGAGTTGGTAGGAAAATACCCTCGCTTGTCCCCTCAGTGGAACAGCTCCGAGACATATTCAACCTGTTTATCATGAGACCATATACCAGGTTTTCTCCCTTCCCCACTTCCTCACTGTGCCTCCTGGATTCCCAAATAATGACCTCCCTCCCCCACTTCCTCACTGTGCCTCCTGGATTCCCAAATAATGACCTCCCTCCCATTCTCAGAGTCTGCTTTGGGGGAATTTAAACTAAAACAATACACCACAGACAGTCCCCACACATATCTTCCAAATTTGGCAAAAATCCATCTGGGCATTTTTTTTTTTTTTGATCATGTGATTCAGAGAGATGCTTCTCTTTCTCTAGGTATAGCCTTCATATTTGCATAAATGTTATCTGATTCATCAACATTGCTATTAAGTGTTCTTGCAATAAAATAATTGAAAAATAATTTCTATACTTACTTCCTATTTTCAGCTATTTACAACTTTCAGGAGACTTTGACTCTAATACATTTTTAGTCACTTTGTGTGAAATTTCACTTATTTTCCCCTTTAACATTTTTATCTGGCTCAAGACTCTGCTTGTCCCATATGGTGAGTGCATGCAAAGTCCCACTGGTGGAAAGCGATTCTTTTTATTTGAGTTGTTTCCCTAAAAATTTATTGTCAGAACATTTCTTTGGAGTATGTGTAACTCCTCTGGGGGGCTAAATGTGGGTGGTGAGCTGTTTAGAGAAATCCTACTGTGGCCCATCCTGGGCACAGATATTCTCTTACATATTTAGTCTGGCTTTGAGTACATAGTTGGTGTTAACAAATGCTAATTAATAATAATCTAATAGAAAATGGATTTAGGGCAAACAAATGCAATGCTTAATGACATCCTAGGTTTTTCAAATAACACTCATCACATTTATTTTGGACTTCTCAAACTCAAGCCACTCTTTTAAGTCAGCTCCGAAGAAAAGAGGAGGTTAGGTTTGGGTCTGGTTTTTTTTTTTTTTCCCCCCAGAACGTTCTATCCTGTAGATGCCTGTAGGTCCTGGGCCAAGGCAGAGTAGCTGTGTGCCATGCGGATGTATGGAATGTGTGAAAAGTTGCTCTGTAAGGATGGGGTCCTTTCTTCTCCAGAGAGGATTCTCACCGGGATTTAGTACGCTGTCCAGGAAATTGTCATTCCAAGAGAAGATAAAGCTTTTATTTAATTAATAGGATGGATGAAGCCATAGACTCCCTGGTTTATAACCTGGATCCAGGCCAAGACTAGGGTCAATAAAAAGGTGGCAAATGTGATGTTAACTTCAGTAACTCCTTTTAATTTTTTACTGATTCTCATCCTGCCACGATACCATTTAGATGTGGTCATTGTACACCCTGTGCCCACTCTTCATCGCAGCCTTTCTTCCTGCCTCTGGACCTGCCCTGTCTTTCGTCCACCATGTCTCCCAGGAAATAGGGTCTCTCCGCACAATGGAATATAATTCAGCCATAACAAGAAGGAAGCCCGACGAGAGGCCACAATGTGGATGAACCTGGAGGACATCATGCTAAGTGCAATAAGCCAGACACGGAAAGGTAAATACTGCATGATTCCACTTCCCTGAGCCATAAAAATTCCTCCTATGAGACATAAAATAGTCCAACACGTGGAAACAGAAGGTAGAATGGTGGTTGCCTGGAGCTGGTGAGAAAGGGAAAAGTCACTGTTCAATGGGTGTGAAGTTTTGGTTATGAGATAAATGAGTTGTGGAGGTCTGCACACGGCTGTGCCCAAAGCTAACAACACTGTATCGTGCTCTTAAAAATTTGTTAAGAGGATAGATCTCACACGAAGTGTTCTTACTACAATAATTAAAAAAAAAAAAAAAAGACAAATCTCACCAAGGTGTCTAAGCTTCAGTTCACTTGTCTGGAAATAGATAATGCCAACTTGGTGTCAGCGTGAGAAAGGAATGTGAGAATGTTTACTGGATGTCTGGCATGTCCCTAGCAGTAAGCACATCTCGGTTTCATGCCCATCGGAGGCGTGCGTGTGGCCTGGCGGGGAGCATGGGCTCCGAGGCTGAACGGCCTGAATCTGAATTCGGTCTTTGCCATTTGCTGCTTGTGAGGTTCCGGGGGAACGTGATTTCTTTGCTCTGTGACTCAGTTTCCCCATCAGTTAAATGGGGGCAACGACGGTGTCTGTTACATAGGGCTACTGTGAGGATGAAATGGGGTGGGGCCTGCACTTAACGCAACAGACGCCTCATCATTATTATTCTTTGTTTCCCAGGGAAATAAATAGTCCCTCTTCATCCCCTCTAATTCAGTTCTATTATTCTACATTCTTTCCTTCCCAGGTGGGAAAATGGGTCCTCATTGCTAAACTTACGAAAGAAAATGCTGATCTCCCAAAATAGCTATTGAGCAGTAATTTTCAAAATACATAGTAAACCCAAGCCGTACATGAAAGGCTCTTAAAGTAGGTCATTGCCACGGGGCTGCTTAGAGAGGGTGCCGCTGGGGTGATTTATGTCTGGGGGGATTATTAATTAAACAAAAGAGGGTCTGTGTTTTTGAAAAATGCCTCTGCCACAAAAGAACCGTTCATGAAGAGGCATAAAGGAATAGCTGTGATTAAAGAGTGTATCTCTCTCTCTCTCTCTCTATATATATATATATTCAAAAGATTATGCATTAAACAGTTTTTTTTTTCTGTATTTAATGCTTTGGGAATTTTCACAGATCTCTGTGTTCAGTTTGGACTACTTCGGCAAACTTGCTGCAAAGGCAATAGTTTGTGCGCACGATCGCTGCGTCAATGAGGGATCGGCTCTTGTTTTTAAGAAGGAACAGAGGGAGGGCACTGACGTGTGTGTTATGTGTGATACGTGTGTGCCGATTCTAGGTGTGTTTCTCTACAGGCGTGTGACCACTGCGTATTTTTCCACAGAGGGTTTATTTTGGGGAGCTTGATAAGGACAGGGATTTAGTGGTGTATCTTGCAGTAGTGGAAATTTCTCTGGCAGGAATGTTGAAGGTGGCATAATCACCTTTGAGGACCCCCACCCGCCCTCCTGTTACCTTCCCCACAGTGTGTGTGTGGGGGGGCTCTTTGTTATTGCATTTTCTTTCTCTCTTGACTTCATGAAGCTCAAGCATTGTCCTTCTTCATTTTGCCCTCTATTAAAGATAAAAATATCTTTATATTTTGTCATTATAAAAATAAGGCATAATTCTAGAGGTTCCTTATATATTTTGGTGATCAGCCCCTTATCACATACATGGTTTGCAAATACTTTTTCACATCCCATCGGTTGACTTTTCACTCTGTCGATTGTTCCTTTGCTGTGCAGAATTTTAGTTTGACATAGTAGTTTGCTTTTGTTTTTGTCGCCTGTGCTAAGTTAGAAACTTGAATAGACATTTCTCCAAAGAAGACATACAGATGGCCAACAGGTATGTGAAAAGATGCCCAACATCATTAATTATAAGGGAAATGCAAGTTAAAACCACAGTGAGACGCCACCTCACACCTGTCAGGATGGCTCTTATCAAAATAAAAAAACACCCACAAAACCCAAAAGACGACAAATGTTGGCAAGGATGTGGAAAAATTGCGACCTTTGCACATCATTGGTGGGAATGTGAAATGTTGCAGCTACTATGGAAAACATTATGGAGATTCCTCAAAAGTTAAAAAAACAGAACTACTGTGTGATCCAGTAGTCCCACTTCTGGGTATTTATCCAAAAGAATTGAAATCGGGATCTGGAAGACATAGTAACACTCTTATGTTTGTTGCAGTATTATTCACAGCAATTAAGATACAGAAAGAACTTAATGCCCATGGACAGATGAAAGAATACAGAAAATGTGGTATATTCATCCAATGGAATATTATTCAGTCATAAAAAGAAGAAAACTCTACAATATATAGCAATATGGAGAAACCTAAAGAATATTATGTTAGGTGTAATGTGCCAATTACAGAAAGACAAATACTGCATGATTCCACCTACATGAGGCACCTAAAATAGTCAAATTAACAGAATCGAAGAGTGGATTGGTGGTTGCCAGGGGCTGGAGGAGAGGGGAAATGGGGAGTCCTAATCAATGAAAGTAAAGTTTCAGTTATGCAAGATGAATAAGTTCTAGGGATTCACTGTACAACACGGTACCTATAGTCAACAATAATGTATACACTTAGACATTTGTTGAGGGTAGATCTCATACTAAATTCTTTACCACTGTAAAATAAAAAATTTTAAAAACCTAAGAAAATAGGGCATAATTGTAAAAATTTAAACAATAGAGATATGTAAAAAATAATCACATCTAACAGCAATAGGTACTATTAATACCTCTGAGATTGTTCCTATGCATGGGTGCACATGTAACTCACACATAACAGAATTTTGTAGCCGCTTCTATCCCTTCACGATGTAGTATTCCTCAATCTTCATGTCAGCATATATAGCTCTATTGTTTTTGTTTGTAGAGCTGCATAATATATTTTGAATGCAATTATTTATGTACCAGTCTTATAGGTAAACCTCCAGGTTTTTTCTAATTTTGTTGTTATAAACAACCTTTATATGAATATCCATGTACATACATCTTTACACTGTTGCCTGATTATTTCCTTAGGATGAGGTTCTAGAAGGTTAATGGCTGGAGTTAGATGTATGAGCATTTAGTTTTGGGTTCATATTGGTAAATTGTCCTTCAAAAGGATGGTTTGAGGTCATATTTCCACAATAGTTTAAGTGCATCTTTCTCTATATCTGCAACAATAATGGATAATATTAATCTTTTCGCTCTTTGACAATTTGATGGGCGCAAAAAGTATGTCGATATCTCAATCTGCATTTCTTTGGCTCTTACTGAGATGAGCATCTTTTTCCTCTGTGTATTGCTCTTGCATAGATCTTTTGTGAATTGCCTGTTCATGCTCCTTTCTGTGTTTTCTATCATAATGTTCATTTTAAATTGATTTGTATGATCTCTTTATTGATTAAGAATAGTAATCATTTTTATGTCATCTATCTTGTAAATATTTCCCTAAGTTTTGTTTAACATTTTATGTCTGATGACAATGTTTTGTCCATGTTTTACATTTTCCTGAACTAATTTGTTTATCTTTCCTTTAAGATTTTTGGCTTTGATGCCAAGCTAATAATGGTCATCCCCACTCCACAATGACAAAATTAAATGTACGTAAATCCAGTATTTCACATATGGGACAAATATAAAGCTTACCAGAAAAAAATCAGAGACTAGGATGTCTGCAATAGAGGCATGTGGATGGATATAAAGCAACAGGCACAAAGTTGAAGATTTTTCTATCACATGTCAATGTTCACATTTGTCAAAACATCCACCATGGAGTAAACCTTGAACAACAAAGTAGACAAAACGGCTTGCCCAGTTGATGTTAGTCAGCCTTCATCATTGGCCGCCCCAGACCTGGCACACCTGTGAATGAAAGATTGTAGTGGCAGAGATGGAGGCTTTAAATGAGCTGAAGAGTATGTACTCCCACTTCATAAGGCTTATCTGTCACATCTGAATGGCCAATCTCTTAATAGCAGAGATGAACAGAGCCTTTATTATGGCACTGTTTTTCATAGAATCTAACAGACAACTTGGTGCAAGAGCATTCCCATGACCATGTGATCTGGTCACATCACATAGCACCCCATCCAAAATTGATAACTCTATTGAGCCTCTTCCATCCTAGAAGGGACAAGGGATTATCTTCATAGGGATAGATATTCCAGGTCTCTTAGACATGAGATAATGTCTGATCGGCAGGCATGATATTATCTTCCCCATGAAACTGAGGCTTAGAAAGATTTCATAACTTGCCCAAGGTTACACATCTGGAATGTTTGAGAACTGCAATTTAAACCCAATCTGGGGTCCCCACAGCCCATTCTTTTTCTAGTCCAGCAGGACCAGTGTGGTTTCCTGCAGGAGACACATTGATTCAGGTCTGGGGGGCTTGGCTTGGCCACTCTATAACCAAAATTGAGCCCAGAGCCCCACATAATTGCTTCCTATGAGAATGGGAGCACCTGGGGAAAAGCCTCCATGATTGCTTCATTCAACACAAAACAGAACAATAAGCAAACAATTTCTTTCACTCGTCATGTATCTAGAACTTCGATAAGGTGTTGGTGGCTTTTTCTTCAACTGCTCCAGGGATTGGTGGATAATGTAGAAAAATTTATACTAGAGTCATGCTCAGTCTAGCTCTTAAGCTTCCGACCTCCTTTCCCACATCCTCATCTGAAAAAAGAAGTTGCAATTTCAAAAGGACCAAGGGGACATGTGTTGGGGGGGGAGGTCCAGCACCCAGATCCTACTTGTTGTCCCTTCTTCCTAACCTCTGATACGCATATCCCAGAAGTAACCTCCTGTAGTGGGCCCTCTTTCTGAGCCCTGTTGCATCATCTGTCCTTCAGCTTGTGATACGCTCACATTCAACTTGTATAAGTGTACCGTTAGTACCATGTTTGGTGGTGACAGAAACCCAGTTTAAACTATAATAAGATTTATCAGCCTAAGAAAGTGAATGTACTGCTAGACTGAGGACCCATTGGAATGGGCATCTTGAATGTTACCAGGACCCCATTTCTTCCTCTCTCTTTTATGCTTCTTTCAGCCAGTCCATTTGTATCCTTTCAGATTGGCCTCCTCCATTTGGCTGGAATCACAGTTGTTGGTGGCCCCCATGCCTCCCAGCTTATATCTGCATTATTCCCAGTTTCAGTTTGAAACACCTCAAGGACAATGCTGATTGGGTGGGCTTCAGTTAGATGCCCACCCCCGGACTAAAGAGATACGGCCACTAAGGTGGCGTGTTATGACTGGCAGGTGTCCTGCAACCAGTGGTTGGAATGTAGGAAGCAGCAGTTGTCCACAAGAAGGAAGGTGTTGTTGGCATCCCAGAGGAAAAATATTGAGCCAAGAAAACAAAGACACCCACAATGGTGGCCAGCTGACTTGCAATGAGCAAGCCAAATCAATAATGCTGTAAGCTCCTACTAAATAATTACATTTTTTTTTCTCCTCTAGGAAACGTTGATTTTTGAACACGGTCAAAGATGACTTAGCCTACCTTTGTACTTTCCCCAATGATGAACAAAGTGCCTTAAACTGAAGAAACAGGAAGGGGGGGGCGCCTGGGTGGCTCAGTTGGTTGGGCAACTGCCTTCGGCTCAGGTCATGATCCTGGAGTCCCGGGATCGAGTCCCGCATCGGGCTCCCTGCTCGGCGGGGAGTCTGCTTCTCCCTCTGACCCTCCTCCCTCTCATGCTCTCTGTCTCTCATTCTCTCTGTCTCAAATAAATAAATAAAATCTTAAAAAAAAAAAAAAAGAAACAGGAAGGGGAAAATCAGAGCAGGTGATAGGTTTCTCTGCTGGGATAATGACATTTTTTTTTTTTTTCCTAGCCATCAACTCCTTACTGGGCATCTTGAGGTGTTTCTTTGGTTGCATTTGCCTCCCCTGGCTCTGTCAGGAAAAAGCAAACAGGATTTTTCACATTTAGCCTTTGGTTTCTGAAGCTGCTTAGGCACTGCATCACGGGTAAAATTTGGGTTAAAGATAATTGTAAATATGGTATTGATATTAACTGATGTTTTCCCAACATTGCAATAATGCTTGTTTTGTTTGTTGGAGAGTTTATTACTTTTTGATCAATAGAATGTGAGATTTGTGGGGGAAATTAGCATAGTGAATAACAATTAGGCAAAAAATCAATGGCATTCAGACAAATATGGGGCTTGGAAAAGTCCCATAGGCACACCAACCTTCACACACACACACACACACACACACACACACACACACACATTTTAAAACTGTAATGCATCTCATTTACAATTCTGAAGCATGAGGTGGGGGTGGGGGTATGTGCGGCTCCTATGAACAGAAAAGGAACAGGTCCAGAGAAGATGTCTGTGGATTTTGTGTTCAGGAAACTCAAAATCTATCTCATTTACAATTCTGAAGCATGAGGTGGGGGTGGGGGTATGTGTGGCTCCTATGAACAGAAAAGATGTCTGTGGATTTTGTGTTCAGGAAACTCAAAATCTTTGCATTCTGAAAAATCCAAAACATCAATATCTACTAATTCTATTTACACTTACTCTACTTTTGGCTGAAGAGTCACTGAATGCCTGCTTTTCACCAGCTGTCTGGGGGTCAGAGGTGGAGCAGATAGGACCATAGTTCTCCCTTAGTCTCACTTCTGTTCTTTTCCTTCCTTCAACATTATTCCATAGTGGCCAGAGCAAAAACATTTCTATCCTATGTCATGGGATCAGAGTCAAATAAATTAGGAGAGCCCTCAGCAGTCATATGATCCAATTCACTCTTAAACACAGGACAGAAATCCTTAAAACTGCAGTGGGTCCTCACCTTTTACTTGAACACTTCTAGGGACAGAGAACAAATTACCTCCCAGTGCGGCCCACCATGAAGTAGCATAGCTCCGAGGCCTAGAATGTGCTTCCTGACACTGCATATTCTCCCACTGGTCCTGGTTGTCCCTCTGGAGTCAGAAGGAACAGGAGAGGAAGGAAGAAAGCCATGATTCATTTATCACC
Source organism: Leptonychotes weddellii (assembly GCF_054177405.1). Classification (NCBI taxonomy): domain Eukaryota; kingdom Metazoa; phylum Chordata; class Mammalia; order Carnivora; family Phocidae; genus Leptonychotes; species Leptonychotes weddellii. Next base: position 17,920,391 of record NC_138378.1, on the reverse strand, counting down.
TTGTAAGGTTATAGGTCATTTCATATCTTTTCGTCTTTAGGACAAATGGTCAAGACCAACTTTGTATGAGTTTTTGAGCATCACTGTGTGCCAGACACTGGAGTAAGCACTTCACATGCATATACCATCTCCCTCTCTCACACAGCAAAATTCTGTGGTGAATAGGTTGCCATTTAACTGAGGGAAACTGAGAACTGATGTTCTCTAGGACTAATCTGTCCTAGAAAGTGTCAGAGACAGGATTCAAACCCAGAAATTCTGAGTCCAGAGCCTGTTGTTGCAAATACTACTCTCTGTGAGCTTTTTGTCCTTAGCACAGGAGGTAAAGATATGTATAAAATTCAAACACATTTCAATATATGAATTTGGATTGAAGTATTCTGCTTTTCTCTGGCTGTCGAATATGGAATGGACACCCTTGAAGAGAGCCACACTGAGGTGTTTCCTAATTCCCTTCCCTCCTGCTTGGTGGGAAGAAGCCATGGGGATTTGGAGAAAGGAAAAAAGAATTTCCATTTATTTAACGGATTTATTTTTCTTTGGAACTCAGAGAGATTCATGCTATGCTTTACAGCCCTGAGCACCTTGTATGTTGTTGAAGAGATGTCCCACGTTTCTGTGAACGTCTTTCATTGGATGTAGGACTCTGTTGAAATATAGAAACCTATCTGTAAAGGAGAACCTTCTGAGACACTAGCCACATTCCAAGCATCCATCCTTTTTGAGTGGAGGGCATTTCTAGGCTTCCTTAAGGAACAACACAACATATTGACTGCGGGGTCCTCAAAGGTAGAGGCCATGTTTCCTTCTTGCCTCCTGAACCTCCAGTGAATACGGTTCAGGGAAATTACTAAGCATATATTTGTTGGATTAAATACAGTGATTGGCGTACAATACAGTTCTCAGCTCTTATATCTTATGGTGCATCTAAGAAATATTCCCTGCGAACATTGCTAAAGTATATTCACAGCATTTCTGAGTCTCCCTATGGGCTCTGACATCTGTATATCATGGTATTTGAGGATTCCAGGGGGTTCATTGCCTTGTTTGAGAATCCTCACTATATATCATCCTATCTGATAATTCCTTATGGAATATCTCTGTAGCTGAGAATTTCCTTCCCCTGCATGCCTGTTCAGAAATCAATGTTTAGAATAATGGTCCTGCTTGGCTCTGAATTGGGCTGGTTAATAACCATTGCCAGGGAAATCAATCAAATCTATGATATCTTATTACTTACACTAATTTAATCACAGGGAACAGATCACTGTTCCAGTTCAAAGGGCAAAGTGTGTGTGTGTGTGTGTGAAAGAGAGAGAGAGACCGACCTTAAGCACAGAAGGTAGTGAACCCTGGAGGAAATGACCTATTACTATAAATCTCTACACTGCATGACTACAGGCAATATTCAGTTGAACTTTAATTTATACCTAAAAGCATGCGCCTTTTATTCCAATTTCATTCTGAGGATATTTTGTGTTTTGAATAATCTTTGAGATCAGAGAAGGCAATTGCTAATTCCCTAATCATACAAATTAACTGAGTGTGATCTTTAGTAAAATTGCTCACATGTGATTACTGCAGCCAACATAGCTAGCTCAGTCCTAGGCAGCTGATTAGATTACAGATGGACAGGACAGAGTCTGTGCATGTGGGGAATCGAAGATGGTTCTGTCTCTTCATGTACATCACTTAGTCTGTGTCAGCCACTTACACTCCCTCCCATCTCAGAAATGGGAAGTGGCACCTTTTTATCTACCCTGAGCTCAGGTGTCCCAGCGTCCATGAAGCCTTTTCTAAGGACCCCAATCAGGTGAGGGCTTCCCTCTCCCACCTTCTTCACATTCCTTTTGTGCCTTGGTAGTGGGCACCAATCTGATCTACCCATGTCTCTTTTTTACTGGGCAGTGCCCCTATTTCATGGGGATTCTAGTGGGTTTTAAATCAAGGACCATGCTCCTTTGCCCCAGGCTGGTCAGTAGAGGACCCCACCCTCCCCTGGGCAGAAAGATTGGTTCAGGCTGAGCCTGTTTCTCAAGCAGGGCAAGAAGAATCATCCTTTGGTGATTTTGTGAACTTTAGGGTAGGTAGGAAACACTCCTGAGATTGCAAATGGTAAAGACCATGAAGGTGTAGTTTCCATTTTCCCTGGCTTCCCTCTTTTTTGTACAGCTCTGCCTTTGTCTTTCGCTTCTGTTTTATGAAGTTTCCTATTCTCTGATCACTGGGTTAATGCTGAGATGACAGATTTTATCTCAGGTCCCAAGCCTGACTGACTGGCAGTGGCTGTTGGCAGACTGTGTTAAGAACCTAAAGAGACACCTAGGGTCAGCAAGAAAAGAGATCTGTGATCAACTAGTTATGTCTGGCATGGGGACAGGAATGGATGTAAACAAGCAGGTGCTTGCCGTCCTTTATCTAGTGACATGTCTTATATTTTTTTCAGTGATTGGTGTGAGTCCTGGATTTAGGTGGCATCCTATTTCTATCATGTGTCACATTTGTCACTGGGAAAGTCATAGTGACCACTTTATGAACCAGGCCAACCAGAGCTTTGCCCTTCAGATTTTGGCATTAATTCTTTGGATCCTCAAAGCTGGAGTCAGTTAGCAGAAGAAGTGATATTAAAGAGTATATATCCAAGTGGGGAAGGAACATAAAGAATGAGAAGAGAGAACAACTAGAGCCATTCTGACAATTTAAGGAGTGTGCAGCAGCATCAGCTGGGAAGCTTGGGGTTGTATGTTCAGCAGCATGTGAAGCTAATTCAGTTAAATTAGCTTTCCAAATCCAAAAGAAAAGAGAAAGGACCCAAATTAATAAAATTATGAATGAAAGGGGAGAGATCACAACTAATACCAAGGAAATAGAAACAATTATTAGAAATTATTATCAACAACCATATGCCAATAAACTGAGCAACCTGGATGAAATGGATGCCTTCCTGGAAACCTATAAACTGCGAAGACTGAAACAGGAAGAAATTGACAACCTGAATAGGCCAATAACCAGTAACGAGATTGAAGCAGTGATCAAAAACCTCCCAAAAAACAAGAGTTCAGAGCCTGATGGATTCCCTGGGGAATTCTACCAAACATTCAAAGAAGAAATAATACCTATTTTCCTGAACCTGTTTCAAAAAATAGAAACAGAAGGAAAGCTTCCAGACTCATTCTATGAGGCCAGCATTACCTTAATCCCCAAACCAGGCAAAGACCCCACCAAAAAGGAGAATTTCAGACCGATATCCCTGATGAATATGTATTCCAAAATCCTCAACAAAATCCTAGCTAATAGGATCCAACAATACATTAAAAGGATCATCCACCACGACCAAGTGGGATTTAACCCTGGGATGCAAGGGTGGTTCAACATTCACAAATCAAACAATGTGATAGAACACGTTAATAAGAGGAGAGAGAAGAACCATATGGTCCTCTCAATTGATGCAGAAAAAGCATTTGACAAAATACAGCATCCTTTCCTGATTAAAACTCTTCAGAGTATAGGGATAGAGGGAACATTCCTCAAGTTCATAAAATCCATCTATGAAAAACCCACAGCGAATATCATCCTCAATGGGGAAAAGCTGAGAGCCTTTCC
>NC_138378.1:17887322-17916288 GCF_054177405.1 Leptonychotes weddellii | reverse complement strand
GCAGCAATGTTTGCAATAGCCAAACTGTGAAAAGGGCCAAGATGCCCTTCAGCAGATGAATGGATAAAGAAGATGTGGTCCATAAATACAATGGAATATTACTCAGCCATCAGAAAGGATGAATACCCAACTTTTATATCAACGTGAATGGGACTGGAGGAGATTATGCTAAGTGAAATAAGTCAAGCAGAGAAAGTCAGTTATCATATGGTTTCACTTATTTGTGGAACATATGGAATAGCATGGAGGACATGAGGAGAAGGAAGGGAAAAATGAAGGGGGGAAATCGGAGGGAGAGATGAACCATGAGAGACTATGGACTCTGAGAAACAAACTGAGGGTTTTAGAGGGGAGGGGTTGGGGGAATGGGTTAGCCCGGTGATGCGTATTAAGGAGGGCACGTACTGCATGGAGCACTGGGTGTCATATGAAAACACCGAATCGTGGATCACTACATCAAAAACTAATGATGTATGGTGACTAACATAACATAATAAAATAAAATTAAAAATTTTTATTTTATTTTTTAAAAATTTTTTATTTAATTTCAATTTAGTTAACATAGAGTGTATGAGTAGTCTCAGGGGTAAAATTTAGTGATGCATAAGTTGCATATAATACCCAGTGCTCATTACATCAAGTGTCCTCCTTAATGGCTATCACCCAGTTACCCCATCTCCCCACCCACCTCCCCTCTAGCACCCTTCAGTTCATTTCCTAGAGTTAAGAGTCTCTTATGGTTTGCTTCTCTCTCTGTTTTTATCTTATTTTATTTTTCCTTCCCTTCCCCTATGTTCATCTGTTTTGTTTCTTAAATTCCACACATGAGTGAAATCATATGGTATTTGTCTTTCTCTGACTGACTTATTTTGCTTAGCATAATACCCTCTAGTTCCATCCATGTTGTTGCAAATGGCAAGATTTCATTCTTTTTGATGGCTGAGTAATATTCCATTGTATACATATACCACATCTTCCTTATCCATTCATCTGTTGATCGACATCTGGCTCCTTCCATATTTTGGCTATTGTGCCCCTTTGAATCACTGTATTTGTATTCTTTGGATAAATACCTAGTAGTGCAATTGCTGGGTTGGAGGGTAGCTCTATTTTTAACATTTCGAGGAACCTCCATACTGTTCTCCAGAGTGGCTGCACAGTTTGCCTTCTCACCACCAATTCAAATTTTAATTGATTGATATGGTGGCATCATGGTCCTTTGTATGTAAAAATGTGGTCACAGATCATGTATGCCTTTTTGCTACTGCATCTTCTGTGCCTAGTACATAGTAGGTGCTCAATAACATTGTGTTGAATGAGGGAAATAATAAATTTACATATTAATGTACAATCTTCCCAGATCATATCAGAAGTCAAAACTGATAAAATGTATATATTTGGAATATTGTCTGAACTGAAGCAGGAGCATCTAGAAAACACATTCTGATTTTGAGAGATATTAGGAACTGCAATTCATCAAATTTGGCAGTGGGTAGGATGCTGGGAAGATGGAGGAGAAAGAGAACAAGAAGCCTTTCAGATTTATGACTGGGTGGGTGGTGTCGGCATTCACCAAGACACTCTAATGAAGTACCAGGGTGGATCCTAGCAAAAGGACTTCTCATACTCTATTTTTATTGGTTTGTTATTTGTCTGACTTCCTCCCAACCCAGGAAGTGCCCAGAGTCTAGCACAGTGCCAGCACATAGTAGGCCTGTCATAAGTACTGAGCACATGCATGGATTGGCAACACATATCCACCAATGATGACAAACTAGTTAGTTAGTATGTAGGGTGACATTACATTTCTATTCACTGTGGCAGGGGAACATGTCATGTGAAAGCAACTTCCAGCCGTTTATGATGGAGAGCAGGAGGCAAGTCCTGTTTCACACAGCTCGGAACTGCATTTAGGTCTACCGGAGGCCTGCCAATCTTACTGTGGTATTAAAATGAAAGTTTTGCATGAGCTTCAATTACTGAAAGTCTATATGGAGTTTATGAGGCTTAACCCATAGCTGGTTCCTGTTCCCAGTCAAAGGCCAATGAATGGTCAATAAAAGCTGCAAATAGTTTTCCATTATTCCTGATGGATTTCTCTGTAAGATGACAGAGTGTAACAATGATCAATAGTGGAACAGCCATTCCTGAAGGCCTTTGTGCCAGATATAATATACTGATAAAAAAGAGGGCAGCATGGAGTTTTGTTGGTACATTGGCCTGTGGTTTTTGGGTAAACAGGAAAGCTCTTCTTGAAAATAGGGTAGACTGTGCTTGCGTCCTTTCAATAGAACCTGCTCCATGGTTGGGGCTCAACAATTGTGTGGTTGTGAGGATCATATCAGAAGACCTGGTTGAGGGGGAGCATATTAGTGAGCCCAGGAGCTCAGGAATTAGATTAGTTCTTGGGGAAAAAGTTCCTCACCTGGTGTTTTATTGAAATTTAAGATTTGAAAACAGATGAGCTCAATGAAGAGGCAGAGCTGGGTGGGAAGGAGCTGTGACCTACAAGATGCTATTATTTTTACGTTAGATAACTCTCAGCAGCATGGAAATGGTTAAACACTCTCTCCTTTCAGAAAAGCTCACCCCAGATGATTTCCATAACCCTTGTTATGGGTGGAAGTATGTCCCTTTCAAATTTATATGTTTTGTTGAGACACCTGCTCTTTTTTCCCTGTGTCCTCCAAACTGAGGAACCTCATTACCATTGAGCCAGAAAGCTGGAGACTTCTCTTTCTTCTTCCTCAGCCCCGAATGCATTCATCACCAAATCCCACCAGTTTCACTTCTTTAATGTTTTCTCCCTGAAACTTATCCAAGGCAGCAGCTTCCTTGTTTCAGGATACTTGATCTCTTGCTCAAGTGGCTTCAATAACCATCTATCTGTCTCCCAGCTCCGGCTGTCTTTCCCATCTTCTTCAGTCTCTACACTAGAGCTTGATGATCTTTGTAAAATAAGAAGTTTTGATCATGTCACACCCTGCCCCAATTAAAACCCATCAATGTTATCACCTTGCCCTCAGAATGAAACAGAGCATCCATCACAAGGCCTTTCTTCATTTGGCCCCAACCTACCTAATTTATCTCCAGGTCATCCTCTTGCTCAGGATGAAAATGGGTGGAAAAGACATGTTCAATTTACTGAATGGTGAGGACAGCATTTGTTTTCCTATTCATTACACACTCAACACTTCCTGGCTTAGGTCTGGGAGAGTCAGAATTGAAGACCTGTGTCAGGACACTGCATGAGGGGTGCAAAGAGCTGCGCTAATTCAGGAGGACACCCAGCATCATCTGGGGGTACAAATTGGCTAACTCATTAGTGTCTCTAAGATATTCTGAAGGCACTAAGGTTTGGATGTCCAGTTTTTAATGCTCATTGGAAGCAAGTAAGTAATAGCCCATTTATATAGATGGGGAGATCTGTTCTTTGCAGGTGTAGTGAATGTGGTAGGTCACCATATAGCAAAGCTAGGATCAGTTAGATAATGATTCACAGTCCTGGATGCACATGAGAATCTGTTGGGAATCTTGACCAGTGTGGGAGCTCTGCCCTAGAATAAGATTTGTATGGGTGAGTTTAGGAATCATTTTTTTTTTAAAAGCTTCTTAGGTGATTGTAATGCACAGTGTGGGCTGAAAACCACTGATTTAACTCACTAGAGAAATAAATACATCAGACATTTTTTATGGAGAAAACCTTTTTGAATTGATAGTTAACTGGGCAGTGAATTTAAAAAAAAAATGGATTTGGAATATTTTTGGAATTAGATATTGTTAGCTAAATAATGCCTTGGCTTTGGGATAGCTGGTTTCATTTTGTATGTGCCTTCCTCTGGAAGGGAAATACATGAAAATTTTTCTTACTCTTTGTCTAGACACTGGTTACAACCATTGCCCCAAATATCCAAACTTTGAGAAAGGCAGATTAGCATACAGTGACTAATTGGGAGGTTATGTATCTATTGAGAGGGCCTCCAAGTATGCATTCCCTCAGGGAATCTTGATTCTCACCTCAGGCTGACTCGGGGGAAGGCTGTCCTTGGGTGTGGGAACAAGGTGGATAAGTTGGATTTAGGGGTTTAGACTTCAGAAAACAACCAGAGGGGCAGCCTCGAAAGTTCCTGCCTCTTCTGAATCAAAAGGAGAAATGGTGGTTGCTAGGAAATGGTCTTTGCTGTTTGGCGAGCACATTTTGTTACATCTGACCCAGTGGTTAACTCTTTAAGTAAGTGGACATTGCCAGTGAAAACCGCCCTGGGATGGCAGTAGCCGACTTGGTGCTGTGGGAGCCATATGCAAAAGCTTATCAAAGCAGCCCCAAGAGGGGCTTTACTTGCTAAAGATGGAATTCAAACTTTCCTAAGCATTTGGAGACCACAAATTACAAAAAAAAAAGCCTACTGGATCTGAGATTTTTTTTTTCCTGCTGGTTTCAGACTTATTATTATTAATGAGTATGTTGGGAACTGGACTTGTTTCATTATTTTAAGTATTCAACTGACCTATAATAAAGAGATATTGCCAAGCAAGTGTTGTTCAATAAAGGAAAGGATTGTATTTCTGTTAAAAACATGAGCCTGTATATCTGTGACCTTGTATATCTGGCTGGGGTGATGCCTTTCCAGGCCTATCCGAATGGGTTAGTTCCTTCTCCTCATTTGACCAATGAGTCTACTGAGACTTGGTAGGAGTTGCCAGAGAGCTATTAAATAATGTGGAAATTGAGCTGCCTTTTCCCTGGAGGCTGCTCTGCAAGGAAGATAAGTGAAGGCAGAATCTTGCTGCGAAGGGGAGCCTCCATGAGGATGTTTGATGATGGCTCTCTGCAGGATGAGAAAGAGCAATAGACAGAAGGGTTGTCACTGTCTCCTCCCCTTCCATTGTTCCTGAGACCTCAGTTGCATAGCCCTGTCCTCCCTCTCTTCATGCCTGTCTCTCTGTGTGGGTGGAGGAGATGACAGAATGCACAACCATGGAGCAGACAAGAGGTCATGAGAGTGGACACCAGAGTCTGTCCAGAGTGGGGTCAACTGTTGGCTTGAATGCCTGCATGTATTTGGATGGAAGCCAGAGAGCCATCCACAGTGTTCTTCCAGAGAGTCAGACTGCCTGGGCTCAAATCTGTTCTGCCACTTTTTGACTGTGTAATCTTGACTCTCAGTTTCCTCATCTATATAATGGGGTGATGATAACAGCACTCAACCTCTCAGGGCCATTTTGAGAGTGAAATGAAGTCGTGCTTGTAAGTGCTTAGAATAGTTCCAGGCATAGAGTAAGTGGTCAGTGTAAGTTAAATATTATTATAGGCTTTTAGGAAATAAGTAGGGAAATTTGACACCTGTCTTTCTCAGAAGAATGGCCATTCATTTATTCATTCATTCAACAAATATTTTCTGAGTAGTACTGTGCGCTGGGTCTCATGCCAGGTACTCACAAATGAATTACAAATAACTTCTCTTTCAAAGAGCTGGAGCTGGGAGGGCTAGTCAGTTTTTTATGTCCCAAGAACAGACAATCAAAAAGTGAAAACAGTAGAACTGCCTGCCAGCCCAAGGATACATGGAGACCTCTTGTATCCTGGAAGGATCTAGTCATGGGGACTGGAGCTTCTCTGGGAAGATATGCCACCAGGATGCAGCCCACGTAAGGTAGTGGGGATGGAGGAACATGACACCAGGCCTTTCTCTTTCCACCAATCTAGAAGTGAGGCTTATAAAGTCATTTCCTAAAAACAATCTATTGAACTCAAGTTCACCATCACAATCTCAGAAAAGTAGGCAAGAGGGGCTGGCTGCCTCCTTTCACAGACTTTCAGGGCAGGGAACTCCAACAAACAGCCAGCTTCTACAGGCCCCATAGAAGATTCCACTGTTGAGTGATGCTGGTCTTGGATGGAAGGAAACCTTCTCTGCTAAGTCTTCCTGGGCCTGGGCCAAGGGCTCTGCACAACAAATAGCTTCCTGGGGGTGGGACCACTGTGTTCTCAGTCTGCTTTAGATTATAATTACTGATAGACTTTCAGCTTGGCAGAACTGGGCTGGATCTTGGAGATCATTGAATTCAATTCTAACATCTTACAAAGGAAATCCCTTACACCCAAGGGCCAGGTTCTCCTTCCTTGCTGTCCAGTTCTGTTCCCCTCACAGCAGAAATCTCATCTCTCCACTGATTGTCCATAGGGATTCTGCCAGATCCATTTACACATGCTTCATATCCTAAGAACTTTGTACCAAATGTAAAGTCTAAAATATTTGAACTGCAATAGGTTTCATCAATGGCTCCCAACTAGTATGGGGCATACTAGGATATTTTCATAAGTTATACAAAACACATTTATGTTTTACTTTACTATTTACATAAAATTAGAGTCCCTTATAGCCATCATTACCATCACCACCATCATCACCATCATTGCCATCATCAGCATCACCATCATCACCACCACCACCACCATCATCATCATCACCACCATGACCATCATCACCATCATTATCACCATAATCACCACCACCATCATCAGCATCATCATCATTACCACCACCATCACCATCATCACCAACACCATCACCATCATCATCACCACCATCATCACCATCATCATCACCACCATCATCACCATCATCACCACCATCATGATCATCATCATCACCACCACTCACCATCATCACCAACACCATCACCATCATCACCACCACCATCATCACCACCACCACCATCATCATCATCACCACCACCATCATCATCATCACCACCACCATTATCATCATCATCATCATCACCAACACCATCACCAACACCATCATCACCATCACCACCACCATTATCATCATCATCAGCATCATCATCACCATCATCATCACCATCATCATCACCAACACCATCACCATCATCACCACCGCCATCATCATCCTCATCACAATGGATGAAGCTGTGAAAGACCAGTGGTTCTCAAAGTGTGGTCCCAAATCAACAGCATAAACATTGCCTGGGAACCTGTCAGACATGCAAAACCTCAGAGCCCATCTTAAACCTAATAAGTCAGAAACTCTGAGAGTCAGACCCAGGAATCTGTGTTTTAACAACCCTACTGATGAATCTGATGTGTGCTAAAGTTTGAGAAACACTGTGCTAGACCGTGCCAAGGACTTTTTTTTTATTAGTAATTCCAAATATTTATTTTTACTTCATTCTTCAGTACTCTGTTGTTTGCCTCTAGGTTGAGATTTTACAGACTGTTTTGCAGCCCTCTGTATAAAGTATGTTCCAAGATGGACACCTATGAAAGACACCCCAGCTACAAGAAGATAGTTCTTTCTAATCCAGCTGGTGTTTTTCATCTCTTCTTTCAATATCAAGCTCAATTCAAAGATGCTTCTTTCTGAAGATTCCAAGCCTGCTATTTCCCTTTGATGTGCTTCTTCTCAGGACATTCAAGTGCTGGACTATCTGGTGCAGAAACATTGTCCTTATTAAGCATTTGGAAAACAGAGCTGCTCTTGATTCTGTGCCATTCCAAATGTATGAACCCAACTAAAGGTACCATAACAATCAGAACTTTGTACTTTCTCCAGAAGTTCTGAAAGCTCATAGTACTTCAGCATCAGTGCACCTGCCCACCAGCCGCTGAGTCTCCCTAGGCCGCCGCCACCAGCTGGCCCCATAGGCCAAGCCGCACGCAGCTGCTGCAGCTGGTCCTGCCAGCCTGCGCTCGAAGCTTGGAGAGCTGTGCCAAGGACTTTTAATTCATTATCTCAATTTTTCCTCTAAATAACCCTCTGTGATAAATACCACTATTATCTCCACTTTGAGAAAGCTGAGATGTGACAAGGTTAAGTAACCTGCCCAAGATCACACAGTTTGTAAGGGGTTTGGCTAGACTCTGGCCTGCAGTTATTCAGTTATACGATGAGGTCAACATCTTATCCTGACCAATTCTTTGAACTACAAAAGGAAAGGTGTAGAAAATCCTTTAGCAACCATCCACTCCCTCCAAGCTAGGGCACAGAATTACGACTTATTTTTACTCAGCCTCATCCCTTTTTAGTCCATAACTAGCATGTGGAGCTTGAAGTGGTGGCGTGACTTCAAACCCTGCCTCGTCTTCCCTTGAAGTAGCGCCAGAGGTGGTTTCCTGGGCAGGTCTGAGGCCACTGACATCTGTGGCAGCGAAAAGGACTGGGCAGAGGAGGATGAAGCTGGGGCCAGCTGCAAATACTTGCTGAGTAGGGAAAGCGGGGATGGAGAGGAAAGTCCAAAAAAGGAAGTAAGTAAGCAGGAACCACTGGTCTGTGAAACAAGTATGAGGACATCGATTTAACCGGTGAGCAAATGGAAACCTAGGGAGGTACGTGACACCTGTAATACCACCAACCAGGCAATAGAAGTCTTGGGATTTGCCTCTAAGTCCAGTGCTTACTCCACCACAGTGCCATTGGAGCAACTGGGTAAAAAGCCAGCGATATTGGGCTATGAAGAAACAGAGGCTCCTGTCTTGGGTTCCTACTGACCCTCAGGGGATTGATGGACTCACTGAAATTAGGTGTAAAGTTACAGTATTATGGTGTGTGTGCATGTGTTTATGAGATATACATTTATATGCACATATACATATGTGTGTGTCCATACATATATATACACACATACATATATAAATCTGGATTATTGGGGTTCTCCAGAGAAACAGAACCAATAGGAGATCTCTCCCTCTCTTCATCTATCTATCTATGTATCTATCATCTGTCTTTCTCTATCATTCATCTATCTAACTCACTCATATATTTACCTATTGATCTCTCTATCTCTATCACATATCCATCTATGTTATAAGGAACTGGCTCACAGGAGAAATTCCATGCTCTGCCCTCCATAAGGAGGAGATTCAGGAGAGCTGGTTTAGTTCCAGTTTGAGCCCCAAGGCCCAAGAACCAGGAGAACCGATGGTGTAAGTTCCCGTCCGAGTGCGGGAGAAGACCAATGTCCCAACATGAGGATAGTTAGGCAGAGAGTGAGAATTTTCCTTTACCTTGCCTTTTCTGTTTGGAGCTTCTGTGGTTTAGCTGAACCCCCCCACCTCCACATTGGGGAAGGCAATCTGCCATTGTCTACCAATTCAAATGTTAATCGCACCCAGAGATACCCTCATAGACACACCCAGAATAATGTTGAACCAAATAGCTGGGCACTTGTTGGCCATATATATATATATATGGCAAGGTTTGAAAAAAAATTTTGTCTTGTGTTTATTTTTTTAAATAAATCTCTTTTCTCCTGTTTCTGTGTGTGTATAATATATATATATATTTCCTCTCAATCTCTCTCTCTCCTATATATATATAGGAAATAATTTGCAGGAGGGGCTTTGTGGCATATTGCATTTTCCAAAGATGGCTGCACACACACACACACACACACGCACAAAGGTGGGGTCTGTGTTCCCTACCTCCTGCATCTGGACAGGGGTTTGGGACAGCTTCAGCCAATAGATAATGGTGCAAGTGATGTCATGTGACATCCAAAGCTAGGTCATAAAAAGGGTATAGCTCCCATCCCCTGCGATTCCAGCCACAGTGCTGTGAGGAAGCTGAAACCAGCTGAGGGGAGCTGAGGTCCCCAAGCTGACATCCAGCATTGAACTACCAAATGTGACTAGATGTGTGAGGGAGTGAGCCTTCAAATGATGACACCTGCCAGCTTCGAGTCTGAGACCCCCGAGACTGTGGAGCGGAACCAAACTGTCCTTGCTGTGTCCTGTTCGAATCCTGACTCCCAGAGTCCAAGAGCATGATAAATGATTGTTTTATGTCGGCCCCCTTGCAGGAAGCACTACCCCGACTTACCGAAGGGCTGAAGTTTCCCTGAAACCATCAGTTCCCCAAACCTGTGTCTAAGCAAGACCACACCTGGCCGTGAAGGGGTGTCACGAGCTCACAGTAAAAAAAGGTGAAAAAGCAAAGTTTATGCACAAGGCTCCCTTTAGGGTAAATCTATTAAATTTTTTGAACCAAACCCCCCCTCCCCTACTTCCACCCGCCCCCCATTTCTTTAACTGAAATTTACACTCTTCCTGTTTTTTGGTGCTAAAAATGTTCCTTCTTTAATGAAATAGAGTAGCTTGTTTTGTTGTTTCTGCTGCTGCTGTATTTTGTTGTAAAGCCCTTACTAGGCAAAATAAAAAGTTGGTCACTAAATGCTATCCTCCCAGTCTTTCGAAAAAAATTCTGATACTTGAAGTAGAACCGCTGACCCACATAATAAAGTCCAAGCCACTTGGCATGGCATTAAAAACTTGATGCTGTATTAGTTGAATCCTATTCTAATTAGGTGATAATCAGGCCCAACCACAATGCGATTCAACACTATGCCCCTCAGGTAAGTTACGGACTTCCGAGAAAATTAGAGGCTCGGCGGAGCATATTTCTTTAGGAAGATGTGTTTTAAGACACAAACTATTGACTTAATTTTTAAAACGCAGCCTACTTCAAAGCTGGGCACTGCTAGTTCATAAATAATTAACACAAACCATATATTCACACAGACATACAAGGGACCCACAGGCTCAGCTCCCACCCTGTGTCATTCCCACACCGGAAGTGTGGACGCATGCGCACACGGCACACAGACGCCCACGGCAGCTGCAAAGAGGCAGTGCTCACCCGAATGATCCAGCGAGGCCACCAAGCTGAGCGGCACTTCCCAGTTCCTGTCCAACTGTGCAGTGCTCCATTAATCTCTGCATATCCGCTTCCAGGAGCTCTTCTCCCCAAAGTCCTCGAAATGAACCTGTGGCCTGATATTTGAGAAAGGGCCAGTATGGGTCCTGCTTACATAACTCATCCATGCCCTTGACATCCCTCCCCTCACCCCGCTCCCCGCACGCCACCGGATTTGTCCACGAACAGCTGCCCATCCCCAGGACCAGGACGGGACTACAGGCTCAGGCCCTCTGGTGGAGAAAACATTGGCATTTTCTCCGGACCGGACAGGCAGCCACCCGGACTTGCTTCAGTTGATCAGTTGCCTGCCACCTCGCCGGGATAATAGTTCATTTCGGGTTTGTTGGCCTCTGTCTCCTCGGGTTACCTGGTGTTTGGTGATTCAGAGAGTGATAAATAAACACAGGATTCATAATCACAGCACGCATGATTAGGAACACTTTCTGAAGATTTCAATTCAATTTGCATTTAGGTCTGGTTAACCTGAGGGGCAGGCATGTTAATCTTCACACAATACAGATTGATTACTGGCTTCTCTAATTTTTCTTCCTTCAGATGACAAGCCCCAGCAGCCTGGAATTTGTCAATTTAGGATAGCACCCAAGGAGCACAACTAACCGACTTTAGGAAAAAAAAAAATTAACTTGAAAAAATACATTACTTCCGCACGGAGCAAGAACATAAAATTATACCCCAAGGAAAGGTGCAGCCTATAACCTACTGCACTCCTGAGATATCTCGGTGCTGCTATTAAATTTATTAATGAGGGTTGGGAGGTCTTAGTGGCGATCGCTGGCCCATCAGTTCCCCCCAGCCCTATTGTTTAATAGGATCAGTGGACATTTACCAGTACAGATGATTAATTAGAGAGAGGCTTTATCAGTGTAAGGGTTGGGACTGGGGAAGCAGGTGGAGATGTTTCCCCTTGACCTCATAATCCTTCATCTGTCTTCCTTGTGGTGAGGTTTTATTACTCCCAGTGCACAAGGATCCACTGCTCACCCTTGAAGATGTCTAGGCATGTGGGGGTGTCTCTGGGATCTCCGTGGAAGACCTTAGGAATTCCATCCAGGTGTGTGGGTTTCTCTGCTCTGGCCCTATGCTTAACAATGGAACGAGGAAAAGGGGCAAGCCCAAGGAGTATTTATTGTATTATAAGTGACTTGAATTTTGCAAGGCAGAAGTTAGGCCTTATGTCCCTCCGAGATCTTAGTAACTGGTGTACTTTAGGATGCGCAGCAGGTC
Organism: Leptonychotes weddellii; assembly: GCF_054177405.1. Classification (NCBI taxonomy): domain Eukaryota; kingdom Metazoa; phylum Chordata; class Mammalia; order Carnivora; family Phocidae; genus Leptonychotes; species Leptonychotes weddellii. Next base: position 17,904,325 of record NC_138378.1, on the reverse strand, counting down.
CTTAGGAAATGTTTACTAAGTGAATGGGCTTTTGGACTGTTTGGGAGTTGATGATTTCCTTGCTGTTGCTTGAATAAAGATGGGAGAAGATATTTTACTGCAAGAAGAGGAACCTGAAGAGTCTCTAAGATTTTTTCCCTCACTGCCCCCTCCTGTCACACTGCACTCTTTTGTCTGGTCTATAACAACGATTCTTGACTGTTCTCCCCAATCTAATGGAGCTCATACCCCTCCTTACCTTTTTGGTTTTCACAGAATGATGTTAATGCTGCTGGGGATGACTGTCTATGGTGCTTGGGGCCATCCTCAAAATGTAACACAGGATAACTTCCTCACAAGCATTTCCCCATGAGGATGATCTAGTGATCACAGGCCCTCAGTTTCTTTTCCAGTCTCTGGAGAGAAGTAATATTTGAGAAGTATTGCTTGCTGGGAAGGTCTGCAATCCACCTCTTTCCCCAAATACTCTAAAATGTTTCCTTGGAATAAACTAGGCCAACAGAAAGCTGGGCATCTGGACATTCAGCTGGTTCCCTATAGATCTGCTTTTAATGAATGGCCCTGTGATGGCCTATATGGAAGTTCTCATAAGAAACAGACCTATGAAGCTTATAGTTATATCTATTTTAATGACACTGTAAAATGGTGTTTATTATATCATACATTGTCTTCTTTATGAAGACTCCTGGGAGGAATTTTTATCTGGTCCCAGTGCCATGAAGGGATGGATAATTAGCAAAGAGTGGAGCCTTACCTTTATGAGATATATAAACTTTCATATGTGTTTGGTTTGTGTGTGTGTGTGTGTGTGTGTGTGCTTATTTCAAGAAATCTCTAAAGCAATGCAAAGACAGGATTCCTATGGGAAAGGAACTCCTATCCATCCTTTAAGACTTATTTTAAACATATATCCTTTGAGGAGCCTTTCTCCACTGCTCAGAGGTAGTTAGAAACTCCTGCCTCTGGTCCCCCAGATCACCTTGTTCTGTAGATTCCGCAGTTGCACTGTGTTGGGATTTGAGTGTCTGTGCCTATCACCTCCACTCACCTTATAAGGCCTTCCTTGTAGTCTCCAGAACCTAGATATATAGCTAGGGACATTGTCACTGAGAAGTTTACCTATGCCTCTTGATCTCCACCTGACGAGTGGACTCTCAGGGATGCTTCATCTATGTGCAACTTTATAATAGAGTATTGGAAAAAGAAAGGGATAGGCCTTTTTGGACAGAGGTGGGTTCATCCTTTATTCAAGACTTTGTAAGTCTATTTTCTGTTTCTACCACCCAGAATTAAGAAACATCTTCTCTAGTGGTGTGTGTGTGTGTGTGTGTGTGTGTGTTTGTGTGTGCGTGAGAGAGAGAGACACACACACACACACACAGAGCAAGTTTGAGTGATTATTCAAGACATACCCAAGTTACTGAATGGGAAGAGGACCCACAGTCTTTTGACTTATGAGTTAGATCTGACCCACAAAATTACAGTGCTGCCGCCTTGTAGGACCAGGTGCTCTTTTGTATTCTTTTCTTAATCAATCTGTGACTGGGTCATTCTCATTTTTGGATTTTGGAGCAGATCTATTGAAGATAAAAACTGTGCCTCTGAGGTTTGCTTTCTAAAACACAGCTGTTTCTTCTTTTCTTTTCTTTTTTCTGATTTGCTTTCAATTTCATCCTTTCTTCAACCACTTCCTTTTTCCTTTCTAGGAGTAATACAAAGTTCAGACAAGTTTTGAGGTTGAGTTTTTGGTGACTTTAGCAGAAAGTCAGCAGGACGTTGACAGTTGGTGGTGGAAGGTGATGATGTTTGTGTTCCCAGTCCTCCCTTGGACCTGCGCTGCACCACCATGGAGTGTGGACCGTTAACATCTTGGGAAGGCAGACGCTTGTCAGCTTTTGGCAAATCACTGAGCAGCACTGGAAAGAAATGGACATCATGGATCAACTTCATGCCAAGGGGCTCTCCACTCAGTTGTGGTCTGCTTTGGACTGTTTGGGCTTATTTCGCTCAGCATAACCCCCTGGGGTTTTAAAAATTAGGAAAAAGCAAAGTAGAAAGCCCCAAGAGGAAAACACTGGATTTCTTACCAACATATTAAAGGGAGCTCAAGACTTTAATTTGAGCTGACAACTTTTATAACAGGTATGCTTTTTGAGTTTCTAAAAATGGAACAAGTCATTATGGTTACACATTTTTTTTTTTTCTAAAAACCCTGGGTAATTGCTGTGAACTGAATGCTTATGTCCTTCAGATTCATGTGTTGAAGCCCTAACCCCAGTGGCTATATTTGGAGATGGGGCCTTTACAAAAGTAATTAAGGTTAAATGAAGTCATAAGGGTGGGGCCTTAATCCCATAAAATTAGTGTCCTGCTAAGAGGAGACAGGAGAGAGCTTGCTCTCCCTGCATACAAAGGAGTCATGTAAGCACGAGGGAAGAAGCCTAGTAATGAAACCCATCTCTCTGGCAACTTGATCTTGGGTTTCCAGCCTCCAAAAACTGTGAGAAATAACTTTGTGTTGTGTAAGGCACTTAGTCTCTGGTATTTTGTTATGGCAGCCCAAGGAGACAAATATAGTAATTTTAGTGTATCTGCTATTTACAGGGGAGTAGAGTGTGTCCAGCTTTGGTAGTCAGGAAGACCGGGAATTAAGTCCTATGTACACCATTTGTTTGCTGTGACTTTTAGGGGAGTCTCTTTGCCTCTAAGCTCGTATTCTATCACACGTAACGTATCATGCAGTCCTCAGTGTAAAGGTTAAATGAGATAATACATAAAAATACAAGTCTAAACGCAGGACTGGCATAATGAATTGTCTAACAGCTATCACCCCTCATACAACTGCTGGACGATAATAGTGCCTCCAGATTTATTTTGACGTGGCCACCTCCCCAGTGCTCACCCTCACCCCAGAATTGGTGGTAAGAGAATTTGGGGTGGGAAGTCTGCCTCTGATTCCCTTCTCTCCATAAACTGGAACCAAAAAGATTTTTTAAAAAATTTCCTCTAAGTAGTTATCCTCCTACCTTTGGGCAACAAGCTTCATGGTCCAGCTGGATTAGTGGAGAGGAGATATTTTAAGGGCCTGGGTGAAAGGAATGACTCCCTCAAAGAGGGTAGGAGAAGTCTGGGGAGAGTTCAGCAAAGGGACTAGTTCCAAAGGCATGGATTTGAGGAATGAATGAGAGGGATAATGCAGTGTGCTGCAACAGTGGGGAGGTGATACCACCTCTAGGTCTAATGGGGCAAGAGGAGGGACCAGTCTCCAGAATAACGGTATGGAGTTGGATAACTATATGATGAGGGGGGTTCTGGCAGGGTCTCTGCCTGGCGATAGAGGAAAACAGCCCACTCAGGATACCTTGGCCGTGAGGGAGCTATGGGGACAAATACCCAACCATACTCTCCTCCTGTCTTCTCCTCTCCTGCTGGCCTCCAACTGGCTGAAACCAACCAGAAGCCAAAGATAAGGGGATTGGTTGATGGATCCCATATGAGTTCATCCCCTGGGGCACATAGCAGAGGTAGGGAGTGAACTTGGGAGGGCAAATGGAAGCTATGCAAGACAGGAATCTTCTCAGCACTTCTCACCTTCTCCATAGAGGAGCCACTCTCCATTTGGTTCTTGAGATGTTAGAAGAGTACAGAACATCCCCTGTCTTTCCCAAACTTAAATTTCTAGCTTAAAGTCTGTCCCGGAGTGATAAATTTCTACCTTAGAGCAGAAGACAGCAAGGACACATGATTTAGGAGAATTAAAATGAACCGGCTTAATGTTTGGAAAACACTTTCTCCATTACACTGACTCGCTCTGTCAGTGCATCCGTGGCTGGGGGTCCTTTAATCACTGTGTTCTGGGGCCACCTGTATTGTCCATACCTCTTTGTCACTGGAAATAAAAATCTATTTCTTTGGGCCTTCCCTCCTCCCTCTTTTTATTTAAACTTTTTAGTTTGAGATAATTATATATAATTATATACTGACATGCAGGTATAAGAAGTAATTCTGAGAGATCCCACATACGTTTTACTCAATTTCTGGATTTCAACGTAAATACAAGTCACCGATCTTCAGTCAGATTGTCTCAGTTTTACTTGCACTCCTCTGTGTGTGTGTGTGTGTGTGTGTGTATCTATACAATTTTACCACAGGTACAGGTTTGTGTACCCACCACTCAGTCAAGATACAAAACAGTTCAGTCACCACAAGGATCTTATTGCTCACTTATAATCAAACCTGTTTCCTTCCTGTCCCCAAGCCAGCCCCTGTCCCATACTTAACCCTTGGTGATTATCAGTCTGTCCTCCTTTTCTATACAGACATACCTTGTTTTATTGCACTTTGCAGAGGGTTTTTTTGTTTTGTTTTGTTTTGTTTTTTTACAAATCAAAGGTTTGTGACAACCCTGCACTGAGCAAGTCTATCGGTGCGATTTTTCTAGCAGTTTGTGTCTTTGTCACATTTTGGTAATTCTTGTGATATTTCCAACTTTTTCGTTATTATTATATTTGTTACGATGATCTGTGAACAGTGATTACAACTCACTGAAAGCTCAGATGATGGTTAGCGTTTTTTAGCAATAAAGTATTTTTTAATTAAAGTATGCACCCTGGTTTTTTTTTTTCTTAGATATATGCTCTTGTGCCCTTGATAGACTACAATATAGTGTAAACATAACTTCTATATGCACTGGAAAGCCAAAAAATCCATTTGACTCACTTTACTGCAAATTTTGCTTTATTGTGGTGGTCTGGAACCAAATCTGCCATGCCTCTGATGGATGCCTATAATTTTGTCATTTCAAGAATGTTACATGAACGGAATCATACAGTTTGTAACCACTGGGATTTTTTTTTTCTCACTCAGCATGATTTCTATGAAAATTAACCCCAATTGCTGTATGTATCAACAGTTCATCCCTTTTTCCTGCTGAGTAGTATTCTGTGGTCTGGATGCACCAGTTTATTTCCCATTCATCCATTAAAAGTCATTTGGTTTGTTTCCAGCTTTTTACTATTAGGATCAAAGCTGTTACAGTCATGTACAGGTTTTTGTGTGAACATGAATTTTCATTTCTCGGATAAATGCTCAAGAGTGCAGTTGCTGGGCTATATGACCATTTCCCATTTAGTTTTATAGGACGCTGCCCTACTGTTTCCCAGAGTCGCTGAGCCACTTCCCATTCCTACCAGCCAAGTAGAAGTGATCCATTTTCTTTGCATCCTGCCAGCATCTGATCTTATAACTATTAAAAAACAAATACAAACAAAAAAACCCAAACTTCCAGCTGCTCTGATAGGTGTGTGGTAATATCACGTTGTGGTTTTAGTTTGCATTTTGTTGAACATCTTTTAATGTGCTTATTTTCCATCTGTCCATCCTTTTCGGTGACATATCTATTCATAGCCTTTGCCTATTTTTTAACTGATTGTCGATTTTGACTCTTTTGAGAGTACTTTATGTATTCTAGATGTAAATCCTTTGTCAGTTATATGGTTTTCAAATATTTCCTCTCAGTCCGCAACTAATTTTCTCAGCGTCTTAACAGGATATGTCATAGAGCGAAAGTTTTTCATTTAGATGAGGTCCAATTTATGATTTTTTCCCACTTTTTATCGATCCTGCTTTTGGTATTGAAACTACAGCCCTCCACTTTCCACTTGCTTTTGTGACTGTTATTGGAACACAGAAAAGCCTGTTTGTTTACATATAGTGTTTGGCTGCTTTTATGCTATACCAGCATAGATGAGTATTTGTTACCCAGACCACAGGGCCCACAAAACCTAAAACATTTACTAAGGAGCTCTTGAAGAAAAGCTTGCAGACATCTGATTTAATACATTGTAATTATTTCACAATTATAAAAAACTATTTTGTAGACAACAGCAAATTGAAACTTACTTAGGTTATAATTTCAAGGGAAAAGTAACATACACTTCTACCCATATTTTATAGTTAAAATGATGCCAGCTTACAACTAAAGAGCATGAAACAAAGAGAAAGTAAAACTCATTTGTTAGATTTGGGGAATTCTAAGAGGTTTTCCTTCCCCCAATTTCTCATATTAAAAAAAAAATGAGTTGTGCAATAATCGTTATCATCTAAAAACTGTGTCATCTCTTAAAGAGTTCAGGAATTCAAATCCTCGCTTGGTGTGGCCAAGTTTCTAAGCGAGACCTCCTACAGGTGGTTACAAAGGGTCCTGTCCGTGCAGGTGTTCTCGGAGTTGAGACATGTACTGACAGCAGAAAAGTAGAATGACGTCCTTTCCTTTCCTTCCCTTCCTGTCCCTGCAGGCAAAGCCAAAGCATTTCTGGTTGCAGGGCTTCTTAGAAATGCAAAATGAATATCTCATAGTAGTTGTCTTAACAGAGCTTTTTTAGCTGTCAAAAGTGAATTTATATCAGCACATTGATTAGTTGCTGCCGACATGCAGAGCTTGTATTTGTGATAAGATTAGGACTACCTGACTATAGTTCCTAGTTTATTACTGTTGTATTGTGCAAGCAATAAGGTTCCTGCACACGCACACACATATATGCATGTGCACACTATGTGTGTATATATATATATACATATATATATATTCTCCTTCGAAAATAATGTATATATATTAAAAGAATATATGTATTTTTTTTCAAAGGACATTTTTTAAGTGTGTGTCACACACACACACACACATACACATACACAACCCTATGAACTATGAGGGCCAAACAAAATTTCTGGAGACTGTATATGTCCCTCGGACTGAAAGTCTTTAACCTCTGCTCTAGAAAATGGTTTGGAGTAAATCTTCCAAGGTGCCCACCTAGCACACAAATTATGTCTTTGAATTAGATGTGGTATTTTTGCTACTAAATCTATTCAACATCGTACAAGCCACTGATGGGACCCTACACTGAGTCCATGCTGATAAGGTATTTTGTTTGTCTGTAGATTATGTGAAGTGCAGATATAGCACAGTAACTACTTGTTTGTGAGTTCACATACTTTTTGAATTCGAAGGGGCCTGAACGGCCATGCTTCAAGCTCTCCTCTGGGTGCACCTTTTCTCCATAATATACTGGGTGAATGGCAGGCCATCTATGAACAGTGCACAACGAATGCAGGAGGACTCCACACCTTGTCAGATGGTTCAGTTCACTACAAAGCACTTCACTTATCTGAGAGCTTTTCATTATATTAAACAAATCCAATATCCCTGTTAAGTATTCTTACTGACCCTTTGGAATTCTATAACAGTATCCAATTCCTCTTCTGCTTGACCGTGCTAATTATTTCAGTGAAGCTACCAAAAGATCCCAAGTCTTATGAACTCCCTGCAAAAATAGCCACTGTTCCCTCATGGCTTCCGGATGCTTCATGTACCCCAAACTGATTCTGAGTGTTAGCAAAGGCTATTTTGAAATGTAATCAAATGCTCCAGAGCCCTCTAGCCGGCACAGGATACTAGTATCAAAGGAGTAAAGAGTCGCAGAGCTGTAGACACTGTAGATGAAGCCCAAGGTTGAATTTGTTGCCCATCTTCCTCATCATGTGAGTGTCTCGTACAGTTTACCATTGACTTCAGTTCCTCCGCAGTTTCTCCTATATTTGTCTTAGCCATGTTTTTCGGTCCTGTCCTTGCACAGCTGACTTATAGACATAGGTGTAGTAATTTACATTTCCATCATCTTATTTTGTTGTGTTAGATCTGATCCATTCTTCTGACCTAAGTATTCTTGTCAATTTCCACTCATTTGTTCAACAAATATACACCAAGCACCCATTCTTTTGCCAAGTACTGAAAATACAATGGTAGAGATCCTTGGATATTAATTCTAGTTATTCACCACATTCACTGCATTGCAAACTTTGTATCGTCTGTGAATGTGATGAGCATATATTAAGGTGACAAAATGACCAATTAAGATTATACTCCAGGTATAGAAGAATGCTTAGTTTGAGAATGTCTATTAATCAAATTCAACATATTAATGCATTTAAAAAGAGAAAATATTACTTTATAATAAAAACAAATGTAGAAATTGAATATGAAAAAGTAATTTGCATTTCCCTTTGTGCTAAGATTTAAAAAATACTCTCAGTTAATCAGGAAAATAATTCCTTAACCTGATAAAGAATATCTTCTGAAAAATGACAGTAAGCATCATAATTAATATAACTAACATAGAAGTATTTTCTTTAAAGTTATAAGATATGGATGCATATTCTTATCACTTTGTCCAACACTATATTGGAAGATTCAACTAGCACAATAAAACAGTGTAAAGAAATAAAAGGTGTGAGGATTAAGAGGGAAGAAACAAAAAGATTATTATTATTTTTTTTTTTTAAGATTTTATTTATTTATTTGAGAGAGAGAATGAGATAGAGAGCATGAGAGGGGGGAGGGTCAGAGAGAGAGGCAGACTCCCTGCTGAGCAGGGAGCCCGAAGTGGGACTCGATCCCGGGACTCCAGGATCATGACCTGAGCCGAAGGCAGTCGCTTAACCAACTGAGCCACCCAGGCGCCCCCAAAAAGATTATTATTTTTAAACAAAATGATTGTTCACATAGAAACTTTGAGATAATCTACTTATAACCATTACTACTACTAAGAGAGATGAGTAATGATGCTGAATGTAAAGTCAATGTTCATGTATATCATAAACAATTAGAAAATATAATATAAAATATATATTATTTTAAACAGCAAATGAGATCTGCAAAAGGCTTAGGAATACGATGTGCAATAACTTAGGGAAAAATTATGACACCTTACTAAAGGTTATAAGAGGAAATCTTAGACAGAAATGTATTTATGTTCATGGAGAAGGGCAAATCACAGATTTGGAGAAGCAAAGGGAGAATGGGCAGCTCGCAGTAGTAGTTCTCGGCTATATTTTTGTGGTAGCAAGTCTATTTCCAGACTCCATTCAATGGTAAGAATCAGTGTTGAAGGATGGATGGTTCTTATGAGGACTAGACCAGAATAGAGCCTTCTGGAAAAGGGTCTTAGTGTTATTGCTGAACTGGGATGCGGAGAGCAGGATCTGATCTAAGAATAAGCCCCGTGGTGAACAGATGCGTGGGCCTGTGCATCTGGCTTGTTAAGGTAGCTGTGTACTCTGAGCAACCAGGTACGATCTTTTGAAATCTCATTTTACCGCACACCAACGTACCCAGGTAACTCCAATTAGTAGGAGTCACTGAATTGGACATGTGCTTTACCCTCGTTCCACTCTCCTTCCCCCTGCTGCATCACCACTGGGCGAAACAGAGCTTTCTGCATGAATTGGCTTCATCTGTAGCTCAGCTCCATCATTAAACAAATATTTATTGAGTGCCTGCTGTGTGCAAGACAGTATACAGACACAATGGGAATCCGGCAATGAACAAGACAGTCCTTGCCCTCGAGACCTTCCAGCACGGTAAGACAAAGAAAGCAAGTCCATGAGAGGCTGCAACACGAGGTTGAATTTGTTACCTCATCCCCACCCCTGCTTCTTCCCAAACTGCTTCTCTCTGTGGATAACATGATCGTTGTCCATTTTGTTGGTGTTGACGTCTGGCAATCTCGTGGCCAACTTTACCCGAGAGGGACTGGGGCTGTATGTTTCAGGGAACTGAAAGCAAGAAGGGGATCAAATTAGAGTATGTTGGTGTTTAGCAGGAGACCTTTCCTAACTAAGCCCTGATTTTGCTGAAGGTAGCGTGAGGGGCAGAATGGGGGCTTACTTCCCGGGGTCTCATACTGAGTAGCTTCCCGCGGAGAGAAGCGCCATTAGTACCACTGGAGAACGGTGTAGATTTGTAAAGTGGGATCAGTGTCATTCTCTGCACGTTAACTTGAAGACACATGGCTTATGGCATTTAACTCTTACAGTTCCAGACTCATGCAGGGACCTTAGTCGGAGGCTGCACTTTTACCTTCATAGCAACAGAATCCACCCGTTCAGAAAGAAAGGAAATGCAAAAGGGGAGAGTGAGTTTTTGGGGGAAAGGGGTGCCTTTCCACTGAGCTCTGCTCTGCTGTCGTCTTTCTTGTGGGAGACTAGTTATTAGTAGCCCCGAGTGCTATGGATATGGTGTGTAGATTCTCTTGTTTCAGAATCCAAAGGCTGCAGTAAAGTACCCTTAGTCTGTTCCCCCATAATTCTCCGGCCCTTCCAGCTGTGGTCACCAACTGAGGACTCAAGCTGGAAAAGTCCCAACTGGCTGCAGGCTCATCCCAAGCTGAGTAACAGGAGTGCATAGGAGCTGTAGCACATTAGCAGATTGGGTCTGGCTTTGGTTGTTGCTGTTCGTTTTACTATAAACCTAAGTACTAGTGTATCTGGGTTGAGACTGAATCCCTTAACGGGGCTCCTGAATTCCCATCTGCCTTTATACCTGCTGTCTTGGTCCAGTTCAGGATCCCCTGAGAGTGGTTCTTAGGACTGCCTTAAATGGAATTGGGAAGAAAAACAGGGGGTTCCAATGTCAGAACGGTTCATGAGACACTGCACACCCTCTCCCCTTCTGAGGATGATAATCTGTATGTCCAACGCACTGAGAAGTCTTGTAGTTACCAAGAAGAAAGGAAAAAAGAAAGCCCACATTGATTAAACTCACATTTTACATGTTTGTTTGCTTAAGTATTCCCCCAGCCCTCTCCCCCGTCCTCTCTCTGCTTTAGGGAAATTCATAATATGCTAGGGTGTCAGGCATACAGTAAGCACTCAATAGGTACTGCTTGCTGCTGGCTATTGAAGTTCTGCAGTGAAGCCTAAAGTTTTCAGGAATAGGAGTTCCCAGCGCTACCTGCAGAACTCTGCCCCTCAGTCGGTCCCCATTCCTCTGAGTTATGGACACCTGCCTGCTGTAGCTCTTCAGGGGGGAACCCTGTAAGTGACAGCACTGGGCTGGGCATTGCAGCCGGGCACCGGGCTGGGCACACAGGTGGGCACCACAGCCGGGCACCGAGCTGGGCACTGCAGCCGGGCACTGGGCTGGGCACTGCAGGTGGGCACCGGGCTGGGCACTGGGCTGGGCACCGCAGGCGGGCACTGCAGCCAGGTGCAGCAGGCATGAAGCAAGCTCGAGGCAATGACTTAGGGGGTGATTTCCATGCACATCACCCGCACCCCAGACCCCACAGCCCAGGGGCACACAGAGGCATCTGCCTGTATTTTTCCACTCTGCTTGCTCTGTCAGGCCCAGACTGGGGTCTGGGAATTCCCATCTGGGCTCTGCTGTTAATGGGTTGTGTGAGCTTAGGGCACTTACTTAACCTTGGGGTCCTGTTTCCTGAGCTGTGAAATGAGGGGGTTGCATTGGGTGGTCCAGATGGGCCTTCTAGCTCTGCCACTCTGTGAATTTCACAAGCACGAAATTGTGTGTCCCCTCTTCCACACCTCAGTGCCCTTGTCTTGTGAACAAAAGGAGAGTGAACTTCAGGAAAATGGGTTGGCCCGTAGAATGGAGGGTGCGGGGTTCCTTAGGCTGGAGCTCTATCTAGTTCATGCCTGCACTTGGACCTTGCTTCACTCTGAAGCTCAAGTCTGTTTGCTGTCAAACCGCTGGGAAAAGCGCATGCGAACAGAATCAAAAGATCTAACAGAGGAGCTGGCCACAGGGAAGCCAGGGCCTCGAACAGGGGGTGTACAAGGAAGACTCGAGAAGCTGCCAGGAAAAGTAAAAGGGCAAGGTCTAGTTTGGGTCCTGACAGTAGCCTCCTAACCTCACTGTATCTCAGCTTCTCCCTCGTTAACTCCCCGCTCACCGGCTTGTCCTGAGCTTGGAGGAGAAGCAAAGCTTGGAGCAGACGACCTGAGTGACAGCCCTGCACCGCCACTCACTCACCGTGACCTCGAGTAAGCTCTTTACCCGGCCTGGGCTTTTGCTTCTAGGGTTTGTGAGGATTGACGAGATAGTACACAGGCAAGTTCCTACCTCGTTCAGCATCCGATCACCATGGGCAATCACCGTGGCGGATTCGCTGCTGTTGCCATGTTGGCTGTAGCAAAGTCTCAGTAAATACTGGGCTCTCCATCAGCCTTTATTCTGTTCTAGGCTTTTCCAGACTCCTAGAGTATCGGACACCATTGTCCAGTTTCTTGGTTATAACAGAAGAGTTGGCCGGATGCAAAAGGAGGTCTTCACATGAACAAATACATATCCCGATTTCTTGAGCCATTTAAAAGTTTCCTTTATGAACACACCCCTATCTTGAGCCAGCTTTGGTCCCACTGAACTTGGTATTATTTGCCTGTGTGTTTTAGTCTCAGCTGGTAAATCAGGAAGCGGGGAGGTGAAGTCCAGGAAGTCCTGTGCGTCTGTCTAAGTCCATTGCACAGAGGGCTGAGCTTCCTGGGGGCCCAGGCTGAGGGCCCCCCAAATCTGGGATGGAGTGGGGGTAGGGCGTACATCCTCTTCTGCCCCATCGAGCAGGTGTGCCCCGCCCATGTCTCTCAGCAAAGACCTGCCAAGGGACTATTGACACATTGTGTGGGAATAAAAGCAGTGGGCGAGTAGCTGCTGTTTCCAATGGCAGCGTGGGTAGTGGGGGCGGGCCGGCCCCGGGAGAGTGACAGCAGTGGTACCCAACATTGTCAGCGCAGACGCTGACGGCCTCTGTTCCCCTCCATTCCCCGTGCCTGCCCACATTTGTGCACCCTGTCACGGCAGGGTGACAAGCCCAAACACAAGGGGCCTCCCTTTCTTATGCTAATGCTCCGGGATGACAGCTTCATCAGGTGTGACAGCCACCACAGGAGCCTCCTCCCCCACTGCTGGGCTTGGCACCTCAGGCCCTGGTCCTAGGCCTGATTCAGAACAGAGCCAGCTGGGGGGGACAGACACCCCTTCCACCAGCCATGAAGGTCTCGGGTGCTCAAGCAGGTGACCATCACAGGCTAGATCTTGGCTTGTTTCCACTGACAATGTCATCTTGTTGCTGTCCTTCTCTGTCTTCGTCTCCTTTCCTCTTGCTGTCTAATCATCCTCCCCTTGGCAATCTTCTTGTTCTGAAACTTCTTGTTCCTTCTGCCTGGACACTTCTGACCTGTGCTCATTTGTGAGTTGGTTCAGGGCTCCTGTTGATGTCACCTCCTTCTCTGACTGCCCTGTCCCGTGTCGATAGCTCCCCATTCTCTCCTCCACACCCCTTTGTTTCCTAGATCAGATCGATTTCAGTCTTTAATTATCTTGTCTGCTAATGTCTTCATTTGCTTCTGCGTCTCCTTGACCAGAACAGAAACTCCATAAAAGCAGGAACCTCGTCTATCTTGTTCAAAGCTCCATCCTCAGAGTGAGTCCCTGTGCCTGGCACATAGTGGCTGCTCAATAAACACAGACTGAGTGAATCAATGAATGAAGATGTGCGCGAATGAAAATGCCCCCTTATATAACTGTGGCTCACCAAGCAATGACTTTCCAACGGGGAGCCATGACCTCAAGGGCACACCGCTTCTTAGGAAAGCCCCCAAGATGATTCTACTGTCTTCCTACGAGAGCAGGTACTCTGTTCTACTTTTGCCCCCTGCTTCTTTTGCTTTCCGAAATAAATCTCATCTGCTGGATCCTTGAGCCCCATTCTCTGCCAACGCGGGATTGGACGAGTTAAACGTTGAACATGTGCTCCCCCCGGCTACTCCAGCCTGAAGGCAAGGGGTAACAATTGTTTAAAAATCTTGTTTTCCCTCTGCAAACTTGTCAGGATCTCTCTTTATCTTTGAAGTCTGGGAATTTCACAAGCTATTCCAAGTGTATGTCTTTTCTCACTCGCTCTGCCCAGGGCTCCGCGAGCTCTTTCCATCCCATGCCTAGAACAGCATGTGCTCTGCTTCACCGTTTTCTTCTATCATCCACGTGTGAGTTTTCTGCGGTCTATTTTCCGTTCACCTTTTGGTTCTCCTGCTAATTACTAGCTAAGACTCTTGGATCCATCCTCTGTGTGTTTTGTTTCATCCCTGAATCTCCTTTTAAAATTTTAAATTCTTATGTGTGTATGTTGGCACTGGTATTTCTTTCCCAACACAAATTCGGATCTCAGGAGTAACTCCTCACTTTTTCAAATCTTCTCTTAAATTTTTATTTTATTTTAAGATTTTATTTATTTATTTGACAGAGAGAGAGATCACGAGAGCAGGAACACAAACAGGGGGAGTGGGAGAGGGAGAAGCAGGCTTCCTGCGGAGCAGGGAGCCGGATGCGGGGCTCGATTCCAGGACCCTGGGATCATGACCTGAGCCGAAGGCAGACGCCTAACGACTGAGCCACCCAGGTGTCCCTTCTCTTAAATTTTTAAATCCTGAAACATTTCCCCTAAAAAGCCTGACTCTAGCGTCAATGGCGTCTCTTTGAGAGAGAATGTTTCTTTCCTACTAAAGTCATTTTTCTTGCTTATTCCAGGTCTTGCCTGTCAGTGGGAGTCCGCTCTTGCGGTCCTTCAGCTTGGTCCTCTCTCTCAATTTCCTAAGTCTCTATGAGACTCTGTTTTAATTTTAATTTTTTCCTCAATTTTAATTTTTAATATGGTAAGTATTGATAGGTATAACTCATGTAAATATTAGAGTCCTCAGCACCTTTTAAAGATGTAAACAATCCTGAAATCTCAAAAAGTTTAATGGATTTTGATATATTCATTTTCTCAAGAGAGATTATTGAGTACCAGGCACTGCTTATTGGGGATTTGGGAGAACAGCAGCAAATGAGGCAGAGACATTGCTCTTGTGGACATTCTAGCTGCGTAGGCAGATGCTGATAAGTCAACAACTTGACATGGAAAATAATTTCGGGTATGATGCAAGGAAGGAAGCAAGGTTGAGAAGGGAGAGCAAATGCCAGGGGTTGCCATTTTAGATGTGGGAATCAGAGAGGTTTCCTTGGGAAGGGCACATTGAGTCAGGGACCCGAATGGGCTTACTTCTCTGTGCCATTTCTCCCAGGAGGGCCAGAGACTCAGTGTGCATATAGACTCACGGTGGCCCATTAGAACATGACAGGGGTTCTAGTGGGTGGGCAAAATAGCAAGACCCTTGTCATTCATGAAAGACATTGCTCCTTTAAATAGATTCATCTTAAGCTCAGTTCAAAATAATTATTAAAATTATAATAAGAAGAACCATTTATTGAATATTGAATATTTAATGTTAACCACTTGCCAGGGAATATGCAAATTATATTGCATGCATTTCTCATTGAACCCTTACAATAACAGAGTGAGCAAAGTACCATTCATATCTCCACTTTACATATGAAGACTCTGAGGCCTAGAAATGCAAAGTCCCTTTTACAAGGTTAGTTAGTAGCAGAACCCAAATCCAAATCCTTGTTTTCTTTTTTCCAAAATTCATGCTCTTGACTATGAGGCAATTATAGTAGGCCTGGGGATTTAAAAATAAATTCATATTCTTTGCTCTGTAAAAGCTCATTGAATTATGACCATAATAGATAGATAGATAGATAGATAGATAGATAGATAGATAGATAGAAAATTATTATACCACGTGGTGAATGCTAGGATTCACCAAAGCATAGAATGGCAATGGGAGGTCAGAGG
The DNA here is from genome assembly GCF_054177405.1 of Leptonychotes weddellii. Classification (NCBI taxonomy): domain Eukaryota; kingdom Metazoa; phylum Chordata; class Mammalia; order Carnivora; family Phocidae; genus Leptonychotes; species Leptonychotes weddellii. Next base: position 17,888,795 of record NC_138378.1, on the reverse strand, counting down.
ATGGTCTTTCAACCTAACTGGCAGAAAAGCACTAAAAGAAGAGATTTGAATTTGAACCCAAAAGATGTGGAGATAATCAAAGAAGAAAAGGAGAGAAGGGTATTCCTGGTAAAGAAATGAACATAAACAAAGATGCTGAGTTATGTACTTTGCAGAGCATCCAGAGAACTCTGGGATGTTCAGTGCCGGAGCATGGAGATTGGGGCAATCCATAAGCAAGAGATCGTAGAGTCTGAAGACATGTGACTATGGAGTGTTGTACACCATGGAAAGAAGCTTGGGATTTGTTTTGTGAAAAATAAGCAGTTGGAAGTTTTCAAACAAATATCAAGGTAAGACTTACTTTAGGTAAAATGCCCTGGTGACCCACACACAAAAATAGACTCAAAATGGATGAAAGACCTAAATGTGATACAGGAATCCATCAAAATCCTTGAGGAGAACACAGGCAGCAACCTCTTCGACCTCAGTCGCAGCAACTTCTTCCTAGACACATCGCCAAAGGCAAGGGAAGCAAGGGCAAAAATGAACTATTGGGACTTCATCAAGATAAAAAGCTTTTGCACAGCAAAAGAAACAGTCAACAAAACCAAAAGACAACCGACAGAATGGGAGAAGATATTTGCAAATGACATACCAGATAAAGGGCTAGTATCCAAAATCTATAAAGAACTTAATCAAACTCAACACCCAAAGAACAAAGAATCCAATCAAGAAATGGGCAGAAGACATGAACAGACATTTCTGCAAAGAAGACATCCAAATGGTCAACAGACACATGAAAAAGTGCTCAACACCACGGCATCAGGGGAATATAAATCAAAACCTCAATGAGATACCACCTCACATCAGTCAGAATGGCTAAAATTAACAAAGTCAGGAAACGACAGATGTTGGCAAGGATGTGGAGAAAGGGGAACCCTCCTACACTGTTGGTGGGAATGCAAGCTGGTATAGCCACTCTGGAAAACAGTATGGAGGTTCTCAAAAAGTTGAAAATAGAGCTACCCTACTACCCAGCAATTGCACTACTGGGTATTTACCCCAAAGATACAAATGTAGTGATCTGAAAGGGTACGTGCACCCCGATGTTTATAGCAGCAATGTCCACAATAACCAAACTATGGAAAGAGCCAAGATGTCCACCAACAGATGAATGGGTAAAGAAGATGTGGTATATATACACAATGGAATATTATACAGCCATCAAGAAAAATGAAATCTTGCCATTTGCAATAACATGGATGGAACTAGAGGGTATTATGCTAAGCTAAATAAGTCGATCAGAGAAAGACAAGTATCATATGATCTCACTGATATGAGGAATTCTTAATCTTAGGAAACAAACTAAGGGTTGCTGGAGTGGTGTGGGGTGGGTGCGATAGGGTGGCTGGGTGATGGACATTGGGGAGGGTATGTGCTATGGTGAGAGCTGTGAATTGTGTAAGACTGATGAATCACAGACCTGTACCT
>NC_138378.1:17880845-17887222 GCF_054177405.1 Leptonychotes weddellii | reverse complement strand
CAGTGATGGGTATTAAGGAAGGCATGTATTGAATGGAGCACTGGGTGTTAAATGCAAACCATGAATCGTGGAACACTACATCAAAAACTAATGATGTAATGTATGGTGACTAATATAACATAATAAAATAAAATTAAAAAAAAAATGCCCTGGTGACCATTCTGAGGATGGGTTTGAGGGGGAAGGATAGGACTAAGGTCAGGAAGATCAGTTAGGAAGCAGTTGTACTGGTCCAGGGGAGAGACGGTAGTGGTCTCCTCTAAAATAATGGTGATAAAGATGGAGAAAAGAGGAAGTTTGAGGATGTTGAGGACACATCAGCAGGGTCTGGTGCCAAATTGGAAGTTGAGATTGAGCAAAAGGGAAAATCAGTGTGATCCTCAGATTTTGGCTCAAAGGACTAGATAAATATTGGTTCCTTCAGCTGATCTGGAGAACCAGTGGGCAGGAGCAGCACAAGAGGGAGATTGGACAGAATGGGATGCCACGGTACATTTGTGGTGCATTTAGGACACCAGCTGGAGTGCACTGGGTGTCTGCAGCTCACCACAGAGATCTGTGCTGGAGATAGGGACCTGGGAATCTCGGCAACCCATTGAACGTGAAAACAGTAAGAGTGGATGAGGTCATCCAGGCAGCAGATGGTAGAATGGTGGTGGGAAAACAAAATAGAGTCGGGAAAGCATAACATTTAAGAATATTCAAGCAATTGGGCGCCTGGGTGCCTCAGATGGTTAAGCGTCTGCCTTCAGCTCAGGTCATGATCTCAGGGTCCTGGGATCGAGTCCCGCATCGGGCTCCCTGCTCCTTGGGAGCCTGCTTCTCCCTCTGCCTCTGTCTCTCTCTGTCTCTCATGAATAAATAAATAAAATCTTTAAAAAAAAAAAGAATATTCAAGCAATTGAGTAATGTTTATAAAACAAGTTAAAGAAACTGTAGCTGACAAGATCTTCTTCGTTGGTGAGGCTAGGCGGAAAAGGGTGTAAGAAAGATTTTAGGAAAGAGAGGAAGGACACAAGAGAGTAGGCAACACCAGTGAGAACCAGCGAGTGGAGTGGGGCAAGTCATGGGGCCAGGAAAGACATATGGAGAGAGATGACCAGGGAGTGGACAGGGCAAGGCGGGGTTAGGTTGCTGATCCTTCCAGGAGTCTTTATGTTTTAAAGAAGAGTATCTTCTTCATTCAAAAAATGTCAGGCCAAGTATCCAAAAAAGAACATCGGAGTTTCCAAAGTCACTTTGCAGTGGGCTTTGTTATTGCTGTTAACTGAAGGCCAACCTTAGCTGTCCCTGTGCCATAATCCAGTGGCCAAGCTCACAGGGTTAGAGAGGTACTGGAGAATCTAGATCCAATGATAAACAGCAAAGTTAACCTTGTCACTCAAGCAACAAGCATCTTGTTGCTTCATGGTTCCTTGGGAAGCAACATGGATGAAGATATGTGTATGTCTGACTTTAGTTGTCTTTTTCCTTCTACTGGAAATTTTATTTGGCTGATGGAAAGCTGTGGAATGCTTAGTATCCCATGGAGACAGTCACTTTTTTTGGTCTTGTAATTAGAATGAAGTACTTCTTTGTTACTCAGTAAACTTTTCGTGGCAAAAATAACATTAATATGACAGGTTAGACAAGAGTTTTATTGAAAGATCAGTGGCAAGGACTGGCTCCAGAAAGATAAATAATCTTCATTTCACATGACAACCTAATGATAGATGAGGACAGATGGTGACAACCGTCAACCTAGAAATCTGCTTGAATCAATCAATCAATCAATCAGCAACTATTTATTGATCTCCTGTTTTGGCTAAGAACACCTTAGAATCAGATATCAGAATTCAAAACCCAGTTTTTCCACGTACCAGTGACTTTTCCTTGGGAGGATTCCAAAACCTTTCTGAGCTTCAATTTCTCCCTTTAAGTAATGAGCAAAATAATTATATTTAACCCAACGAGTTGTTGTGGGGACCAGATGAGATGTAAGGACTCCATAAACACCAGTTACTGCTGCTGCTGTTGTTGATATGATTATTGTCACTTCTGGGTGCCCCAGGTTAGTGCCCAGGCTCGCTTTCTTTCCAGGGTGATTTTATTGTGTTTCCTAGAAATGGGTAAACTGAGTTTCAAAGAAATGCTCAAGGAGGTGCCCTGGGCCTGTTAACCTATCCTGGGAATGCAGGGTTTATAGTTTTCTGACCACTCAGAGGAGCATATCCCTCTTCTCCTGTGAGGACCCTGTGGGAGAGAAGGGATGAAGAGAAGAATGAGGTGAAGACACTGAGGAAGGCAGGAGAGGGAGGGAGAGAGAAAGAGTGAGCACGAGGGAGGGAGAGAGGGAGATAGAGAGGGAGAGAAGAAAAGGAGGGAGGAGGGAGGAAGAGAGAAAGAAAAAGAGAGTGGGAGGGAGGGAAGAGGCACAGAAAGGGAAGAACTTCATTGTGGAAAAAGAGTAAGTCCAGGGACATGCATAGGTTTTGCCTCGATTTTTGCTGGGCTTCATTCATTCCCTCAATAGATATTTCTAGAATGCCTACCATGTGCCAGGCATTCTTCTAGGTGCTGGGGATACCATAATGACTAGGAAATCTGAAGTCCCAACATTTATGAATGTTATATTCTATGGGGGAAGGTAGGGCAAAGACAAGGAAATACCCTCAAATCTATTTTTTTCCAGTAGCAGTAAATGTTCTGAAGAAAAGAAAGCTGGTGAGTTGCTAGACATTGATTTGGCGATAGTGAGAGGATCTACTTGGGTTATGGGGTCAGGAAGGACATTTTTGATTGCTAAAGAGGGGCCTGACTTGTCTGGGGACAGTTCTCCAGTACTGAAATTCCACTGCATGTGGTGGATCAGACTGGCCTGGCCTGTCTCCCTACCTCTTCACAAGCTCCTCTTCTCACCATTCGAGGCCGACAGCCTTTTCTACAGTGAAATTGGGAGCAAGACTTGGTCATGCACAGCTCAGCTAATTTCCTCTCCCTTTTGGGGCAGAGAGGGGGGTGCCTGCAAAGGATATGTATTCCACTATGCTTCTTCATAGTTTAAGTTTTACAAGCATAGCACCCCATGTTCTTCCTAATCCTGGGGTTCAGTATTAGGAGGCTCTCATGCCTTCATGTGTCAGCCTTCATGAGAGGCAGTGATGCTGAAAGGGCCAGCGACATCAGCAGCACCTGGGCGGTTGTTAGAAATGCAAGTTCTGGGGCACCTGGGTGGCTCAGTCAGTGAAGTGTCCGACTCTTGATTTTGGCTCAAGTCATGATCTCAGGATCATGAGGTCAAGCGCCGCACTAAGCTCCTTGCTCAGTGGTGGTGGTGGGGAGGTCTGCTTGAGATTCTCTCTCCCTCTCCCTTGGCCTCCACTCCCTGCTCGTGCAGTCTCTAAATAAATAAATAAATAAATAAATAAATAAATAAATAAATAATAAAATCTCTTAAAGAAAGAGATGCGAGTTCTCAGGCCTCACCCCAGACCACCTGAATCAGCAACTCTGGGAATGAAGCCCAGCAATGTGTGTTTTAACAATTGTGCCAAGTGATTCTGATGAGTGTTCAAGTTTGAAACCACTGCTAAATACAGCTTTGCTTTCTGTAATATGCAAGGCCCCAGGTGTTAGAAAGGTCTGCAGTTCCAATCTGCTCACAGTCAGTAACAAAGAGCCTAGAACTTGAACATCAGAAGCTTTCACAGCCCTTCTGTCTACCTCAGGGCGCCACACACCCAGCCCTGACTTTTGGGGCTGGCTAATTCTTTGGTGTAGGGATTGATCTTGAGCATTGTGAGATGTGGTGAGATGGTAGCATCTCTGGCCATTACTCCCTAGATGCCAGTAACACTGCACCCCAGCAATGACACACCCCAGCTGTGACAATCAAAGTGTCTCCAGACATGACCAGATACCCACAGGATGCAAATTCATCCTTGGGGGAGGACCACTGGTCTATCTGCATTGGCTGCTGGCATAGCTTATTGACTCTTCTCAGTGACCACTAAGTAAATGGTCTTCCTTAGGGAAAGAACACCACCTGCCTCTTAAATTGTTGGGAGGATTAAATGTAAATGTTTGACAACCATTAGGACAGAATGTGTCATATGGGTTGTCATGTGACTTAGGTTTTCCTCTTCTCCTTCTCCTCCTCCTCCCCCTCCTTCTTCTTCTTCTTTCTTTCACTTGTTATAGGTCTATATAAAAGTTAGAAATTGTTAATATTATTTTTATTGTTATTAGTCTCCTTATCTTATTAAATGTCTTACTAAATGCCTCCAGAAGTTAGTTGTTGTTAAGTTATTGTTATTCTCTCATCTCATGAGTTACCTGCAGTTGCCTTTAATTTCATCCCTGGCACTCCCCATTAGGAGGAAGGATCGTAAAGATCTTTATTCTTGCTGGTTTTGCCTTACCATATATTCCTTCCACTTAGAAAAATGTACCAAACATTTTTTTAAAGAGGCAACCTCAAGCCAACATCGCATTGAGCATGGAGCCCAAGGCAGGGCTCGATCTCACAACCCTGGGATCAGGGCCTTGAGATGAAAGCTTAACCAACAGCACCACCCAAGTTCTCCTGTAGCAAACATATCTTTAACCCACTCTTCTACTTTCCTCACCCTCTTTGAGGATGCTCCAACACAATTGGACAGCGGCTCTTATTAGCCCTTCAAACCTTGCAACTTGCTCAACACAACCTGCTTCCTTACCTCTACCCCATCCCATGAACATTGTGATCCACACATGGACATAGAGACTCTTTTAAAATAAACTCCTCATAGTGTGCCAGGATTGACAGCTGCTGCCCACATCCTTAACTCTGTAGCAGCAAACGTCTGAATAAAGGAGGAAAAAAATCCGGGTGTTTTGCTGATGCCTTGCCATGCATTAGAAATTATGCAACATCTGGATGACGACCCAGTATTTGGCTTTCCATTGGGATGCTTGGGTATTGTGTAGACACAGGCTTTATCTTAACATGGTCATAATTTACGAGTTTGGAATTTCAAATTCAATCCAAGTCCTTTGGAGCCTGAATCCATTCACCCTTGGCAAAACGTGAGTATGTGTTTTTAAGGCAATAGGACTTGGAAAGTTTATTAAAAAGTCTCAAAAGGCATTTGGACATCAAATAACTCTCAAAACCCAATGTTTTTGTGATTTAAATGAATCAGAAACATATGGATTAAATTTCCTTTAAATTGCTCGCAAGATTAAAAATCAAGGGAAACAGTGCTCAGGGCCAAATGTGTTTTGGGTTTTCCAGGACAAAGTATGGTTGAAACGGAGCTGGAGGCAGGAACAGCACCCACACTACTGCTGGGGTCTCCATTCCTCAAACCAGTAAGGACCAGTTTTATGCACAGAGCATTTGTTCTCACTCTGCCAAGCAACCCCACAGACCACCAAACACAATCTTAATAACAAACATCAACAATTAAAATGTCTGCTAATTTGCAGTGGGCCAAAAACAAGCAACATACTTCAAAGTCAAATTAAAGACGTCTCTTTTTAAGGTTCTCTTGCAGAATCTGAAAGTGATTAAAAGAGAAATTATGTATGAAAAAGGAGCTATTTCAAGCATTATTTAAAAGTGGGCAGAGATGGGACTTCTAGCAGCAAAGTCACCTCAGGCAGCTGCCCAGCTCTGGGCTTGTCATCCCTAAGCTCAGATATCAACCTAAACTCAGCTCTGAGGGCTCTAAACTAAGCTGGAGAAAACCAGTTGGGAAGATATGGTGGGGATGAGCACGGGCACGTAGCTCTCCACTGGAGGGGGTCTTTGTTTATTTCTATCACTCCCCCAGCTCTCTGCTCTTGCCAAATAAGAAGTAGAATCTGTTCAATCTCATTGGTGATCAAACTACATCTCAAAACATAAAACATATGTTTTAATCTGATGTCCTCTTTCATATCACTTTTTTGGGATCAAATTATATGACCTTCCATTTCTGCTTCTTCAGATTAAAATTTCCAAGTTCACCATTCTTGACTTTGACCCAACCCTGGAGGCAAAGAGATCTTTGAAAGGAAGAATGCACAGTCTGACCTTGCTCACTTTTCATTTTTCATTTTTTTAACGTATTTTATTTAAATTCAGTTAGTTAACATATACTGTATCATTAGTTTCAGATGTAGGATTCAGTTATTCACCCGTTGCATATAACACCCAGTGCTCCTTACAAGTGCCCTTCTTTTTTTTTTTTTTAAAGATTTTATTTATTTATTTGAGACAGAGAGAATGAGAGAGACAGAGAGCACATGAGAGGGGGGAGGGTCAGAGGGAGAAGCAGGCTCCCTGCCGAGCAGGGAGCCCGATGCGGGACTCGATCCAGGGACTCCAGGATCATGACCTGAGCCGAAGGCAGTCGCTTAACCAACTGAGCCAC
>NC_138378.1:17846005-17880745 GCF_054177405.1 Leptonychotes weddellii | reverse complement strand
GTGCCCTTCTTAACGCCTGTCACCCAGTTACCCCCACCCACCTCCCCTCCAGAAACCCTCAGTTTATTTCCTACAGTTAAGAGTCTCTTACAGTTTGTCTCCCTCTCAGATTTCGTCTTATTTTATTTTTCCCTCCCTTCCCCTATGACCCTGTTTTATTTCTTAAATTCCACATATGAGTGAAACCATATGATAATTGTTTTTTTCTGATTGACTTATTTCGCTTAGCATCATACCCTTCAGTTTCATCCATGTGGTTGCAAAGAGCAAGATTTCATCCTTTTTGATGGCTGAGTAATATTCCATTGTGTATATATACCACATCCACAACCGAAGAAATACAAACAATTATAGGAACATGTTATGAGCAACTATATGTCAACAAATTAAGCAAGCTGTAAGAAATGGATGCATTCCTAGAAACATATAAACTACCAAAACTGAAACAGGAAGAAAAAACAGACCCATAACCAGCAAGGAAAATGAAGCAGTAAAAAAAAAAAAAAACAAAAAACTAACAAACTAGAGTCCAGGACCAGACGGCTTCCCAGGGGAATTATACCAAACATTTAAAGAAGAATTAATACCTATTCTTCTGATGCTGTTTCAAAAAATAGAAATGGAAGGAAAACTTCCAAACTTGTTCCATGAGGCCAGCATTACCTTGATCCCAAAATCAGGCAAAGAACCCACCAGAAAGGAGAATTATAGACCAATATCCCTGATGAACATGGATGCCAAAATTCTCGCTAAAATACTAGCCAATAGGATCCAACAGTACATTAAAAAGATTAGTCACCACGACCAGGTGGGATTTATTCCTGGGTTGCAAGGGTGGTTCAACATCCACTAATCAATCAATATGATATCTCACATCAATAAAAGAAAGGACAAGAACCATATGATCCTCTCAATTGATGCAGAAAAAAACATTTGACAAAATACAGCATCCTTTCTTGATTAAAACTCTCCACAGTGTAGGGATAGAGGGAAAATACCTCAATATCATAAAAGCCATATATGAAAAGCCCACAGTGAATATCATTCTCAATGGGGAAAAACTGAGAGCTTTTCTCCAAGGTCAGGAACACAACAGGGATGTCCACTTTCACCACTGTTGTTCAACATAGTACTAGAAGTCCTAGCCTCAGCAATCAGACAACAAAAAGAAATAAAAGGCATCCAAATTGACAAAGAAGTCAAATTCTCACTCTTCACAGATGACATGATACTTTATGTGGAAAACCCAAAAGACTCCACCAGAAAATTGCTAGATCTCATGCAAGAATTCAGCAATGTGGCAGGATATAAAATCAATGCACAGAAATCAGTTGCATTTCTATATACTAACAATGAGACAGAAGAAAGAGAAATTAAGGAATCAATCCTATTTACAATTGCACCCAAAACCGTAAGATATCTAGGAATAAACCTAACCAAAGAGATAAAGGATCTGTACTCTGAAAACTACAGAACGCTTATGAAAGAAATTGAGGAAGACACAAAGAGTTGGAAGAACATTCCATGCTCATGGATTGGAAGAAAAAATATTGTTAAAATGTCTATGCTACCCAGAGCAATCTACACATTCAGTGCAATCCCTATCAAAATACCATCAACATTTTTCACAGAGCTGGAACAAATCATCCTAAATTTTGTAGGGAACCAGAAAAGACCCCAGATCACCAGAGGAATGTTGAAAAAGAAAACCAAAGCTGGTGGCATCACAATTCCAGACTTCCAGCTCTATTACAAAGCTGTCATCATCAAGACAGCATGGTACTGGCACAAAAACAGACACATAGATCAATGGAATAGAATAGAGAGCCCAGAAATGGACCCTCAACTCTATGGTCAACTAATCTTCAACAAAGCAGGAAAGAATGTCCAATGGAAAAAAGACAGTCTCTCCAACAAATGGTGTTGGGGAAGTTGGACAGCCACATGCAGAAGAATGAAACTGGACCATTTTCTTACACCATACACAAAGTTAAACTCAAAATGGATGAAAGATCTAAATGTGAGACAGGAATCCATCAAAGTCCTAGAGGAAAACACAGGCAGCAAGCTCTTTGACCTTGGCTGCAGCCACTTCTTGCTGGACATGTCTCCAAAGGCAAGGGAAACAAAAGCAAAAATGAACTGTTGGGACTTCATCAAGATAAAAAGCTTTTGCACAACAAATGAAACAGTTGACAAAACCAAAAGACAACCGGCAGAATGGGAGAAGATATTTGCAAATGTCTTATCAGAGTAAGGGCTAGTATCCAAGATCTATAAAGAATTTATCACATTCTATACCCAGTAACAAATATCCAGTCAAGAAATGGGCAGAAGACATGAACAGACATTTCTCCAAAGAAGACATACAAAAAGCCAACAGACACATGAAAAAATGCTCAACATTACTCAGCATCCGGGAAATCCAAATCAAAACTACAATGAGATACCACCTCATACCAGTCAGAATGGCTAAAATTAACAAGTCAGGAAACAACAGATGTTGGCAGGGATGCGGAGAAAGGGGAACCCTCCTACACTGTTGGTGGGAATGCAAGCTGGTGCAGCCACTCTGGAGAACAGTATGGAGGTTCCTCAAAAAGTTGAAAATAGAGCTACACTACCACCCAACAATTGCACGACTATTTACCCAAAGGATACAAATGCTGTGACCTGAAGGGTTACCTGTACCCCAATGTTGTAACAGCAATGTCCACAACAGCCAAACTATGGAAAGAGCCCAGATGTCCATAGACAGAGGAATTGCTCACTTTTCCTAGTTGGGTCTCCTGCAGACATTTCCCACAACACGTCACCTCTTCCTCCTATTTCTCCCCCTCCCATTCCAGCTTTAATTTTATGGCTTATATTTAGGCATTTTGTTACAGTTCAGGGTGATATTTATTATCTCCCTATTATCAACTTTTCCATCAGAACTCTGAAACTGTTATATATTTCAGAATGCCATTTATTTGTTCAACCTATATTTATTAAGCTCATACTATGTACCAGGTACATATTTACTGAAGATATATCCATAAACAGGACAATTCACAGCAGATGAGTAAATAAATGGGTAAATAAGAAACTGGAGATTGTGACAAGTGTTATTGAGAACATAAAATATGTGGTTGTGAGTACTTGAGTGGGGGGGAAGAGGGGGTGTGTATGTCTGGAAAGGAAGTTAAGATGGCACAGTCAACAAGAGGCTTTCTGAGTGGGTTCTATTTGGAGCCCTGTATAGAGAGAAGTAGTGAGCCTGAGACAAACTGGGGAAGAAAGCTCCTGGGGGAGGGGACAGTAAGAGCAAAGACCTTGAGGCAGGAACCAGCTTGGTCCTCTGAAGAGGCAGAATGGGGACCACATGATTGGAGTCTACGGTTTAAGTAAGACAGGATGATAGGAGATTGGACAAGTGAGCAGATGTCAGATCCTGTAGGTTTCTGTAAACCACAGTACATCTTTGCATTTTATTGTGAGATGGGGAATTTAATTTGAAGCAAGCATGATCTAGTTGCATTTAAAAATATTATTTTGGCTGATATTCGTAGAATGGACTGTAGGGAGCAAGAGTTTATAACAAAGGAGACCTGTAGATTCAATTATGCCCTACCCTCTGTCCCTACTTTCTGCTGAGACATTTTGGATGCCACTGATTCATTTTTTTTCTCCACCCACAGGTGAGAAGTTGAGTTCTGTTGGCCAGCTTCTATCTTCTGCCATGACAGGGGTGTAAAGTCTTTGGAAATCCTTTCCCAGCTGCTGGGCATTAGGACAATGGAGTTCTATTGACTGCTTCATGATTATTTGGGCTTTGTGCTATATAGACCTGCCTTAAAATATGTTAGTAGTGAAATGAACTCATGGTATGTTTCAGACGCAGTATAACAACCTCAAAAATCTCATCAAGATTGAATTTGGATCCTCTGGGGGCACTTCTTGATCTAGGAAATGGGTATAAAAATAGGATTTATAGGATTGTGGTAAGCATTAGATTCAGTGCAGAGTGGGAAGCACTTAAAGATGGCCTGGTACATGGTGAAGGATTCCTCAGTATGTATTAGCTACTATTTTTACCTCCAACAGATTAAAATAATCTTTGAACTCACTTAACCATGACAAGAATAACACAACAGAAAGACTATAGTACATGGGCCAGTATCATTTGTGACTAATGTTGCAACAATCTTCAATACCACTGAATAGGAATATGTATTAGATGTGCAACAGTCTGATCAAATATGGTTTATTAGGAATTTGGGGGGTGATTCTAACAGAAACACTGTGAAGACAGCACATTGCAGTTCCCAGAATCCTTCCCTAGCAGTCTTTAACTCTGACTACCTGTAGACATCTCACCCCAAAACCACTGCGGTCCATTGTAATCATTCCCTTAAAGGATTAAGAACTACTTTGGATTAGAGATTGTAGCTTTTAAACAACATTAAGGGGATAAAAATAGTCATATACCCATTTTCAATCATTTTTCAATTGCTGCCTGCTTCCTAGGCTGTGAGTATCTCACAGTAATTTTAGTATTTATAATTTCTATTTTCATACACTCCACCCTTTAAAAACAAGCTGCCAGTTCCCTTTACTACTTTTCTGAAGAGACAGTGATCTGTTTCAGCGCTGGAGGAAAAATAGGCTGTGTCGGTCACTCCGTTAAGGATAATTCCTAAAGGCATGTTGAAGGTAATTTTGATTTTATATGATTTGCACAGTATTAATCAGAATAGGAGAGGCAATGCTGTGATGATATTAATTTAAAAATGAATGAGGATGCACTTTTGTTCAGATCACAAGTCCAATAGAGATCCATATGCCACTCAGATTTTCAGGCTGATGGTTTCCAGCAAGTGGATTGGCTGGCCTCCGAGGTCATCACAGAAGGGTATGAGAGGACACAGTGCTTCCAAGGACCAGGACTAGGAGTACCTTTCATCATTTCTCAAACTTTGCTGTACCTGAGAATCTTCAGGGGAACTTTAAAAAAGTTTAATGCCCAGGCTATGTCCGATTAAATCAGGATTTCTTGGGATGAGACTTTATGCATCAGTATGTTTTAAACTTCTCTAGGGTATTCCAGTGTGAGCTGAATTTAGGACTCAGTGGCTTGTGTCACTTCTGCTCACATTACATTGGCCAGACTGAGTCACATGGCCCTGATCAGACACTAAGGGAGCCTGGGAAATGTAGTCTTTATGTGTGCCCAGGAGTGAGGATTGAAAGAGGAGTTGCCAAACCTGTATGATTGTGTCGGATACACTCATTTTTCATGTTAACTTCAGAATGCACCTCTCCCACCCCATCCCATATACCATGTGATCCCACTTGAATAATATCGTAAAAGCCAGGTCTGAGCAGTAGCAGGGGAATGGGGAAAAGAGTGAATTGTATTGACATTTCAGAGATACCTTTTTCATTCTGGTCCCATGCATATTTGAAGCAGTATTCTAATCTTTATTCTAAGAACATGGAGCAGCAAATGAAGAGTTTTAACCAAAGGACCAATGAGACCAGATTTCATTATTTTCATCTGGATCAGCTATGATGTGGGGCGAGTATGGAGGGGAGCAGGCCAGTTACTCCTAATTCTGAGCCCGTCCAGGATAGATGCTGGTAGTGATGTGTTTGAGAAGAATTGAAGAAATTGAAGCAAAAGGATCACATATCCCAACCATGAATTGCACATTGGGGGTGAGAGATATTCATTAGGACTTAAGTGTTTCTGGCATGAGCAATAAGATGTAGACTGGTGGAGGGATGGGGAGGCTACCACATCCAAGGGTGAATGAGAAGTGAAGAAATGCAGACATGATCATAGATATCACTTTAAAAAAGTATGTCTCAGAACTGGGGGCATTGACTTGTCCAGCTATTAATAATACAATATTTGCTTCCCACTAGGACTGTTGCTCCTTGTGCATATAGCTCCTTGGGCTGCCACTCAGATTAGTATTAGGGTGCCAATGCCTCTCTTGATACTTAATTCATGCCAACTTGTTGGCCCACCTGTCTGTCTGTATGCCTGCTTGGCTTAAAACCAACTTCATGTCAAATACCTTGTTGAAGAATAAAAAGTTTAGTATGCTCAATAGAAGAAATATTAAGAACCACACAACACTCTTGACTCTGTTGGCTTAGTGCTGGATAAAGTGTAGTGACTCAGGAAAATTCCCTTGTAAACTCTTGCTTTCCATTCTAGTCCAAGAGAATGTTGTCTTATGTGACTCAAAATTTTGAATGGAAATTTGGAACTATTGACCCAGGGAGTGGCCTACTTATTTGTTTGAACTCTCCTCCTCTCCCTTGGCTTCACCACTAGATCAAAAAGGCATGGAATCTCTCTTCTCAAAGCTTACTAAATAGTTTGGTATATAGAAGTTGTTCAGTAATTATTTTTGATGAGTAAATACATGGCTTGTGGCATGATCAGAAAAAACTTTTGAGGTCTTCCTTCCCTGCGGTGGCTGCTTCCTGGGTTTCTCTGAGTAGCCTGTGCACAGACCAATGGAAGGATGCCCTCACATTGGTTCAATCTACACCCAGTCTCAGAAAGGGCAAATTTTCTCTATTCTTCATCATTTTTTTAAAAAATCGAGATATAATTCACATACCATAAAATTCAACCCTTTAAGGTATATAATTCCATGGATATAGTATACTCAAAAGATTAAGCAGCGACCTACTTCCACTGTCTAGTTTCAGAACATTTTCGTTGCTTCAAGGATTCCCAAATCCACTAGTAGTCGTTCCCGATTCCTACCTCCTGCCAGGTGGCAACCACTAATCTACTTCCTGTCACTACGGATTTGCCTCTTCTGAATACTTCATGTAAACGGAATCACACAAGATGTAGCCTTTCGTGTCTGGCTTCTTTCACTTCACATAATTTTTTTCAGGGTTTACTATGTCTCAGCACTTCATTCGTTTTTATGGCTGAATAATATTCTATGGTGTGGCTATCCCACATTTTGTTTATCTATTCACAGTTGGTAGGTTTGGGTTGTTTCCATATTTTGGCCAGTATGAATAGTGCTGCAGTGTTCTGACAGGTTCAGAACAATTAGAAAGAGAGAACAGGTGCCCTTCAGTTTATAGAGGGCTCGTAGGACAGCTGAGGTGAGCATCAGTTACCTTTCCTTCTGACTTCCTTCAAAACCTACAGAATGCGCTGCTCCTGGGTAGAAGGGCCTATCAGTGCAGGAAAATCTCACTTAAAATATAGTGAACTTTTGTTTTTAATCAATTCATAGCTACAGAGAAACTAGTACAAATCCAATCAGACTGCAGCTCATTTTTTAGGAAGCTGCAAAAAAAGTCTCCGGATTTCCGGAGGGTTTCCCTCAGTAGGATCTGGTGCCGAAGAATCCGCCCAGCTCTGCTGGGAGGATCTGTTCTTTTTTTAAGCAGGATACAGGAAGAGGGGAGAGAGAAATTGTTGATTGTGCCAGTGACGTAAATGACGTTTCAGTTCTCCCATTCAATCCAGTTTCTAGTCTCTGCCAACTCTTCTACGCCATCATTCTGATAATGCAGAAGGTTCCCCATTACGAGTTGAAAGTTTTTGGATGGGTCTCTCTCAGACCCAAATGATTAACGTTGAGGTCTTCCCAACCTTGAACTCACCTTTCCCTATGCCAACCCAAGTTAGGGTCTCATCTCTCACCCTCCCTCCTTTGCCCAAATATGGACAGTGTTGTTTTTCAGCTAGTATAAGACCCCACGAGGCTGCAGCCTCCACAGTGATCCCAGAGTCAGGCCTCCGTGGCCACGTACAGAGGTCCGTGGGTGGACGTCAGGTTGGATGTTCGGAGCCCAAAGGATAAAGTTCCTGGGCATGCGCCACCTTTGCACATTCCATGTTTGAGAGTGCAAAATTGCACAAGCAAACCGAGCTGCCCACAACTGGCTAATTGCAGAGGCAATCATCCCCCCGGCTCCTTCCAAATGAGCAGGGAGCAGCTAATTGTGCTCACAATTGGCTGATTGAGCTCACAGTCGGTAAATTGCTGCTGCAACTGTTTGTGCATACAATTTTGCACCTGGGAGTAATCGTGGGCTATAGGGTCTAACACACTTTGAAAGAACATTAAACAGTACAAAACCATCTGAGAAATCCAACACCGTCCAGCCTGCTTGGGGGATTGGAGTTGGGTAGGAGAGACACACTTCTTAAACTGGAGTTGGGGTGTCTCAGACCCTGAAGCAATGCCCCAGGGTACGTGTTACCACTTATAGCTCTGGTCCTACCACATCATATATCTTTTAACCTCATACTCGAAACTCACCGCTCAGCCTGCAAAACATCTCAGTCACAGGAAGGGTAGTAGAGTGTAGTGCTTAGAACATGAGTTCCGAACTCAGGATACCCCGGTGCAAATTTGAACTCTTGCACTTCTTTGCTGGGTAATCTTGGCAAGTTTCAATTCTTCTCATCTGTAAAATGGTGACAATGTTACAAGTCCCTGCATCACAGGGTTGCTGTGTGATTAAAAGAGGTCATGGCTGAAAACTGTGAGCACACGGTGCTTACTCCATAAATGTTTTCTCGCTCTTTTTTTTTAAACTCACAATGTTGGTCAAATGCAGACATCCCTTGATACCCCATGGAATAACTCACACTCTGATTTTTAAAGAGTTGTTAATAGGTTGGCATTAGCATCAGAGAGATTTTTGTTTTCCTTCTTAGCAGCTACATGACTGTGGCCAAGTTGTTTGATTTCTCTTAACCAGGGTTTACCAGTCTGCAAAGTGGGGATGAAAGTGTTATCTGCTTTACAGGCAGACAGGTAGTCTGATCTCGTAGGGCTGCTGTGAGGATAAACTAAGACAATGTATCTGAAGGGGTTAGCACTTTGAAAGCCCTCTGTAAATGTTAGCTCTTGTCCTTGTTACTGTCATTGGTTTAAAGCTGCACGAGGGCAGACTGGCACAGAGCCTGGCACACTGGGGACTGCACTAAAGCTATTATGTCATTCATGCTCACAGCACATCAATCTCCTACTCACTGCCCTGACAGAAAGGATCCTTTTAGAAAGAGAGGAGATGTGTGAGCTCCTAGCAAATTGTTGTGCATGGGCTCCTCTCAAATCTACATGAGACCAGTAAGTTTCAAACCCAGAGAGACAAGAGACCCCAATCCTTGTGTTTTGCCCTGACTCATTTCTTGGTCCCTGGTAGAGACAATTTTATAGGGTTCTTACTCTCAGCAAGAAAAAAAAGAGATAAGGACAAGCTTTGTCAGGATGCGGAAATTAATCCAGGGGAGGCAGACATTGTGTCTCTAAATGTAATCGAATCTCCCTGGTGTCTGGTGGGGGGGCGGGGGTTGGAGCACAGACCTTCTGACTTTTAAGTCCGCTGGGAGGGATTTGGGGTGGGGGAAGGTATGGCAGGAGTACTGCTCCAAGCTAAGTCAGCTCCCCGAGTACTTCTTTTCACCTGCGGACCCAACCTCCTTCTCTGTCCTCTTTAGGCCTGCCACCACTCTTCCATCCCTTTGGATGTTTCTGGCCCCCGAAGCAGCTACCCTGTAGGACGCACACTCTTCTTTCCTTGCTGCCCAAGAATACAAGCACATAGGACTCTTTATGGTAAAATGGGTTCTTCTGCTGATCTCTTCAGTGGTGCAAACAGGGATGAAGGGCCAAGACTTTAGATCCTAGAGTTCTTCACTGGCATCTCTCTTTGTTTCCAGCACTCTCTTGGTATACCACTTTGCTAGGGCTGCCATAAGACAGTACTGCAGACGGAGTGGCTTAAACAACAGAAATTTATTTCTTATTGTTCTGAAGAATAGAAGTCCAGGATCAAGGTGTGAGCAGGTTTGATTTATCTTGAGGCCTCTCTCCCTGGCTTGCAGATGGCTACCTTCTCCCTGTGTCCTCACACGGTCTTCCCTCTGAATGCGTGCACCCTCGTATCTCTGTGTGTACGACTTTCCTCTTCTTCTAAGGACACCAGTCGGGCTAGATTTGGGCCTGCACTAAAGACTTCATTTTAACTTAATCACCCTTTTAACCCTTCTCTCCAAATATGGTTATATTCTGAGGTACTGACTCCCAACACAGGAATTTTGGGAAGACACAGTTCAGCCCACAACTCATGGGATTCTCAGGAGTCCCAAGAAATGTTCTCTTCCAGGGATGAAGTCAACTGGACCCAGATTACAGCTCAGCACTGGTTAGTTGTGTGACCTCAGACAAGGCACCTAACTAAGCTCCCTAACCAGGGTGACTGCATGTCTCAGTTTACCTGGGATTTCCCCACTTATGTCTATCATCCTGATGTAATTATAGGAGCACCCCTTTTCATTCTTAAATGTATTCTGGTTTAGATGATAAATTATATAATCACTATTCATTACTTCTAGACCTAAATCACAAGATCTAAATCTCAGGATTTTCAGGGGATACTGGAGAAGTACCTGTCGTAATACCCAATATGTAGTATGACTTTTCTTTTCACTTGTACCTTCCCATTCCTCACCCCCAATTCCCTTGGTCAGGCAGGCTCATTTTTTATGAAGAACTGTTTGCCCAGAATATAGCCGAGAGATGATGCTTAGGTAGACCAGAAGTCTGGCCCAGTGTTCATCCTGGCCCACCTATGCCACATATACCTGGTATTTGAAGGGCCACCAGACTGGATAAAAGCCAAGTTAAAAGATCCTTCCACCCTAGAAAACTCTTCACTATTAGTGGCTGGCAGTGCACCTGAATGAATTAAGATTCTTGACTTCCAGCAACAGACACATTGTCTTGATTAAGTGGAAGGAAGTGGGGAAAGAGCCTAATTATACAGGTAGTTCACAGACTCTAAGGAAAAATTAAGCTTGAGAAAGGAAAGGGACCAGAGTGGTTCTTGTGATCTTTGGTTCGGAGATGAATGGACTGTCATTTATTTCATTTATTTTCTTTCTTTTTTTTTTTTTTTTAAAGATTTTTTATTTATTTATTTGAGAGAGAGAGAATGAGAGAGAGCACATGAGAGGGGGGAGGGTCAGAGGGAGAAGCAGACTCCCCGCCAAGCAGGGAGCCCGTGTCATTTATTTTCTTGAGAAATCAAAAACTTATATATAGAAACAGAGTAAGGAAGTAAGCATTGATCTGCCCCCACCCAGATTTATCAACAGTTATTCATTTTGCTATATTTGCTTCTGGTGGAGTTGTTTTAGTATCATTATTATTTTGCTCTTCTTTTGCTCGGCTAGATAAACAGAACAAAGCCAACTTAACTCTTCAGGCTCTAGTCTCATTCTCCTCTTCACTGTTCAGAGGTAAACAACTTTGTGAGTTTATGCAACCTCCCAGGGTTCCTGATTTATGTGCTTTTCCATAACCAGTATGGTGGACAGTTTTGTCCTCGATGTCAGAAGAACTCATCTTTTCAGAATCATGCTCTTGAGAGAGGGTCTGATGGACCTGACTTATGTCACATGACTACTCTCAGGGCCCCATTATGACTTTCATAAGCATGTCATAGACCTGAGGCAATTTTGCCTTCATGGGTCCCGTTCTCCATAAATAGGGATATATATAATGGGGATATATATAAAATGGGGATATATATACACACACACACATATATATATATAATATCATTATATAAATATATAATGGGGGTATATATAAAATGAGGATATATATAATTTTATATAAAATATATAAAATTTTATATACATACAATATATATATAATATATATACATATAAAATATATACAAATATATAATGAGGATATATAAAATGGGGATATATATATATCATTATATAAATATATAATGGGGATATATATAATTTTATATAAAATATATAAAGTTTTGTATACATATATACATACTTTATATGTATATAAAATTTTATTTTGCTTTCGTGTTGGTATAAAGACAAATATAATCCAGGTTGGTTTATACTCACTTTTTTTCCTCCAATTTTCACAGAGATCAAAATGTACCCCTGGGCTCATGAAAGTATTGTGGGCCCATTGTGCCTGATGGAGAAGTTGGCCATACCCATTCCTGAGGTCATTCAGGGAGAAGACAAGGCCCATGATTGGCATCACCAATAGAATCACATGGAGGACTGCTTCCCTGAGATAGTGACACCGAAAAGATAAAATCAGATTTCCATCGTAAGCCTGCAGGGTTCTGCTGTGGCTGGAGCCCAAGGTCCAGGTGCAGACATAGCCCGGCTATGCCACGGGCCCTAATCTTTCCTTGGAAATTCCTCCACATGCATCCCTTGAGCAGACTCCAGCCTGGGCCAAGCTCCTATAGAGGGGCTTATCTTCCAGCCTGAGACTCTCAAACATCCTCGGCCACATGTGGTTGCATTGAAGATTCGTCCCTAGAGCTCTTGGCTGCAGGAGCCCTTTCTCCCTGTTCCCCCTTCACTTGCTCATTTAAGGAATGAGGGCTGCTGCTACCTGTTCTTTTCCAGGTGCTCTGTTAGGTCTCTTAGAGCTCGGAGATGAACGAGACCCCACTTGTACTCTGGAGGATAGCGCAATCTCAAGTGGAAACAGACAACTTACAGGTGTACCTCAGTGGACTGAGGACAGGGGGATAGTTAGAGGCCAGCTTTGGCAGGCAGGTTCTCCTTGTCACAGACGAGTTCTCCACCCTCCTGCTCCTTCTGGCCAGCCTGCCTCTGCTCATCGTGGGGAGGCCACCCTGGGACCCATACTCATCAAGCAACTAAGCTACAGCTTATCAATTCTATGATGAACATATTTTGAAAGCCATTTAACAAATCTTAAATATTGTGATCAGTTGCCTCTTACAAACACCATTGACCAAGAGGCAGTTGTGACAGATGTCCTCATTGCCTTCACATGCATGAACTTGGTCTGAAAATTTTTGTGGCTATTCTCTGGTAAGATCAAGAGTGTCCACAAGTAGCTTGCAGAGAGGGGGTTAGCAACCTAGAGTAATACCCTAGAGATGGCAGCCTCTAAGCAGTAATATTGCATGTAATATTTTAGGTATGCCAAGAGCAAAAAAATAAATCCAAAAGAGATTTTTAATAATTTGAAAATAAAATTTCTAAGGCATAAGGAAATATTGTGCCATGATTTAATCGATAGTATTTTTTGTTTCTTAATAGTGAATCAAATAATGATGTCTTTAATCAATGGTGACTTAGATTTGATAAAATAACTCACATCTATAAACCTCGTGGGGACTCCATTGGGATCATTTTGTTTTCCATACATAGCATAATGCCTGGCATGTAGTGGGTGCTCAATATATATATGCCGATTGGTATGATTATTTAAAATAATATGTACACAGGAACGAAGGGAAGAATAATAATACACTGATCATAGACCTAGAATACCTTTCTGTTACTCACACTATGACTAATGCAAACATCAGATGGCATTTTTGTGAAGCAGGGATGGACAAACTTTCTGTAAAGAATTAGAGAGTAAATATTTTAGGTTCTGTAGGTCATACATTCTGTTGCAACTACTCAACTTTGCTGTTTTAACATGAAAACACCCATGGACAGTACACAAACAAAGAGCTGTGTTGCGATAAAACTTTGTTCACAAAAACAGGTAGCTGGCAGGATTTGACCCATGGGCCTTAGTTTGTCAACTGCTCTAAAGCAAGTGTTTTTCAAACTTGAATGCGTACAATAATGACCTAGTAAACTTCATAAATTTCAGACTCCTGAGCCCCCCTCCAGATGGCCGTAATAGTGATGGCGATCCTCTTTTTAAGACACACTTCTATAACATCTTGAAGAATTAGGTACCTTTAGAAGGTACCTGCACTCTTCTAGAAACTGTCCCCAGAGTTTGGGGTAAGAGCCTGAATAAGCAAAAGTCAGAATCTCTTGCTGTCTTATTTACCCAGCATGGATATGTTTCCCCCTTATTTAGATGGTGTCTGTGGCATCGATGAATTACCAGAAGTTAAGTAAAATAGGGGGGCTCAGCAATCTTTTTAAAAAGACAGATGTTTTACCATCCTATCCAGGGTAAAGGATAAATGGTCCAAAAGTGAAATGATACCTCTTTAGTTTTATGGTGAAGAAGAGAGTCTTCTCTCTAATGGGCAACAAGTCCCAGTGGCCATGTCTGGGCACAGGCTGGGCTTGTGTCTAGAGAAGAAACCACAACAAGCCAAGCCTTGTCCACTAATGCCAGAGTCTGATGTGGCTGCCATATGTGCATAATTATGCAGACCCACATCAGGCAGACATTGGATTCAAAGAAACTAGTCAGGCATCTCTTCAATGAGCCTCTTAGAATGGTCCTCCGAAGGGGTGATTTCTTTTTTAGAAAATGAAGCCCTCTTACATTTGTTTGTTTATGTAAATGGCTTTGGAATATCTGTGGGAGATTTTAATCTGGTTAATTGTCTTTAAATACTGCTTGCCTGGGGATATAAACCTCTTCAGGACTACATAGATTCAGGAAAATGCAGGGAACGAGAAATCATTTGATAATATAATAATGACAACATTGATCTGCTGGGCACTAGGCGAAGGACTTCCATGCATTTGATTCATTCGGCTCTTATAACAACCCTCGAGGTAGGTTCTCCTATGACTCCCATTTCTGCAGAGGAGGACCCGTGACTCTGAGAGTCTAGGTCGCTATGCAGGACCACTAGCTAGTAAGAAGCAGAGCCACGATCTAAGCCTGGGCATTGTGACTCTTGATCCTGATCTCTTCATTTCTACTTGACAAAACATTTTACTGGGGTAGCGTGGCAAGGGAGTGGGCCCACTCTAAGTATCTAAGAGTAGAAAAACAGCATTTACCCACAGGCTGGAGTTGGGGGTGTGTGCCCATCTCATGCTGAAGGACATGGCTGCTAGGATGAGGTTGACCAAAATCTGGCTTCTGTTAGCAAGGCAGGAGGAGGAATGGCTTAGAAGATGGATAACCTCTAGTGTTACTAAAGGCAGCAAACTGTGTGGCATCCATTTGTTCAAGTTAAAGTCTCAGACATCACGCCTATTAGATTGGAAAACACAAGACCTGGACCCAAGTGCTGCGAGGATGTGGAGTAACTGGGACTCGTGCACATGGCTGGTGGGAATGCAAAATTGGTCCAGCCACGCCGGTAAACCGTCTGGCAGTTTCTTAGAAGGTGACTCACTTACCATGACACGCAGGAGTCCCGCTGCTAAGTATCTACCCAAGAGTAAGGAAAATGTATGTTAACGCAAAAACCCGTGTATGACCACTGATAGCAGCTTTCTCAAAGATTGTGCCAAATGGGACACAACACAATGTCCTTCAAAGGGGGAATGAGGACATAAGCTGTGGTACACACCAACAATGAAATACTGTTCAGTGAGGAAAAGGAGCAAACAAGTACACACAACAGAGGTGAGTCTCAGATGTACGCTGGTAAGTGAAAGAAGCCAGACTCAGGGCGCGCTGTAGGATTCCAACTATATGACAGCCTGGAAACAGCAGAACAAGAGAAACAGAAAACGGGTCAGTGGTTGCCAGGGGCTAAGGGTAGGGTTGTCTACAAAGGGGCATAGGGGAATTCTGGGGGGTCGTGGAGTCGTTCTATAACTTGACTCTTTGGTGATGGCCACACAACTATGCATTTGCCAAATTGCATAGACTTCTACGCAACCAAGGTAAATTTTACTGTACATAAAATCTATCTGAATACACCTGACTCCAGTGAAGTCTCAGGCAGCAGTCGGGATATGGCATGAAGGACTGTCTCCTGGCCTATAATCGGGGGGCTGTCCGGCCCAGGAAGACCCCGGGTGGCTAGGGAGAGCAGGCAAGGAGGGCTCGGTGATGCGCAGCAAGGCTGAGGTCCACTAACCCATTGGGCCTCATGGAGTCCTGCAGCGAGGTAGCAAGAGAACGTTGAACCCCCACATGTGGTTGGTTGAGGGCTAGTCAAGGCTGGTTCAGGAACTCTAAGGGCTGAGTCTGCAGGTGGATGATGTGGGAGATTCCAGCTGACACAGTTTGGGGAAGACAAGAGCTGAGAACAGCCATTCTGACCGAGAGCTTCCAGGTCCCAGGCTCCCCAGCCTGGATGGATCCCGGATAAGGAAGAGAGTTGTGTCAGTGACTCCTATAAAGGACTGGTGTAAGCAGGGCCCATCCCATTGGGGTAATATGTCTACAAGCCAACCAAGCGTGACCATTTCTAAGCAGGAATCTGCCTTCAGACAATGAACTACATCCTACACTCTCCACTCAGTGCCCTTGCTTCACCTTTGTCAGTTAAATACTCCCAATTTCTCCTTTCCCAGTAACTGACAGGGATCAATTTTCCCTTTATTCCGTGTAGAAGGAGAGAGATTTTGGAGGCTGAGAGCAGTATCAGTGGGATTTGACATCGGCATCCCCATGATTCGGGCTCCTGATTTCTGTCCCCATTACTGCAGGGCCTCGGGCAAAACCTCGAACCTTGATTTCCCCCAAATGCATAATAAGGAGAAGGGTCTTTACTTATTTATGATGGACTCTGTTAGTTGTATGAGAGATGTTCCAATGTGAGTGTTATTACAAGGCCCAATTTACTGTCCAGAAAGAAGCAATCCTGATAGAAATCTTTCATTTAATTAAAATTGATTTTAAAATTGCCTGATCAATAGTGAGTTAAAAATTCATCCTGACTCAGTGGGAGGGGAGAGGTCTCCCAGCCGTCCTGAGTGGAGTGGTTTGGGCTCAAGAGTTGGGATGGGCCTTGCTGGCGCTGCTTGGCTGGCCAAAGTCTGAAGGCTTCCCCTGTGGTCCAGATGGTCAGCCCCTCCCTGAAAGAATCCTGCAGAAGAATGGACTCTTATTTCTCGAGCTTTGAGTGGGAAAGCCTTCAAAATGCAACTGACTATGCTCGTCAAGTGTGAGCCATGTCATTTACTAAGAACCAACAAAAACATCTACTTGCTCGCTTTTTGACACATTTCCTTGAAAGCTCCCTCCAGCATGTACGGGGGTCCTTTCCCTGTGTCCAGTCCCTCCAGCCAGAAAAAAGCTGCAGCTGTACCCCACACTCCCAGTCCCTCCCCTCCCTCATGCAATCATCTGCTGAACTGGCAGTTCAAACCCTGCATCTCCTGTCCCTTTCCATCCCCACTGCCCCTGCCCTGGGTCAAGCTTCCTTCACCTCTCACCTGGAACGTTTTAATAGCTGTCTCCCTGGCCTCCGAGGCTCCAGTCGCCCACTTGTCCAATCCATTCTCCATGCTCTTACTTGAGAGATCTCCTTAAAGCATAGGTCATCTTGGGTCACTGCTGCTCAAAAATCTTTGATGACTCCCATTTTAATACAGAATTAAGTCCAAATGCCCTAGCAGGCATACTAAGACATCCATAATCGGACTCCTTTCCAGCAAGTCATGTCCACTGCATGTCTCCCTGATGGGTGCCCACTTGTCTCCTTCTCCTTTCAAACGTCCCTGCTCAGCACTCAGAACGCACAGGACTCCTCTGGCCCCCCATGGCTATGCTCACATGGGTGCTCCTGATGGCGGCACTTGACAAATCCTCATTTGGACGATGCTTTGTGCCGGGCTCCATGCTCGGCAAGGTGGAAGCTGGCGGGGAGTGGTGTGTCAGACAGATGAGGTCCCTGCTTTCCTGGAGCTGACAGTTCAAGGGCGAGATAAACTATTTAAAAAAGCCAGCAGATAAAGAAATGAAGAAATACAGATTGTGGCCTTGTTATGAAATAAATCAATGGAGCCTTGGGGTGCAGATAATGCAGGCTAGGGGTGGGGGCACCCAACTATGGAGTCAGGGATGGTCTTGCAGAGAGAGAGAGCCATTTAAACTGAGACATGAAGGATGAAGAGGGGCGGATATAAGAGGTATGAAAAGACTGAGCAGTAGGGACAGTGGTTCTAAGAAGCCGAAGTGGGAGAGACAGTACACTCCAGGAAAGCCAAGTGGAACATAAGAAGGTTTTGTTTTGCTTTGTTTTGTTTTCTTAATGCCAGGAGATGAAGATGGAATATCCAGAGCCAGATCATGTGTGACTATGCAGCCGCCTGGGGTTTAAATTGTATCCCAGGTGTGTTAGTTTCTTGGGGCTGCCCTTACAAAGTAGCACGAACTGGGTGACTTCACACAATAGAAGTGTATCCTCTGACAGTTCTGGAGGCTGTTAGCCTGAAATCAAGGTGTTGGCAGGTCCCCATTCCCTCCAAACCTCTAGGGGAGGATCCTTCCTCGCCTCTTCCAGCTTCTGGTGGCCCCAGGCGTTCCTGGACTCACTGTAGCTTAACTCTGTCTTTCCATGGCCGTCTTCCCTCCGTGTCTGGGTCTGTGTCCAAATTTTCCTTTTGTTATAAAGACATCAGTCATATTGACTCAGGCCCACTCCAATGACCTCATCTTGACTTGATTAAATTTGCAAAGAACCTAGCCCCAAATAAGTTGATGCCCCATTCGTAGGTGTTAGGGGTTAGGATTCAATGTATCTTTTCTCTGGGGACACTGTTCAACCCTAAGTGCCTTGGGAAGCTTTTAAAAGATTTAAGTGATAGACAACATTGTCTATTTTACTTAAGAAATCATTCCTTTGGTTTCTGGTGGAAGATCAGCAGAGGGGGCAGGTGGAAGCCAGAGGTCAATCTTGCAGGTGTGAGATGATGCTGGCAGCTGAGTTGGAGATGAGGGGGGTACGTCCAGATGTGCTTTGACACAGAACAGACGGGATTAGCCACCCACATTCTAAAGGTAATTTATATTCTGCACCTTCCACGCTGCCTTGCAAGTCATTCCTTTTCTTTGTGCTTCCATAGCCCTTGGCTTACACCTTTATTTGGCCCATATCTGGTTTTGCTCTGCTTAGGATTATATATGGGGGATGACTGTCAGGAATGGAGGCACATGATATACAGGAGGGCTTCTGACTAAACGAGAAAAAGGGAAGAGATGACACATGCAGCTGTACTGAAGGGGATTGAAGGAGAGGGTCCAGATTTTCAGAGTGACTTCCTGGGCCGAGCCCAAGGACTCCTATCTGAGCAGCATCACGGAGAGGGGCTGCAGGCAGAGCACAAGCCCTGGTGATTTGGGCCCAGGGCACACAGTGCTATTCAAAGTGGGAACGAGAGATGCCCCCTCCCCCCACCATCCCCCACCTTGCTTAGAGCACAGCCTGCCTGCAAGGTGGCTAGGACTTCACAGATCACAAGTATTTGTGGCTTTGGGGTTATCAGCAGAAGGCATGTGTCTAATAGATTCCAGCATGCCGAGAGCAGGCAGGGGCCAGAGTGGTTGTGGTAAGACGTTACCCCCAAGCACAGCCATGGAATCCTGAGGAGCAGTCAGCATGGAAGAACGAGAGGGAGCTGCCTGCGAGATCATGTAAGAAGCTTCCGGAAGCCCAGATGGCAGATGTTTGTCATTTTCCACGACCAGCACATGGATGCCCTGTTATGCAGGGCATGGGGGAGTCTCCACTGCATGGGATACGGGGCAGGGCACAGCCTGCCTCTGACTAGAGAGCCACAAAGCACGGATACCCCCCCTCCCCTGCTTCCTTTGAGGCGAGGGCCTGGGTGAGTGACCTGGGCTCAGTTCATCAGACATTCTGCTTCCGGACTTTGCACGGAGAACTGGGGATGCAAAGAAGCAGTGACCGGGGAGAACCCTTTTGGAGTGATGGTGGCAGATGTTCAGTGGGGATGCCAGTAGGGCAGCCCTGGTGGAGAATCGCTGCACACCAGACTGCACGGTGGCCCCCAAAGATGACCCCATCAAATCCCCAGGACCTGTGTCTGGATGTTGTCTCCTACAGCAAATTAGGTCCTTAGGTTAAGAATCCTGAGAGGAGGCGTTTATCTTGGACTACCCAGGTGAGCCCTCAATGAAACCAGACATACCCTTCTAAGAGAGAAGCAGAGGGGGTTCTGACGGAGACACATGGAGGAAGAGGCAGCGAGGCCAGGAGGCAGAGATTGGAGTGACGCGGCCACAAGCCAAGGGCTGCCTGGAGCTCCCAGAAGTTGGAAGAGGCGAGAGAAAGGTTCTTCTAAAACCTTGGGAAAGGGTGTGGCCTGGTAACCCACCTTGATTCGGGACGTCTGGCTTCCAGAACTATGAGAGAACACATTTCTGTTGTTGGAAGTTGTCGAGTTGGTCACCCGTTGTTAGCCCGGTCACAGGAAATGAATAGAAGCTACATAGCCAAGCTTTCTCCAGTTTGTGTTCTGGAACTGCTCCTCCCGACTTCCCAGCAAGTCTGAGCCTGCTTTTTTTTTTTTTTCTGCCTAAATCGGAAGCAGTTTCTGTTGCTTGCCACAAAAAGCACTGATGGCTAGAGTCAGCCTTTGGAGGGGAAGTGACAACGTTCAGAGAGGAATAGCAATGCCCCCCATGATCTAATTTGGACCCGCTGGCTGCTGAGGCCTGGAGAAAGCCAGACTATTTGCTGTAATGCCTTCACCAGCCACTGATGAAATGCTCCACACACAGCATCCCAGGGAGCTCCAGAGTACAGAACTTGGCTTAACTTTAGCCTTCAGTGGAGACATTAATTTTCTCTGATATGGAGAAAAAAAGAGGAAGGAAGGGGATGGGGAATAAGGACAGATTGCAGGAACTCATCCTGTGTGGTTTCAATCTTTCAGAATGCTGAGCAGTTCTGTAGCATGGGAATGTCGTGGGTTTGGGGCCAGAATGGCAAATAAGTGGCTCCCACACAGTCCATTATCTCTTACCTATGCCTGTGGCAGACATGAGTAATCGATCCTTGCACCTCTGCCTCACGATCCTTCTGAAACAGTGATCTGGACAGCTGTTCTCAATTATTTGGGTGTGGAATGAGATATAAAATCTATTGGAAGTCTCTGGTTTGTAGGCATGAGGACAGAGAAGCCAAATAGCACTGGGAAAGCAATGGGAGGTGAATGCAAAAATGACTCAACATCTGCAAAGGCCTGAGGGCCACATCAGTGCACTGTGGTGAATGTCACTGGCACAGAGCTCTAACTTCCCCCAGCATGCGGACGGGCCAGGAAAAAACCCACTTGTGGTCAATGGGTTTCAGTAAGAGGATAATGTGAAAGGACTAAGAAGTAATGGGACTGGGGTGCTCTTGATCAAGTTGACCATGAATCCCTGGGACTTTCACGGATTGAGTAGAAAGGGAGAATTTT
Organism: Leptonychotes weddellii; assembly: GCF_054177405.1. Taxonomy (NCBI): domain Eukaryota; kingdom Metazoa; phylum Chordata; class Mammalia; order Carnivora; family Phocidae; genus Leptonychotes; species Leptonychotes weddellii. The sequence continues at coordinate 17,859,633 of NC_138378.1, read as the reverse complement.
GCATGGGTTGAATGGGCACATGATGAGAAAATGTGCAGGGTCCATGGAGGAGAGATGAGAAAGTTGCGGAGCAGGAGGAGGCTGCAGCCCGGGAATGGGATTTCAGAATGCACTGTCAGAAGTGGGGCAGGTCCGAGGGATGGCTGCACCTCAGTCATGGCCACTTGGAGGAGGAGGACAGAAGTGAGATGGGGAATGGAAGATGTTGGACTTGGAGGTCAAGGAGATTCAAGGTCATCTTGTTGCCTGAATTTGCAAGCGGACACTGAGATGGAGAGAATTTGTGTTAATGAGATATCAGCTTGGGGCACCTGGGCGGCTCAGTTGGTCAAGCATCCAACTCTTGATTTTGGCTCAGGTTATGATCTTAGGGTCATGAGATCGAGCCCCTGGGCATGGAGCCTGCTTAAGAATCTCCCTCTCCCTCTCCCTCTGTCCCTCCTCCACTCACACTCTCTAGTGCGCTCTCTCTCTCTCTCTCTCAAAAAAAAAAAAAAAAAAGAGAGAGAGAGAAATATCAGCTTGTCAGCATGGATATTAAAATATTGAATAGATCACTTGAATGATTTGATAAGCACCAATTTTTTTATTACTTGATTTTGCTTAACCATGTTTATTGTGATTACCGAGGTGTAATTGAGGTGTTAATTTGGTTCTCTTCTCATTGAATTTTCCCCTTCTCCAGCTCCAGGAAGGTAACCTATACTTCTGTGAGCCCTTGCTTCCCTTGTGTTATTGGACAAAACCAGAAGAGGCCTGGAGGCCTCTCCCAAATCTATCCCCTCACACAAACATTTAGCCTTTTTGACTTCTGTTTCAGGAAGTTATAACTCATTGAGGTGGTGGTGCTAGGGGGAGGAAAGGAAGGAGTATTACTGAGGGTTCCCACAGAAAACAACACACTCAGAGTCGGTTCTAGAAGGTTCCCTCAGGAGATTCTGTACTATGAAACTCCTTCCATATCCCCACAAGTCTTTCAGAGGAGAAAAAGCTTTTTTTAATGCTTATGTTCAACTTTCTCACAATCTCATTGGCATATGGGTTAAGAATCAGAATTACTCAGAAATTAGAAAAACAAAATAACTATATTTCCCACATGCTCAGGGATCTTAGAGTGAAATTCATATTAATTACTCTAATATAGGAATTCAAATGGAAGAGTATACCTTAACAGATGATTCAGGCGGAGCCAAGTGCAAGGAGGTTAAGCCTAACTCCCTCATGTGGGACACCCTCCAATACCTCCTGCATTTGTGAGTGGAAGAGTCTGCAGTCTTGAGTGCCTCCCACTGCCCTCTCCTCCCCATTTTATGGGAATGGGTCTTCAGGGGCCTGGTCTGCCCGAGTCTCACAGGACAGCGAGACTGTAAGTTATTTGGTGAGGAGAATGTCCACATTGGTCTCAGATTCATCCAGAAGTCAGATCATCCCAGACAGAGGCTCTGCCCTCAGGCTGGTATTTTGGCTAATCACCTGACATGCTCTTGCATCTTCCCTGGCTTGAAGAGAGGCATCGGCAGCCTCACGTTCCTGTGCCTTTGGCTGGAATTCGGACATGGGAGAATGGAGAGCTCATGGTCAGCCCCTCAAGCCAGTCATCTGTCAGCACACGGCTTCTGGATTGGGTTTGGGGTCACGTCCTGAGATGTGAGTGTGGTTTGAGTGCATGAGCAGGAAGAGCTGTGAATGTGCCCAGGGAACCAAGAGGAGAGCGTGGTGGTCGGTAGAACCGGGCTGTGCGAGCAGAGGGTGTGGCAGGAAGCCCGTGTTCCGGCACTCCCCTGTGGTGTGACCTTGGGCATGCCACTGAGTCTTTCTGAGCGTGCCCATCTATGGGACAGAAGGGAAAGGGTTTGTCTGAGTTTATGCAGAGAGTAATCGTGGCAGTCCAACTTGGTCTGCCTAATTTATTATTCATGCATACAAAAATACTTATTGAGCAACTACTATGAGCAAGTCATTGGGTCAGATATGGGAGATATCTCCTGTTCTTGAGTCAGCAGGGAAGAGAGAGTGTAAACAAGAAATCACTGCGGTTATAAAGGAGAAGCAGAGGGGCCTATTGGAAGCATAGAGAAGGGAGAACAAGAAATGGAAATCAAAAATGGTATAATTAATATTCTAGTATAAGACCCACTGTTATATCTATTTTTTTTAAGTGCAGAAAAAATGTATGCACAAAGCTGTTAACTGCAATATTATTCATCTTAGCAAAAAGTTGGAAATGACTTAAGTGCCCAGCCACAGGGGAATAAACAAATGATGTCACATTGTTGCAGCATATCATAGACTCACTTAAAATGATGTTTATTATGTTTATGATATTATGGGAAAAATGTAGGGTAAATATGTAAACACAATACAGGTCATGAGGTTGTTTATACAGTGTGATTACACATATATTTGGGAGGATGATGAGGGAAGACCCTAGGTTATTTCTGAGTAGTGGTGGAAATTATGGGTGATTATTTTTTCTTATTTCTTTTATTTTCACACACTTTCTAAATTCTGTAGCAAACTAAGGCAAAAATAATAAATAAAAATAATAATAAATAAATAAATAAATAAAATAAAAATAAATAAATAAAATAAAATAAATAAAAATAATAATAATATATAAATAAAATAATAATAGGCAAAATAATAAATAAAAATAATAATAAATAAATAAATAAAATAATAATATATAAATAAAATAATAATAAATAAAAAATAATAAAAAATAAATAAATAAAATAAATACATAAATAAAAATAAAGAAAATAAATAAATAAATAAATAAATAAATAAATAAAAACAAACTCATGAAGCATTCACATATTTGTCCATGACCATTTGTGTGGCACTAAAGGATACAGAAGGGATTCCCAAGGCATGTTCAGGACTTATGTAGAAGGACCCTATAACCTTCTTGAAACCCCAGAATAAATATACGCTGCAATAGAAAATAGGGTGGTGCTAAAGGATAATTCTGGCAATCCACTGAGAGTTTGAATAGTAACAACTTGCCTTAGATGAGCACTTACTACATGCCAGATATTGTTGTAATGCTTTACCTGTGTCATCAGCTTGCATGGGGACTAACCATACCCCACTTCACAGAGGTGATCCTTGAGGCTGAGGCTTCTGGGGCTTCACTCTGAGCTAGGTGCAAGAAGGGATGTGTGGCACCAGCCCCTCCCCCCCCCACTTTCCACTGAGTGCATTCCTTTGGTGACCATGACCATCTACTGGGTTCCTACCATAGGCCACACACTGGGCCAGCAGAGTCATGGCCCCACTCTCATGCAATTTGCATGCTAGTGGGCAATATTGACACTAAGTACTAAACAAAGAAATCTGTGAAGGAAAAGAACATTCTGGTTGGAGAAAGTGTAATGGCCATAAAAGTGTCAATAGCATACCCATTTATCCAATGATGAAGAGTAAAAAGAAGCTGGGGGCCCATGGTAAAGACTGACTTTCAACTTGACCGAGGGCATTTGCGTTCCATCCACAGAAACCTTCAGAAGAGATGAAAATATTGTTAATAGAAACTGGAAATTAAAACTTATTCCAGCAGGCAGGCTGCTTAGCGTCATCTGAGTCTCTACCTCCCAGTTCTTAAAATGGGGACAAGGGTATGTAGGTTGTGCGGTTGTTGTATAAATGAAAGGGGGCACGTCACAGGAAGAGTTTAGCACAATGCTTGTGTGATATTGTGATTTATAATAAGAAATATATATTTGGTCTTTGACCATGTTCCTGGCAAGGAGCCCCTAAAACCCTTGGAATTTCCTGTGATCAGAGCAATAAAGGTGTCTTTTGTCATGTTAATGAGATGACTTTTGGAAAGCCCTTAGGTAACCTAAAGATGGGGGCTGGTTGCCAGAGAAATCAATCAAGTGATTACAGGGTTGGAATTTTTAGGACCCCAGCCTCCCCAACTCCAGGGAGGGGAGAGGGACTGGAGGTTGAATCAGTCAGTGATAGCCAGTGATTTAATCAATTATGACGATGTAATGAAGCCTCCATAAGGACCCAAAAGCAGTGGGTTCAGAGAACACGTGGAGGTCTTGGGACAGTGGTACCTAGAGAGGGCGCTCTTCCCCATACGTCACCCTGGGCAGCTCTTCCCTCTGGCTGTTCCGAAGTCATATCCTTTTACAATAAACTGGTGATCTAGGGAGTACAACAGTTCTGTGAGTTCTGTGAGCCACTCTAGCAGATTGATCAAACCCAAGGAGGGGTCTTGGGAATCTCTGATTTATAGCTAGTCTGTCAGAAGCACAGGTGAGATGAGGCTTTCAACTGATGTCTGGAGTTGGGGGGAGGGGGCAATCTTGTAGGACTGAGCCCCCTACCTGCTGTCTGGGGTAGATAGTGTCAGAACTGAGTTGAATTGTAGGACACCTAATTGGTGTCCCAAGAATTGCTTGTTGGTGTGGAGAACCCTTCTCCTGCTCCTGCACTGGAATTGTTACCAGAAACTGGAAATTAAACCTGGCATTTAGAAAGTGCTCAACCCTGTTGGCTGCTATCATTGCTTCCAGGATCAAAGAGCAGAAAGAAAGATGAGATAGAGGGGTGGGAGGTATTGTGACATAATCTGTCATTGTTTTCCCCTTTGTTGATAGGAACATGATCTTCTTCCTGTTGGTCTTTGTCTCCAGCTGGGATGATGAAGTAGGGGGTCCATTCCCCCACAACCTGTGTTACAGGGATTTTGAGTTCCTTTTTCTTTCTTTCTCTTTCTTTCTTTTTCTTTCTTTCTTTCTTTCTTTCTTTCTTTCTTTCTTTCTTTCTTTCTTTCTTTCTTTCTTTCTTTCTTTCTTTCTTTCTTCCCTTCAGATTTCATTTATTTATTTGACCTAGAGAGAGACAGAGAGAGCACAATCAGGGGGAGCAGAGCGCAGAGGGAGAGGGAGAAGCAGGCTTCCCGCTGAGCAGGGAGCCTGATGCGGGGCTCGATCCCAGGACCCTGAGATCTTGACCTGAGCCGAAGGGAGACGCTTAACTGACTGACCCACCCAAGCACCCAGTAGTTGGAGTTTCACCCAGAAAAATTTGCGCTGGCCACTATGTTTTATTAGTTTTATTGTTATTATGATGTTACTGTTATGTTTGTAAACCCTTATGCCTTTCAAATATTCTCTGTCTTTCTCATCTTCCAGAACTGTCTTTGTGAACAAAGGCACACAGATACCCACAGATTCATAAAGATTGCTGTAGCCTGAAGCATCATTTTTTGTCCTGGCCTGATTTGGGTGAAGAGATAATGGGGACCACAGACCCCCAGTCATTATCTGCCTTTCAGGGGGCACCAGGGATCCTGGTTCAGCTTGGACGAACATAAGGCCTGACACGGCAGGCGTTCAACAAACATTGTCTCCATTGTTTGATCACTAGATAAAATAAATAAACCAAAAGAACTTGCATGGAAAAAAGACTGGAAGAAAATAGAGCAAAGTTATTAGCCTTAGTTCACTGTAACTAAGAATTGCTTTATAACATCCCTTATAATTTTTGTTTTTTTTTTTTTCCTGAACTTTCTAAGAGAAACCTGTGTTGTATTTGTAACTTGGAAAAACCCCTTTGTGTATAAAACAAACATTCATTAATTGAAAGAACGTGTCACTGTTTTCCACTGCCCAGAGGAAAATGGAAGAGCCCCTGGAAGAGGTAGGTAGAGAGAAGTGGAGGTACTTGATTTTTTGCTCTCAGAGCTTGATTTGTTGGTTTAACCTTTCGGGACTGTGGTGTCAGCCTCTCTGATCTGTATCTTGAAGCTCTGGTCACATCTTACCAGCAGAAGCACTGCAGGGGCAAATGAGAGAAGCCGCTATGTGGGTTCATATCCCAAGTATACAAATCCCAAGTATAAAAATGTTTTTGGACTCCAGATCCCATGCAGGTGTTTGGGGGTGGTTGGATTTCTTCCCAGGCTCTCTTTCCTGCTCTCCCCAAAGAAGGTGGGTTGCTGACTAGCATTGGTCTCTGCTCTTGTGCGTTCTTTCGGGTTCACCGAAGGAGGAAGGAGGAAGAAGTTGTAGCAGAGAGGGAAGCAGGAGAGATGTGGCCCTGGGGATATTGCCAGGGGTCAGAGCAAAGCAGCTGAGCTGACTCAGCCTCCGATAACACTTCTCCTATCAGCCCATTTACTTAGCCCACAGACGGCCCTGGGACAGCAGGCCTGACTCCAAGCTACTCGTGAAACCCGGGGGCAGATTCATTCAGTGCCCCCAAACCTCAGCGTGACCCTCTCCTCCCCCGGTCCCGCCACATAATTTCTCATGGTGGGAAAGCAGGTTGTGTTTATTCAGATAAAGATATATTACTATAATAGAATTACTAATTATGTCCAACAACTTTTTCCTTAAACAAAACATTCCTTGGTTGGGGCAGGAAAGCATTAGTAAGAGGAGGCGGAGGAGGGAGGGGGGAGGGAAGGCGTGTTTTTCTTTCCCTCTGATTGATGATGGCGTGCTAATCTTGGCCGGCTCACAAGGGGCTCTGTCCCGTGGATAACTGGGTCCTGCTTGGCCAGCCTTAATTTGAAGCAAATTTTGCTCGAGCCAATCTTCTCCTCCTCATTAATGTTTATTAAAAGCCATCGCAGCACACACAGATGCCTCCAGCACCCTGGCCGGCCCCCATCCCACAGCCAAGTCCAGGTCACTGTCAGGGGCGACAAGCTCCTCCCTCGGGTCGGCTGGGCTTTCAGGACGCATGCGCGAAACAGGAGGCTGGCTACCTAATGAAGTCTGCAGACAATGCTGATTTGGGAGTTGTTAGTGCAGATGTCACATGAGGACACGGCAACACCAAGAGTCTTAGAGTCTGAGATTCTGTGGGGGAATGCGAGGATAAGAGACTGATTCCGTGTGAAGCAGAAAGCATTGCAAATCATTGCTAGCTTCCCCTCTTCTCCCCACTGGGAAGATTTTCCCTCGCCTGTCTTTCCCGGCTCTGTTTAGCCAACCGTCTTAGGTTGGGTTCCCGCAGAAGCAAACCCTGAGATAAGAACGTGAGTGCAAACAGTTGATTCGGGCAGGGGTCCCAGGAAGCATGGCTGGGGGAGCCGGGAAGGGAGAAAGAAGAGAAGGAAGTCAGTATAGGATCCATTGATGGACAGGTTACTGTTGTGAGCAACCGGGCTCTTTCTCCCTAGAAATCGCTGAGTGGCCGTAGAGTTCATGCCTCAGAGCAGCTGAGGACTCCGGGGTATTCATCTGCTAACTCTGTCCATCATTGGTTGAGGGCTCTGGAGGTAGAATTCCTTGGCACCCCCGTCCTGTCCCACAGGTGAGGACATTCCTGAGTGGGAACCTGGAGGGTAGGGCACTTGTCCCTGTTCCTCTCACGAAGCACAACTACACATCCCAGACATTTTGTATAAAACAAAGGATAAGAATATTCTGGAAGAGGAAATGAAGGTCGGCCGATGAGGACGTCAGGACTCGGGGAACGACGTGGTGGTGAATTCCTTTGAATTTTCCTTCTGCCTCATGTATCCTAGACGCGGCACTGAAGAAGCAGCCAACCTGGAAACATAGCCTGTTCTCTCAAAACAGAAAACTTTCTGATAATCACTGTTCTCCTTTAGTCAAGCATCACAGAATTAAGCTGTGACTACACCCCCGTGCATGCCAGCAAAGGCTGAGTGGGGGACCCACATCCGTGGGAGGCTGCCCCAATACCCCCGCTAGAATGATGTCAGGGAAGACCTATAGGGAGCTGGTATCTTCATCCCTGCCGACCAGTAACCCAGTAACGGGTACCGCCCCCTCCACAGCGGAGAACACGTGCAGAGTGGAGCTCTCACCCCCACCCCGGGGTAATGCTGAGCCCCTGCATTTCTGCTTCCACCTAGCCGAAGTAGAAGGCCAGGAAAAGCCCCAGACAAATATGGCTCACTGGTTTTTTTAAACTAAAATTTTTATCAAGATACTTATAGATCCACATGCCATTGTAAAAACAGTACAGAGAGATCTTTGTGAAGTTTGTCCAGTTTCTTCCAATAACAACACGAGCAAAACTGCAGTATAATTTCGCAGCCAGGATCTTGATAGTCATACACTATATGAATCTTGTACAGATTTTCCTAGTTTTATTTATGCCTGGTTGTGTATATGTGTGTGTGTGTGTGTATGTGTTAAGTTTAATACAATTTCTCACCTGCGGAAGCCCATGGATCCATTACCACAACTAAAGTATGAAACAGTTCCAACACCAATTGGTGATGTCCTTTAATATTCCTTTTAAGTTCACATCCTCTTCTCTCCTGCTCCCCCGGACCCCCTTCCCTCCCATCCCTAACCCCTGGCAACCACTAATCTGCCCTCCACTTATAAAATGTCATCATCTCAATCACGTAAAATAAATGCATTATACAGTAAGTAACTTTCTGGGGATCGGTGATTTTTGCTAAGCATACTTCCTTGGAGTTGTGCGCATCAATAGTTCAGTCCTTTTTTATGGCTGAGCAGCATCCCATGGCATGCATGTGTTACGTATTTATTCATTGCTGAAGGGATTCCAGTTTTTGGTGATTACAAATAAAGCTGCTGTGGACATTCATGTACAGGTTTTTGGGTGAACACACATTTTCAGGAAAGAGGAACTGAGAAGTGGCACAAGAGAGGATGCTTGAGTAAAATTGCTTGACCCTAGATCTAGCTATACCTGAAGCCATCTATTGCCCCTCAAATGTTTGGGTTACTAGGGGGGTTTGCATCACTTGTTTGATATTACTAAATAGTACTAACATATCAGGTCTTAGTAGTGGGTCATTTTATATGTCTGTGCCATGAAAACTACAACAAATTACTTTTTTAAGAACAGTAAATTATTTGGCCCCCAGAGGCCAAGGCAAAATTTCAGCAACATAAGCCTGTTACATCTAACAGAAGAGGGAGAATTCTATTACATTTTTTACTCCATTATATAGTTAGCTTCTAAAAATATTCGGCACAGAGTAAATGCTTAATACATATTTTGTCCCAGGCTGAATGTTCTCTCGGTGTTCTCTGGGAAGTCTTTCTGTCCAGCAGAGCCCAGGAGACCTGAGACAACTCCACAGTGGCCTCTGGGGTATGGAGGGTGTCCTGATGGCTGCAAGGCTCTGTGCCATGGTGGTTCTGGAGACATGGTGCCAGGTGGTGGCAATACTCCCAGGGGACCTAGACCAGGTCCAGGTCCCCATCTATTGCTATGTGAGATGGCAGTGTTGATGACCATAGTTGGATTTGTCATTATTAAAAACCAACTTCATTCAGGTAGAGACAAACTGGCACCTGGGGTCTCCACCTTCCTGGAAGAAAGAGAACACATTTTTGAGAAGCTCAGAGTAATTAGAAGCAAATTTGCAGTCAGTTTCAACAGATGACAGTTTGGAGACCACAGGTATCAGATATCTGAAAACTGGAGGCCGTCCATACAGAACTAGAAAGATATAACTCTTGAGGATAGAAGAAACACTTCCCAAGAAAAATTAAAATAAGGTGAATCTCAGTATTTAAAACAAGTTGGAAAAAATGGATAAATGGTACTACATCAAAATTAAAAATTTCCATGCATCGGGCGCCTGGGTGGCTCAGTTGGTTAAGCGACTGCCTTCGGCTCAGGTCATGATCCTGGAGTCCCTGGATCGAGTCCCGCATCGGGCTCCCTGCTCGGCGGGGAGTCTGCTTCTCCCTCTGACCCTCCCCCCTCTCATGTGCTTGCTCTCTCTCATTCTCTCTCTCTCAAATAAATAAGTAAAATCTTTTAAAAAAAAAATTTCCATGCATCAAAGGACACCATCAACAAAACGAAAAGGCAACCCGTGGAATGGGAGAAGATATTTGTAAATCATGTATCTGATAAAGGGTTAATAACCAGAATACATAAAGAACTACAACTCAACAACAAACAATCCAATTAAAAATGGACAATGGACTTGAATGGACATTTTTTCCAAAGAAGACATACAAATGACCAATAAGCACATGAAAAAGATGCCCAACATCATTAATCATTAGGGAAGTGCAAATCAAAGCTACAATGAGTTACCACTTCACACCTCCCCTCCCCAAATAAAACATTTGGAGTCCTTATGCACTGTTGGTGGGAATGTAAAATGGTGCAGCTGCTGTGGAAAACAGTATGGAGGTTCCTTAAAAAAATTAAACATAGCATTATCATATGATCCAGCTATTCCACTTCCGAGTATAGACCCAAACGAATTGAAAGTGGGGGCTTGAACAGATGTGACTTGTACACCCATGTTCATAGCAGCATTATTCCCAATAGCTAAAGAATGGAAAAACCCAAGTATCCATCAACAGATGAAGGGCAAAGAAAATGTGGTCTCAACATACAGTAGAATGTTATTCAGCCATAAAGAGGAAGGAAATTCTGACTCATGCTCCAACATGGATGAACCTTGAGGACATGATGCTGAGTGAAATTAGCTAGTCACAAGAGGACAAATACCCTATGATTCCACTTATATGAAGTACCTAGAGGAGACAAATTCATAGAGGCAGAAAGTAGAGGGGTGGTTGCCAGGGGCTGGGGAAAGTGGGGACTGGGGGGTTAGTGTTTCATAGGTACAGAGTTTTGATTGGGGAGGATGAAAAAGTTCTGGAGATGGATGATGGTGATCCAACAACAGTGTGAATGTGCTTAATGCCCCTGAACTGTACCCTTACAAATGGTTGTGATTTAAATTTTATGTCATATATATTTTACTCCAATAAGCAAAGAGATTCAAAAAAGCACAAGTTGACACTTCCAGGAAGAGCCAGTCTTCACAAGATAAATCAGAGCACATCGAAAATCAAGTAGCTGCCACGATGACATCTTTCAAAAGCCATCAGAAGAACGAAGACGAGCTTCAAGGAGCTCTAAAAGATGCTTTGAAGAAAAATTCCAGTCTTCAGGGAAGCCTAAATCTCCTTTCATGAGATGCTGAAGGAACAAAAGGCAGAGTGAGTAAGCTCCTCAGACAGAAGAGAAGCATCTCAGGAAGCTCGAGAGGAAGTCATGCCAAGCCTCTGGGTGGACGCCCCGGAGAACATGGGGGATGGGCTGCTGTTCCTAGGGGAGACAGCTTGGATGCTGGGAATTCAGAATTCATCAGAAAACAGGGACCACATAGCATATGAGTCAAAAACGAGTTTTGAACATGATGAAGCATGTGGCTGCATTAAATGCTTAAAGACTTTTCAAACTCTTGAAGAATAAAGAAATGAAATATGCACTGAATTAACTGAAGAGGATTGAATAAATCATGCACTTAAAAATCCAAAGAAAAGTCGCCAGCTGATAAAGCTTTACTGCAAGTCAGAAAAGACACACACACACCCCAAAAAACAAAACAACAACAAAATCAAACAAGAAACAAAAACAAACAACAACAACAACAAAACCCCAACCAGAACCACTATTAGAAAGACAGCAGAGACAACAGCTCCTCTGGAAACTTCACCTTCTCTCAGAGAACGACAACAAGGGGGAAAAGATCTGGCTTAGTGAGAGAGTAAACCTCTAAGGTTGAAAATAACCCTTCAAAAGCAGAAGACAAGATTAGCAGTCCATATGAGCCGGACACCTACAAAATACAAGCCGAAATTCTTTCAGAAAAATTCAAAAGAATCCCTGGCTATTGTGGGAGGCAGCTTTCTCCCCATGAGAGAAAAAGCTCTGTTGGCTGAAAGACGCCTTCATAACTTCCGGAAAGAGAACGTATCCCAGAGACAAAACATTTCTTAAGGAAGGTTTTAAGGTTTTGAAAAGTATTCTTATATCTTCGATGTTGCAAATGGGGCATTCGGTAGAGGCCCACTAGGACCACCAGGGAATCTTTTGGATGACCATATCCCTGAGGAAGGAGGAGTTCCAGCCTGGGGTGGGATGGAGATTCAGAGTCTCATGCCTGATGCGGGACAGATGCTACCTTCCCAGATCGGGGCCCCGGGAGAAAGAGCCCCCTCTCAGGTCAACTCTATCCTGACACAGAAGCTTCTCTTCAAGAGCATGAGAGAGGTGTCCTGGTGCTTCTGATTCATCCCTCCCGTGAGAACAGAGGACTGCCCCCAGGCTCTGGTCTTTCACCTCATGCCGTTGTCAGACATTAAATGTTCCAGAGGGACTCCAGAGGCCTGAGGAGAGCACGCTTTGTCCTCCCCCTGTTCTAGGCCAGGAAGAAACTGCCTTGGAGTCTTTCCTTCTGACGGACCCCTGGCCCACATGTCCTCCACTGGCCACAAGAAAGGCCTCTGCACCAGACACTGTCCACACAGCCTAAAAGCAAAAGTGTCACCTCCGAGGGTGCCTGGGTGGCTCAGTTGGTTAAGCGTCTGCCTTCGGCTCAGGTCATGATCCCAGGGTCCTGGGATCAAGTCCCATGTCGGGCTCCCTGTGCTGCAGGGAGTCTGCTTCTCCATTGGCCCATCTGCCACTTATTCTCTCAATTTCTCTCTCTCTCAAATAAATAAATAAAATCTTAAAAAAAAATAAAGCGTCACCTCCGAGTTGATTCCACTGTCCACCAAGCTGACTTCTGAAGATCCAGAACCACTGGAAATTGCTTTTCTTTCCTGACTAAAATAGTTTTTTTTTTTTTTCCCTTTTCATTTTATTGCTATTAAGTAATCATGCCCTGGCTCCAGTGGAAACCTGGGAGGATTATAATTCTGGAATAATGTCCTCCAACAGTGGATTACCCATCTATGACTCATAAATAGTTGCTTTCATTTTATTCTACTTGTAGGTGGTTTTGGTATAGTAGCTTCATTGTTAATAAGTCCATTAAAATAATCCAGAGATACAGCAAACATTTTGTCTTTCTTCTATTTAATTATTTTCTCTTGGTTTTATTGCTATTATTTAGGTGATGATACAATATCTCAAATGGAGACTTGATGGGATTATGATTTTAGGATGGCGTTTCATAAATATACATTATACACGTGTGAATCTTGGACTGGAAAAACCTCAGGGGCCAAGCTGCCAACCCTCTCTGTGGTGTCACCTCCCTCCTCGGCCACTTCCCAGCCATGTCCAAGGACGCTGGAGCTGATGACCATGGACAGGTTAGACGTCTTCCTTTCTTCAGGGCAAAGGCAGGGGCCCAGGAGGTACAAGGCCCCCACTGTGGCCCAGCCTGTCATGGTTTGACCTGGGGAACTTGACCTCTTTTGGGCTCAGTTTCCCCTTAGCACGGCCCCTAGCCCAGCTGCCGTGAGACACAACACCGTCCTGGGCATGCAGCTGTCCTTCAATCCAGAACCCACTGCAGAAGCAGAGACAGAGCTTGGGGAAGCCAAGAGGGGTCAGACAGCATTTCCTGTCCCGCTCCCCCCTCCTTCCCCCTCACCCTCCCTCCCCCCTCTTCTTCCCCATCTCCCTCCCCCTCCCTCTTCCAACTCCCTCCTCTTTCCCCTCCCTCTTCTTCCCCTCACTCCTCCCCCCTTCCCCCTCCCTCCTCCCCCCTCCTCTTCCCCCTCTTTCCCCCCTCCTCCCCCTCCCTTCTCTTTCCCCTCCCTCCCGTCCCTCTCCTCCTCCTCTTCCTCATCAGCATTGCTCCTTTCTCATCCCTGCTTCCCTCTGGCTGCACCTACTTCCTTGTTTCCTCGTGTTTCACATGTGCCCTGAATGAACAG
>NC_138378.1:17827774-17845505 GCF_054177405.1 Leptonychotes weddellii | reverse complement strand
TTCTGATGAGAGAGTTGTTGCTCTTCTTTTCTTCGATCTCCTGTTGAGTTTGTAGGTGTTCAGAATGGTTTGATCCCTATCCAGCTGAATTCCTGAGAGGAGACAAAATCCAGGTCTCCTACTCCTCCGCCATCTTGCTCCACCCCCCCTAACTTCTAGGATTTCTAAAGGTATAGATAACTGAGGGTAACGTGTCATTTTCCTAAATTTCACTCCCCCAAACTATGACGATGAAGCCTAAATTGGGATTTATGGATAAATGACACTATGGGCATGAATAGCTTACCACAGTATCCTTACCAACAGGATGTAATGACAAAGTGTATGTCTGCAGAGCACCAGAGGGAATGGTGCCATTTATATGTCACAATGATCAGAGTTCTTGCTAGCTATGGTTCAGAGGAGAATGGATTGAAGGATGAACCTTCCTGAGGGTCGCTTCCCACAAGTAAGGCAAGAGTTTGCCTTAGCAGGACCTGGGAAGGAAACTGGTGGAATGGCATGATCAGTCCACAGGGATGATTGGAAGGGCAGACCGTGGGTATTTTGGGAGGCACATCTGGGCCCCACAAATTACTTTGGGTGGTCACCCCAGGCATTATAAATTATTCTTGGCAAGGAGGCTGGCAAAGAGCATGTCACATCCAGCCATGTGACTGTTCCCTTCAAAGAGGGTGGGTATTGCGCAATGAGCTCATGGCCGTTTCCACATAAAGGAGCGGAACTCTCCAGCCTAATGCTGAAATGATGAAACGTGTCTAACTTGGGCCCCATTCCCACTTGTCCTAGGCTGCAGGATTTTCGAACTGGCAGCATTAAAGAAAAGTAAATCTAAACTGTTCTCTATGGGAAAGAGGGAAATAGGGATCTACACCATCTGCCAAAGTCTGTGTCAGCTCCAACTCTGCTCCTCAGGGTGAGCAAAGAGAGGAAATTCTGCAAAAATATGAAAGGTTAGAGCTTGTCAGAAGAAGGGGACCTCTTTGAATAATGAGAGCAAACATCTCCACGTTCAATAGTTATAAGAAGAGATAAGTTCAGAAAAGTTAGAAATAGCATCTTCAACAACATTCAGGAGGATATTACACCTAGAAAGTGTGAGGAAGCAGGAAATAAACTAAGACTAGGAAAGAATGGATGCAGGTGAAACATAAGATTGCTGAATTTCAAACTACAGTGGAGGCACTAACCAGTTCACTACACACTCAGAGCATTGTCCAAAAGATATTTCTGCAATGGTGGCAATGTTCTACATCGAGGGTCAGAAAACTTTTTTTTTTTTTTAAAGATTTTATTTATTTATTTGAGAGAGAGAGAATGAGAGACAGAGAGCATGAGAGGGAAGAGGGCAGAGGGAGAAGCAGACCCCCTGCCGAGCAGGGAGCCCGATGTGGGACTCGATCCCGGGACTCCAGGATCATGACCTGAGCCGAAGGCAGTCGCTTAACCAATTGACCCACCCAGGTGCCCAAGGGTCAGAAAACTTTTTATGTAATGGACTAGATAGGTAAATATTTTAGTCTTTGAGGGCCACACGCAGTCCTTTGCATATTCTCAATTTTTTTTTCACAAATCTTTACCAAAAAAAATTCTTAGTTCATGGGATGCATAAAAGCAGCCCATGGATACCACCTCACATCCACTAGAATGGCTATAATTAAAAAGAGAACAAGGGGGAAATAACGAGGATAGGCAGGGATGGGGAGAAACTGAAACCCATACATTACTGGTGCGAATGTAAAATGGTGTAGTCTCTGTGGAAAAAAGTGTGGCCATTTCTCAAGAACTTAGACATAGAATTGTCACAAGACCTAGCAATTCTGCCTCTTGGTATGTAGCCACCATCATTGAAAACAGGTGTTCAAAAAAATCTGGTACATAAATATTCACAGCAGCACCATTGACAACAGCCAAAAGGTGAAAACAGCCCAAGTGTCCATCAACAGAGGAGCGGGTAAACAAAAGGTGATATAGCCATATAATGGAATATGCTCCTGCCATAAAAAGGATTGATGTGCTGATCCATGCCACAACATGGGTGAGCCTTGAAACCATTATGTTGAGTGAAAGAAGCCAGACACCAAAGGCTGGTTTCCATTTATGTGAATAGCTGAATCACAGAGACAGAAAGCAGGTTGGTGGTTTTAAGGGCTGGGGGGAGTGGGGAATGGAGGGTGACTTTTCCATGGACATGATGTTTTCTTTAGTTCTGGAGCAAGCTAGTGGTGACAGTTGTACAACACTGGGGATGTACTAAGTGACACTGAATTATACACCTTAAAATGGTTAAAATGGCAAATTTTAGGGGCACCTGGGTCGCTCAGTCAGTTAAGCGTCTGCTTTTGGCTCAGGTCATGATCCTGGGGTCCTGGGATTGAGCCCCGCGTCGGACTCCCTGCTCAGCAGAGAGTCTGCTTGTCCCTCTTCCCCTACCCCTCTCCGCCCTGTGCTCTCTCCTTCTCTCAAATAAAAAAAATCTTCTTTTTTTTTTGTTATGTGTATTTTGTCACAATTAAAATAAATGGTTGAAGGGAGAACTTAATTTGTAAAACAGCTATGGGTTGGGTTTGACCCAGGGACTGTAGTTTGTCCTCTTTTCTCTACCCATTGGTAGCCACCAGCCCCATGTGATGGCTGAGCCCTTGTGACAGAGCAACTAAACTTCTTATTTGATTTCATTTAAGTTAATTTAAGTTTAAATATAAATAGCTGCATGGGGCCAGTGACTTTTATACTGGACAGTATGCCTCCAGAAAGCTGAATGACTGAAAGAGAAGAAAAGCTCAAGACATTCTCTTAGAATTCAGAGGAAAGACAAATTAAAAAAAAATGGTGATGAGATATAAGAGGACAGATCCAGGAGAAATCCTAGGAAGATGGAAGGGAAAGACAGAGGAGAGATAAAAATCAAAGAAGAAAATAAAGAACTCTGAAGAGATGGCTTTGTTAATTGGATCAACTCACCTTGATGCTATTATCAAAAAATAGTGAAAGATAGCAATGTTGAGACACAGCCCAATGAAGGTATTTTGAATTTAAAAGTTAAAATAAATTTTGCTAGAAATATCCATGTGTGGGAATAAATAGATCACTTAGAGTGCAAACACCAGAATGATCTCAGGTCTTTTGGAGGACTCTAAATGCTTTAGGCAATGGTTATAACATTCTGAAGAAGAAAATACAGAGATTTAAAAATTCTGTACTTAAGATGGGTGCAGCTGTTCAGGAGCAAAAGGAAGCCGTTTTCAGAAAGACAGACCTCTGGAAAGTCAATACTCTCTTAAAAGCAAAATTTTCATGTAAGTAACCTAGTAGAGAAGAGTCAACAAAGCAAAACAAAAACAAAACAAAATGAATGGGAAATCATGGTAATAAAGAATTGGAAAAAAACAACTAAAACTGTAAAATACAGAGTTTTGTAGAAATGATTCCAGTTGCTATGATTATACTGTAATGTACATGAAAAATAAGGAAATGAATGATGTAAAATTGTTTTGTTAATTTAAAAATCTAAGATTACATCAATCAGACTTGGATAGGAGTGAGAAGAAAGTAAACTTGTCCAGACTGTCTCAACATGTACATGTTTGATGTGGACTTATTTAGGTCACAAAAAACTGTTTCTCCAGTGCAATATTTTATGATATGCTCCTGAGAGCAGCTTCCTCCACACACAAGCCTTTCACACCAATCATATGGTGGTGTCAGAGGCAACCTTATCAGGACATACCAGTAGAGGTGGCAGTTTTCTTCTTGAATTTGGGGACATTTATTCTAGAAGGTCTCTGTCTTTTCCTCATACATTTCTACCTTCTAATGACAGTTGCCACACCTTCATAAACTGAAGCATTCTGATTTTATGAGGCCCTTCCATAGCAATTATATGGTTTTGATCACTTCCCATGCCCAACACTAATACATCGGTTTAATTCTAAAATTATATATATTTTTATGTCTTCAGGGGAATATTAAGATAATAAGTGAGCTTTCCTTATTAATGGGAGGTCCCATTCAATGGATAAAGGAAGCCCAAGGGCCATGTAAATAGAGAGGAGACCTCAAACTTTTTCTAACCTGAAGACTGAAGGAAGAGAAATTTTAACCATAGCAGACTTATCATGGTGTAAGCTGGACTTACAGCTCTGTAATTTTTTTTTTAAAGATTTTTTTTAAATTTATTTGACAGAGACAGCGAGAGAGGGAACACAAGCAGGGAGAGTGGGAGAGGGAGAAGCAGGCTCTCCGCCGAGCAGGGAGCCCGATGCGGGGCTCAATCCCAGGACCCTGGGATCATGACCTGAGCCGAAGGCAAACACTTTAACGACTGAGCCACCCAGGCGCCCCTCAGCTCTGTAATTTTATTTATCTCATTTTTCAGCTTTCCCAAGAGAAACAGGAAGAAAGCATTCAAACAAGATGAGAGTAGATGTATCAATTATTACAATAAATGCAAATGGTTTAAATCCTTTTATTAAAAGATAAATTGAGTTAAAGAATAATCTAACTTTATGCAGCTTAAGGTTCACTGGCAAACATTAAAACTAAAAGTATTAGAAAAGATATTCCAGCATATGCAAATAAAAGCAGAGGTGGAGAATTAATATCACCCAAAGTATAATTTAATGCACAATACAGTAAATAGGATAGTAGTGTATGTTGATAAAATGTATTATCCTAAATGATGTTGTAATAGTCTTCATTCATTATATCTCATATATATTATTTATGGAAGATGAAACAAAAAACTTTCATTCTTTCATAGATCGTGAAGGCAAAAATCTGTATATGAAAATTTATATTAAAATTTATTAGGCTGAATATATGAATATTTAACATTAGCTTCCATAAGAAGGAAAAAAAAAGTTTCTTTCCAAAATCCATAGAAATTTACTGAAGATTGTCATAGTCTTGGCCATAAAGAAATCCTCAATAAATTCTAATGAGTAGAAATAAAACAGCTCACATTGTCTAACCAGAATAAAATAAATTCTAGAAATTGAAAGAATAGGTGTAAATAAAAACCACTTGGGGGCTGCCTGGGTAGCTCAGTTGGTTAAGTGTCTGATTCTTGATTTCGGCTCAGGTCATATCTCAGGGTTGTGAGATTGAGCCCCGTGTTGGGCTCTGTGCTGGGCACAGAGTCTGCTTAAGATACTCTCCTTCCCTCTCCTAAAAAAGCAAAACAAACAAACAAACAAACAAAACACTTGGAAATCGTGGGTAAAGAAAAGTCTCTTTCTTCAGTCATATAAATATTAAAAACTAACATTAACTATTTAGAAAATAATGGGCCTAGTGCATATCAAATCTCATGGGATAGGGTCAAAACTACAGCAGGAAACAAAATCATAGCATTAGTATTCAATAATAAAGAATTAAAGCAAAGTATTCAACTTGAGAAGTTATCTAAAGATTAGCAAAATCAACATAAAAATAGCACAAGAAAAGAAATGAAAAAATTCTGAAAAAGCAAATCCATGAAACAAAGGCTTTTTTAGATGTGTACAAGCCCCATCAAGAAGAGTCAAACACAAATATGTGAAATCGTGGCTGAGATTTATATAATAGGGCAGCTACACATAGATTTTTAAAAGTGAGAATACTATGTACAGTTTCTGGATAAATTTTAAAATCTTATTTAAAACAATTAGGCAGGGGATATGAATAGTGATACTGACTGAGGAATGGTTACATATCCAGCAGCAAGATAAAAAAATGTTTTGAAGTAAGGATCTCGGTCCAGAATGGATTATGGGTGAGCTCTTTCAAGCTCATTGCAGTGTTGCAATTAATCTCTTGAAATGGGAGTTCTTTTTAGACATGAAACTTGAGCTATACATCCTATGTGCCTACTGCTTGGCTTGGCATAAAGTAGTATCTTAGTAAATATTTGTAAAATGAATTAACCCATCAATGGAGACCCAACACGATAAATTTTATTTCAAAAAGGTTTTCGGAGCTGTTGTCAACCTTTGTACCAATAGCGTTTCACTTTCTTATATCTTCCTCCTTTTCTTTGTTCATGCTATTCCTTCTACCTGTACAGAAGACAGAAGGGTAAGTTCTGCTTCTCCTGCATGACATCAGCCATCACTTCCTTCAGAAAAGCCCCATTTCCCATACCTCCCCTAGCCGAGTGTTCTACTTTCTCATCATATCTTACTCATGTAACTACCCTTGTACTTTCTGTATTACACAGATACTTTTTGTGCATCCACTTGTTTCTCCAACATGATGATATATTCCTGGAGGACCATGACTATGTCCCACCAATCTTCAAATTCCTAGCACCAAAGATGAAATCTGGAAAGTTGGAAGGATTAAAAAATGTTGAACTGCACTAAATGATGGGCCCATTCTGTTATGACAAGCACCCCCATTCTACTATGTTTTGTGAAATTGTATATGCCAAGAGAAACTCCACTTATTAGGGAATAGTAATCATGCTCTTCATTTTTATTAACTGTTTCTCTTCCTCTACCACCCCTCATCTAGATTCTTCCCTCAGTTCCTATGGGATCTGCACCCTCATCCCTCTGGTTTTCTTTGTTCCACGTTTCCTGACATTCGACCCAAAGGTGTTTAGTAAGTATCAACCAGGTCCCAGGCAGGAAGAAGATACGCATGCTCCTAGCCCCATGGAACTCATCTTCTGTCTGAAAAGAGACATCACACTCACCTCCTTTGGCTCAGGGTTGCTTGGTGTCTGTTTAAACAACTGACAGAGCTGCTGATTCCAGAAGTGGAGAGTAGGGAAGGGAAGGGAAAAATAAGAATTTCTATTCTTAGTCTGAATAAGATTATATTACTGTATCCCATCTACCAGGTACCCTGTGAGGAAGCAGAAATACAAAAGTGAGGTGGGATAGTCATGTGCCATGCTCTCAAGAAGCTTTCATTCTACTGGGAGAAACAGACAAGAAATCAGTAAAACGATGAATAGATAATGTAATTTGCAAATTGTGAAGCATACACAAGGTTGAAAGAGACTAAAAGGATCAGAACTGCAATCCGCTCTCCTTACACTGGGTGGTGGCTGCAACAGTTTAGCCAGGTGCAAATATTTACTTTTCAGACCTTCAGACCAGAGACGAGTTAGTAAACACGTTTGGTGACCTCGAGCATTTTTTAAAAAATTTAAAATGAAAAAATAATGTATTTTGGAGTAATTTTAGATTAATAGAAAAATAGCAAAGACAGAGAGTTCCTATATGCCCTTTGCTCAATGTCCTCTCATGTTAACACCTCCTAACCACAGTTTCTTTTGTCAGAGGAACTAACACTGGTATATTACTAGTGACCAAACTCCCCACTTTATTTGGATGTCACTAGCTTTTCCACGTTTTTCCATTGCTCGGTTCCAAGATCCAATCAGGGATACCATATTGCATTTAGTCTAGCATCTTTGGGATCCTTGAGTATTCATGCCTCTGTGACTTTATTTAGCACACAGACACAAAGCAGACGCGGAGGGCAAAGTGTTGCTTATGTAGGTAGTCTGCTGACGCACGGAGGATGGAAGAAATCCTTAGGAAACTGGGGACTCATCCCTGCCCCAGTCACTGATGTCAGCCAAGCCTTTTGCATTTTTCAATGCATCTCCCGTGGGCATCTGGGACAGATTCTGCATTCCCACAGAAGCCTCTCTCCAAATTAAATACTTTAAACAAAATGGGACCTGTGATGCAACATTTATAAATTACCTCTGAGGGCCCGTAAACATCAGATTGCTTTTTTTAAATTTAATTGCCCTTTTAAATTTTTAATTCGGAGACAGGGCCGAGGGTGGGGGTGGGGTGGGGTCATTCGAAGTGTAGAGGCTGGCTCCTGAACTGTTTCCCGTCTGTCAAATGGACAGCCCGCCCAGAAAGATTAACCCAGATTCCCCCAAAGAAATCTGTGTCAAATTGATGCTGAGTTGTTCTGGCATCTGAGGAGAATTTTGACATGACAAGATTAACCCTCTCGGTGCCCCAGGGCTCTGGGAGAAAGACTTCCAAAGGTTTACCTGCGCAGAGCTCAGTGGCAGGCAAACCAGCAGTGAGTTCTCGGCATCAGGTGCGCGGCTCCGGAGGCAGCCGGAATGAACGATGGGGAGGTGTTATCACTCAGGGAGGATTTCCCACCTGATTGCACTGGATTTGTCACTGACGTTTTATCACACTGTGTGCTCGCTGTGAATCTGGAGGAGAGCTCTGCTGCCTGGCTCCACACGTCGCCATCCCCATCAGCCAGCTCTGACAGCCACCTGCCACCAGATGAGTGATCCCGGTTCCAGATCCATGGTCCAGGACGAGGCTGTGATTTGATGCTAATGAACCTCTTTCCCTCCTGGTCTTCTGAGTCTTGCTTCATGCCCCTGGGAGCATTTTCACTCCCGTGAATGACTTCGTCTCCTCCTTCTTGCACAACGAGTAAGATCTTCTTCTAGTTCTTAATTGTACCATATGGGTTGGCTTATCTTCTTAGGGTTTCTTTAGAAGCAAAATCAATGGTATTAACCGGTCACTACTAAACAGAGCCTCTGGAAGATGTGAGACAGACACACGGAGCACATGGCAGAGGGCCCAGGATTCACTGTTTCTTGGCTGTTGAACAGAAATTCTCATGTGGCCCCCTCTGACAGCAAGGCAGGTGTCGAAAGTCCAGGACGCAGGCCCCAGATCTTAGCCAGGAAAAGAAGCTCTAGGACTGAGCTCTGATGGTTCAGTGACAAATGCAGTCCTGGCTCGGGCCACTCCACTGAGCCTTGTTTGTTTGTTGGAGTCAGATTTATGGTTTGTGCAGAACCGGAATGGCCTTCAGCCACTTACTCATTTGTCAGTCTACATATGTGATAAAATCTCTCTGCCAGTTCCTGCCAGGCGGAGAGTGGATGGCGGAGTCAGTTTTGAGCTGAACATTAGGCTTTAGGAAAAATCTGGCATTTCTAGCTGTCATTGCAATTGTGATTTGTATTTCAGGAATTCACCCTTAAGAGATCATCCACGAAGAGGAGCATCCGGGATTGCCCTACATTCCAAACTGGACACCTGTGGACGATATCTGGGCTCTGGATTTATTTAGTTTGGCCACACAGAGTGAACATGAATGGTTTTGGATGGGACGCATACTCCGCAGTATGCTGGTCTCCTCCTGTCTCCATGGTCTTATGCACAATCTGCTTCATGCATTGGCCTCATGTGTAGTGGGTTGAATAGTGGCTCCCCAAAAGACATGTGGAAGTCTTACCTCCTGGAACTTGTGTATGTAACCTTCCTGGGAAAGTGGGTCTTTGCAGATGTAACTAAGTTCAGGATCTGAGCTGGGGTCATCTGGGTTTAGTGTAACCCCCAATTCTGATGGCAGGTGTCCTTCTGAGAGAAAGGTCCAGAGGATTTGAGATACAGACCCACAGAGAAGAAGGCCTTGTAAAGATGGAGACAGGGATTGGAGAGACATGGCCACAAGCCAAGGAAGGCCTGGGGCCACGGGAAGCTGGAAGAGGCCAAGAAGGATGGATCCCTAGAGACTTTGGAGGGATTTTGGATTCCTGGCCTCCGGAACTGTTTGAGAATAAATTGCTGGTGTTTTAACTCACCAAGTTTTTGTTTGTTTCTTATGCTTTTGTTTGTTTTAGTCTCTGTGTGTTTGTATATGTGTTTGTGTGTCTCTGTGTGTACCATCTGTGTATGTGTTTGAGGGCCTTTGAAACTCACTCAACTGTGGGGCATTATTCTCCTGCACTCCTGTCCTCCTTCTCTGCCTGTCTTGCTGAGACCTTTTCTAAATCCTTGTGGCATCTATAGTTTTTGTCCATCTAGCACACTTCCCCCTTCTTCTGGTGACCGAAGCCACTACTCTGAAAACAGGGGACACATGACTCCTGCTGCGTCCATCACAGCCCTCGACATGCCCACAACCATGGTGATCAGTTCAAGGCGAACATGCGGTTCGTCATCACAGTCATTCCCTGGAAATTTCCAACGTGAATTGACAGGAGAGCACTTCTCCTCTGCAGTCATGGAGCCCTTGGTTTGTGAACACTGAGATGCTCACTGACGTATGAAGGAGTCTGTCTGTGCAGGGGAATAAAGCAAGGGGCGGAGATGCAGAGAGACAGAGAAATGATTGATAGGGAGAGGTCACTTCTTATTGTTGTGGCTTTGTTCAAATTGGGTTTCTCTGGTCCCTTGTAATTGAAAACACCTTAAAAAGTATACACTCTTCTTCATCCCCATCCCAAACCTCTCAGCGTACCAGCTTTTCTTCTTTGGCCCCCCTTTTCCCCTTAATTGGAGAAATTGAGGTAATATCTCTTCTTGGGTGATTTTACTCTGGAGCTCACCTTTGAGCTTCACATACACGTGCATCTGCTTCCTGCATGCCCCATGTTAACCAAACATGAGCAACACGGAACGTGTCCTCCCTTCCTCCCCATTACGCACGGTTGCCTCTGTTGGCAAATGGCGCCATCAGCTATAATTTCAATTCTTTTTTCACTACTATTTTGCCCGCATCCAGGCACATCCACTTTTGCCCAATACATTTCAAATTATCTTTCAAGACTCAACTCAAAACTCATCTGCTCCAAGAGCTTTGCATGAGACACCTGCCATACTCTGCAATGTTTCTAGAATGTGCATATTTCTATCTTAAATTCATGTAACTGGTTTTCTTGGGGGTGGGGGGAGTGTCTCCTTGTGAGAAAAGCCTAGCAGAGGTCTCTATTTCTGAGAACTCATGGAGGTATTATGTTGTCATGGTCACCTCTTGCCTTGAGTAATTAATTAATTGAACCACAAAGACTTTTTGAGTACGGACTACATGCACCATGCTCTGCTAGGGATTGTGGATGCAATGGTGAGCAAAACCAGATACAATTTTATCCTCTTGTGGCTTATCCTCTATAGTAGGGGGGTAGACCATCCAGAGATATACCATCCAGATTCCTCAGAGGAAGGAGAGGAGTATAGTCAGCAGTTCAGTGTCTGCCTCAGCTGCAGAGACCTGCCTTACCCAAGGTCATGCCCTTCCCAGGCAGCTTGCCCCCAGACCCAACACTTTTTGTTCTGGAGCTCCCTGCAGGGTTGGCCAAGGTTTCATGGGGCCTGCATCATGATCTGACTTCTTTCTCTGACCAAATGTGCTTCCTCCCCTCCCCTCTAAGGGTGTTGATCCTTATTTCCATAATAAACATCTCATACCCCAAACTCCATTTTAGCATCTGTTTTCAGAGAATCCAACCTGAACAATGGATCAGAGATGAATCAAATCAATGATGACATAAAGAAATGTGAAATTGTTATGGTGGTAAGTGCCCCAAAGGAAAGTTCACTGGATTCTTGTTCCCAGCTCTGTACTTGAAAATTGTCCCTCTATCTCCCACCTGGATGGTGGTCGAAATGTGGGACTCTTCTCCTTTCTTTCGTTTGCAGGCACCCCTATAAGTAGACACACAGACAGAGCCACGCACACTCACCAGAACTCACTTGAACAAGGTCTTAACATGGGTAGGAGATTCTTCTGAAGATGTGGCAAATGGAAGATCTTTTGTATCATTGTACTTTTGATAAGTACAATGGGGAAAATGTATTTAAATGGTTTAAAGTGGTTAATAAGATATCCCACTTCTTTAAAAAGTTTGCCCACAACTTCTTCCAACTGGGGCTCAGCCTCCACGTATGTCCCTGGCGCTCTCTGATTCTGTGACATTGACATCACATCAGTGTGCCAGCCAGAATCACCCTCTTGCCTCCGGTTTTCTTTTTCAGCTCTTTACAACTGCAGCTGCTCTTTTGGTTACACAGCTGTGTTCATTTGAAGCAAATGCATTGAACTGTACACTTAAGATCTGTACATTTGCTTATGTAAATCATTATGCCTCCATTAAAAAGAAACTATCCCTTCAGGCCCATAGGGGTAAGAAGCAACAATGTTGTCTACTGTTAACCACACCACCCTTTGCTCTACATTGGTTTAGCAAGGTTTCTGAGGTTGTGCTTTGTTAATTGGCATGTGATGACACTCTTGGGAAAGGTGGAATTTGCCTCCCTTGGTTGGTTCCAATGGGGTGAGGTGGGCTGGTTCTTCTAGTAATATCCGTTTCCTACAGCGCATCTTTGGCTAGACTGGGGTGAGCTCCTCAAGGGTAGGAGTGGTGCTCAGTGGTCTCTGTAACATCCACATCTTGCATCCAGCCTGAACTAGAGAAGGGGCTCAATGGAATGCTGAGGATAAACAGAGATGAATAATAACTGGATGAGGAACTGAGCCCTAAAAACATGTGTGAGCCCCAGGACCACAGATGGAGACAGAGCCAGGGATCCTTCCAGCCATAGCCTGCGTCTTGGATGCTATAAGGTCCAGATGGCATGGGTCGGGGCATGAGACACCCTGAGAAAATCTCCGAGTTTGACCCGTATTGCCTGGTCTTCCAATGGTGCCCTTTGCTTCTCTTTGCAGCCTACAGCCCAAAGCCTTGGGGCTCTTCTTCAACGACCTCCTAATCTCTCTGCAGATTAACATTCCAAAAACATTCAGGTGCTCATTGTTCCTTAATAAACATTTATGAAGATTAAAAATGCGGAAAAACTTTTGTGATAGTGCGTCTTTGTTTACATTTTGTCCTTTATGCGAAATACCCTTATCCTGCATATTGCCTACAAATGGTCATTTCAAAGAACATGGCTGTTGACGTTTTGTAGATCCAGGCTGAAATTCTAACTCTGCCACTTAGGAGCTGGGTGACCTTGAGCTAATCACTTAACCTATCTGAACTTCAAATTCCTTATCTGTAAGGGGGGTGTTGGCATGAATAGCAACTATGTCATGTAGGTTTGGTGGGGATTAAATCAGGCCAGGGGTTGAAACATATATCAGGTGCCTGGCACCAGGTATATGGGAACTCAAGCTTCTGAGAGTGAGCACCTCCTTCAGTCTTGCATCCTAGGCACCTCTCTCGCCTCACCTAAACCAGACATATCATAGTTGTCATTAAGTATCCATTTTCTTTCCTTGTTCATTAAGGTTCACTCGATTCCTCTCTTTTCTGTTTCTTCCAGCAACAATAATTATATGACACATTCTACTGTTACTAGTCTAGACCAGGGGTCGAAGAGCCAAGTCCAGCCCATCGCCTGGCTGTGGGAGTCAAGTTTTATTGGAACACAGCCATGTCCACTCACCCACATGTTTTCTATGACTGCTTTTGTGTGACAACAGGGTTTGGTAGTTGCAACGGAGACCATAAGGCTCACAAAGCCTAAAATATTTACTATCCAGCTCTTTACAGAAAAAAAAGTTTGCCAACCCTGGTCTATAGTGATCCCCTCAAAAGCAAGAACCCCCTTCTCTCTCTTCTTAATGTTTCCTTCCTTTAACACCTCAACCCACTGCACAGACATCCTATAAGTGTCTGTTGTGTCATGAAGTTTATTGCTTTGTGTTGTGTACTATTATGGTCTCCTGGCTTCTGGGCCTACCTCTGACTAAAGGTGCTCCTTTTATCCTGTTCTGGAAAGTTTCAAGCACCTATAATATTGCTTAAGTTGAATCTACTTTGGGATACATTTATGCTCCTTTCTGACAAGCAAAAGCGGCCTCCTCTGTCTTTTCTATTTTAAAGGTTGGCATGGGCTTCCAGCCTATCAACCCCGCACGTGGAGTCACCAGCTTTGTTTTAGAGATTATTTCCTATGGACTTTGCTGGAGTCAGTACTTTTGAGCCACAATTCGGATGCAACAAAGGGCGAAATAATGTGGGATCTGATGCAGTGAGGAGGAACAGGAGAGCAGAAACGGGAGAGGCTTTCTCCTTGTGGTCACTGCTGCACGCCCTTTGTGCTTGCCTTGTGGGCATCCCTCCTGCATTTCCTATTTCACGATGTGGTACAAGTCTAACTGACTCTCTAAAGCCTGTGCTGGGCTTATAATGTGAGGCAGCATTCGTCCACACTGAGCTTTGTATAACCTGCAGAGTTGAGCTGGGTTCTAGGTATTGACTGTGGTTGTCATAGGGCTTCATCAAGCTGGTTTGGAGAATCCGTGAATTCATGGGCCACGGATCCGGGAGCTTTTGACTTACTCCTTACATGATACTGACTTGCTGCTCTTGCTTAGAATCCACAAAAGTGTCACAAACCTGAATCGGTCTAAGTAGGCATTGACTGATGAAGGTGAAGGAAAGTCTAAACATTTCCTTCCTTTCTTGGTCCTCCCTAGGTCTTTTATGTTTGTCTTTGCTCAGTATTAAATGATTTAATAAAAACCAGAAGAGCTGGATTCATAGAACAGGGCCTGAGAGCCTCTTTCCTTGTGTCTGGGACTGCCAGTGAATATTCACCTTTTAGGCTGGAGACAGCAACAACGATTTGTCACTTGACCATATTTTAGGAAGTCTGTGAACCAACATGCAAGACTAGCTAGCCCTGAGTCCAGGGGATTAAAGTCCAGGACTTTACCTGCAGAGGTCGGTGAGTTACTCTTGTAACTATTTTAACTTCTATTCATTCCATTTGTCAATGAATCGAGTTGAGAACTCCAAATTCTCTAACTAGGAGTTTTTCAGGGTGGTCCATGAACCACTCTATCAGAATAATCTGGGGAACTTGTTGAATGAGCAGATTCCAGGGACCCACTCCTTACCAGTGAATCAGAATCCTGGAATGGAGGGAGGGGAAGGACATCGAGAAGCAGTGGAATTCTGCAGGTTAAACAAGATGTCCAGGTGATCCGTCTACTCAGGAATGTTTGCGAACCAGAGATGAGTAAGACACACTCTCTTTCCTGGTTGAAGATGCAGTATCTAAAGACAATTTTTGCAGAGTGCTATAGTCCAAGACCAGGTAAGATGGTGTAAAAAGACAGAAGCTGGACTGCTGGAACAATTCATAGATTGTCTTACTGCAGTCGGATGAACTGACTGAAGGTCCATTTGCTTGGTTGGCATGTAGACAAGACTTTATTGGTAGACTACTGAGAACAGTTGAAGTTGTATGACATCAATGTCCCATCACTGAAGATACTGGATTAGCTTCATAAGAGACCTTCAAGAGTCAGGACACCTGGGTGGCTCAGTAGGATAAGGACCTGCCTTTGGCTTAGGTCATGATCCCAGGGTCCTGGGATCAAGTCCCACATCAGGCTCCTTGCTCAGCAGGTAGCGTGCTTCTCCGTCTGCTGGCCATTCCTCTTGCTTGTGCTCGCTCCTCTCTCTTTCTCTCTCTGATAAAGAAATAAATAAAATCTTAAAAAAAGAGAGACCTTCAAGAGTTGATATAAGAAGGAAAAATGAGCTCCTAGACACCTCTCTTACACTGGATATAGTAGTTCACTCCAGCCTTTGTCAGACTTTCATTTCACGTTCAATGGGCCAGGTGGCTCACTGGAAGCGGCAAACTGGTGCTTAGGTACATTAGGCAATTTTTTGCCCCTCAGGATCTTTCATTTCAGCTACATAAAGAAAGTCACTGCAACTTATAAGACTATATATATATATATATCAGTCAATGCAAAATGCTGGATAAGTAGAATATACCATGAATTTAGAGGCCTGGGACTGGTGACGTTCTTTTCTTCCTAGAAGATGAGAGGTTGTAGAAAAAAGGACACAGGGGTAAGTGGATTTAGAGATATTTTTAAATGGTGTGTTAGTACGAGTTCTCCAGAGAAACAGAATAGAACAGGGGAGATTTATTTTAAGGAATTGGCTCACATAATTTTGGAAGGCTGGCATCCAAAATCTGCAGGGTAGGCTGGCAGGCTGGAGACCCAGAGAAGAGTTGTGATTTTAGTCCAAAGCCTGTCTGCTGGTAGAATCCCTCTTCTTTCCAGGTTTTTCTTCTCTTCTCTTCTCTTCTCTTCTCTTCTCTTCTCTTCTCTTCTCTTCTCTTCTCTTCTCTTCTCTTCTCTTCTCTTCCCTTCCCTTCCCTTCCCTTCCCTTCCCTTCTCTTCTCTTCTTCTCTTCTCTTCTCTTCTCTTCTCTTCTCTTCTCTTCTCTTCTCTTCTCTTCTCTTCTCTTCTCTTTCTCCTTTCCTTTCCTTTCCTTTGCTTTTCCTAAGGCCTTCCCCTGGTTAGATGAGGCCCACCAACATCATGTAGGGCAAGCTGTTTTACTCAAAGACCACCGATGTATATATTAATCCTATCAAAAAATACTTTCACAAAAACACTAGAACAGTGTTTGACTAAATATCTGGGTACTAAGGCCAGTCAGTTGATACATATAATGAAGTATCACATGCTGAGGCCCCTCAGACCACCCTTTGAGTAGCAAGGCTCTCTGTGCTACTTTTTTGCTTACATTACCTCTCTTGGACTTCTTTTTTTTTTTTTTTAAATTTTGTTTATTTATTTGACAGAGAGAGACACAGCGAGAGAGGGAACACAAGCAGGGGGAGTGGGAGAGGGAGAAGCAGGCTTCCCGCAGAGCAGGGAGCCTGATGCGGGGCTCGATCCCAGGACCCTGGGATCATGACCTGAGCCAAAGGCAAACGCTTAATGACTGAGCCACCCAGGTGCCCCACCTCTCTTGGACTTTGACAACTTCATCTAGAAGGCTGATAAGACAGATTGGAATTGGTGTGTCTCTAATGTCTTCT
Organism: Leptonychotes weddellii; assembly: GCF_054177405.1. NCBI lineage: Eukaryota > Metazoa > Chordata > Mammalia > Carnivora > Phocidae > Leptonychotes > Leptonychotes weddellii. Next base: position 17,828,925 of record NC_138378.1, on the reverse strand, counting down.
TCAGAAACCCCCGCCTCTCTGGACATTTTTAGAGGAATGTATTCCCTGCTCTAGAGATCTGATCATCTCCCTAGACCTTGTGGCTCTAATCAAAGAACAATTAGATTAGACTCTTAAGATCCTAATTGTCACTTCAAGAAAAATTGTTCTGTGTTCAAGGTCTGAGGAGAAATGTGAGATGTCAGGTTTTCACCTTGTTTTGATACAGATTCCACGGTATTTGGCTAGCTTGCTTCATAGTTTATGGTTTGAGGTTATAGCTATTTTCTTGTTTCAGTGAAAATAAAGCTTGTTTTTAAAAAATTAGTCCTCACAGATGGTAATCGGGCTGGGTGAGTATCTGACAGGGTCAAGTGCAGCAGAAACACAGAACTCTCAAGGTCATCTATTTCTATCACCTGGTGTTTTCTTCCCCAAGATTGACTACAGTGCAGGACAGCAAAAGGTCCCTTGTTCATTCGTTCTGCTTTTTACTCAATTACACACATCCATTATTCATTTAACAAATATCACTGTGCATCTTCTATATACCAAAAACTATTTAGATGCTGAGGATACAGTGGTGAGGCCCCTACCCACATGGAACCACAGATGAGAACTTGGTGAAGCCAATCCTTCAGAAGTCTGCTTGCACTGCTTGCACTGAGGGCTGAGTGAAGAGCCTCGTGGGGGAAATTCAAGATCAAGGAGGAGAGAGTCAGGAATAGCAAGCATGACTCAAACCCAAAATCGAGCTACCAAAAGGGGAGGGGAAATTCTGAGTAGAGCTTAATTGATCCTATTGACCTCTTGGGTCAGCCTCTTGTGGAGAGGAGTTTCTGCTTTAATAAAATGCTGAAGATCTGGTTCCAGATATTTGTTATATTAGGGTATGAGTAGTATTACTTTGAGGCCCATTCACCAATGCATAATGACACAGAGGAAGGACGGAGACACGTTCTGCTCACATTCTTTTTTTTTTTTTATTCTTATGTTAATCCCCATACATTACATCATTAGTTCTAGATGAAGTGTTCCATGATTCATTGTTCGTGCACAACACCCAGTGCTCCATGCAGAACGTGCCCTCCTCAATACCCACCACCAGGCCAACCCATCCTCCCACCCCTCTCCCCTCTAGAACCCTCAGTTTGTTTTTCAGAGTCCATCGT
>NC_138378.1:17809188-17827274 GCF_054177405.1 Leptonychotes weddellii | reverse complement strand
TGCACGTACCCCTTCGGATCCCTACTTTTGTATCTTTGGGGTAAATACCCAGTAGTTCTGCTCACATTCTTAAAAACTCTTCTTGACTTCTGTGTGTTCAGAACACAGAGTCATTTTGAGATCTTAGGTCTGTAGTGTCTCATCAGTGGCAGGCGAGGTGATGGGTAGGAAATGGAAGTATCCAAGGAAATGGCAGAAGTGTCCCGCAGAGTGCCTGGCAGTAGGCAATGGTATCTGATGGGTGCCATCTTAGTTCATCCAGCAGTAGCTGTTGTCTTGGATAAACCACCAACTCTTGGTGATTTATGGCAATAGAAGTTCATTTCTCACTTAAGGAAATGGGTATTCCTAACCTGAGGGAGGCCTTCCATGTTGGCCAAATGTTGAGATCTAGGCTTCTTCCATCTCGGGTCTCAGAGTCCTCTGCATTCAGCCAGTGGAAGAAGCGAGCTCTCAGAGAATCATGTGTGTGGTGTGGCCAGGACTGAAAGAGGCACACATCACCTCTGCTCACTTCCTGCTGTCTAGACCTGAATCCTATGGCCACACTTGACGGGGCAGGGAGCGGGGTATACAGTCTAGTTCTTTGCCCAGAGAGAAGAAGAGGCAGATTAAGTGATTGTCTGGCAATTTCTGCCACAGGAGAAAATATTGCCATAAGTAGGCAATGTAACTTCGGGCAGAGGCAAAAACAATAGACAGAGCAGGAAAGATCAAAGAGAGCTGAAACCTGGCCATGGCCACGGGCAATGCCTGGGAAACACTACTTGGTGACTCCCAGAAGTAGATGAGGGCAGTTTGAAGGAACCCAGTGGTTCAACATGTTGGAGCATGAGCAGTAAGAGCACTTGCAGTGGACACAAGCACCCTCATTTTCTCCTGTGTGTTGCAAATTAGGTTCTCCAGAAGCAGATGGTGAGACACATGATATGTGGGATACTTATCAGGCATCAATATCTATGGACAAGAATGGGGCAAAGGGAAAGTTTGAGCTCTAACGCATCCACAAAGGCTTGACCGACTCCCCCAGGACTTTTGTAGCACACATGACCCATCAGGATTGTTCCATAGTCGGCTGAAGTGACGTGTCCTGCAATCATTCTGTGGCTGGGGGCCGTCCCAGGAACAGTGTGTCTCGCTGGGGGCAGCTTTCTGCGCCTGAGGCAAAGCCCAAAGGAGTGGGCCGGTAATTTGCTGGTTGCTTTCCCAGCTTTTGGGGCAGCAAGTCCTTCCTTGCAGAGGCATCTGGGGCTCAGCTTCCTGTCCCCTCCTTGTAATTTTAGTCCACTGCTCTACTGTCAAGAGTAAACCAAAACAGGGCGCCTGGGTGGCTCAGTTGGTTAAGCGACTGCCTTCAGCTCAATTCATGATCCTGGAGTCCCAGGATCGAGTCCCGCGCATCGGGCTCCCTGTTCAGCGGGGAGTCTGCTTCTCCCTCTGACCCTCCCGACCCTCCCCCCTCTCATGTGCTCTCTCTCTCTCATTATCTCTCTCTCAAATAAATAAATAAAATCTTAAAAAAAAAAGGAACCCAAAACACGTCTCCTCTGTGTTCCCAAGGACTGGCCTCCAGGTATTGGATGCCATGTACACACATTCCATCTAGTTTGAACATGTGTGTGCCAATATCCCACCTGGTCCTCATGGACAGGCTTTCTGGTCCCTCATGTGTTGTCTGTATGGGTGGGCTTTTGATGGTGACAGGTCCGATGGGGTCTCTCCCTCTAAACCCAAAGACGATGCCCCTTGGAGGGGACTGAGACATCACTGGGACCTTTTGCCTTTTAAATTAGGCTGACACAGAGCTCAGAAAGTACAAGTCCCCATTTCTCCTGCCCCTGTTTATCATTAATATGTTGAACTTCTCAGCTGGCAAAGGATAAAATAGTTGATAGCAAATGAATTAGATATCAATTAATTTCTAAAGCAAATCTAATGGGCATTTAAGAAGAGAATTTAATGTCTCATTTACTCTCTATAGCTTTCTTGTTAAACGCCAATTAAGTATCTAAATATTTCCTACAAGCTTAATGAATTATAATAAGTAATAAGTGATTACCACTTTTTCCTAAGATCTTGGCACTCTCGACTTCCAGTGCAATGATACTAGATTTTTTTCTCGTCCTGTTTATGGTATGGATATAGACTCGAACCTTCTTAATGAGCACTGGTTAGCTTATTTAGCAAAAGAGAATTATATTTATAGTCACTTCTGAAAAAAATTGAAATGCATACAGCTAGAGAACATGTGAATAATAAGGATTTTTACTTGAAAATAAAGTGAGCACTATTAAAATGTTATTTATAATAAATGCCGAATGTTTTATTTCTTGCAGTACCTTACGGTTTCCCAGCTCCCTCCCTGCAAACCGTTTCTAAAGACCAAGGCAGGATGCGGATTAGCAGACTCAACACAGGAGCTGCTGGGGGTGTGTAATTGTGGCAGGTGTGACACACAAAAACCTGAAAGCCAAGCTGGGCAGGACCCTGGACCCCAAGAGATACGAGGAAGGTGGAAGAGGCCGGTCTGGGGTCCAGGGCTTCAGGGTTTGGTCTGCTACGCTGGGGGAATAAAGGCAAACGCCACTTTTGCTCGGCCAGGCTTTCATATCTGACAGTGCCCTGTGGGGCTGGGCAGGGTTCACGGCTGATGCCCGGGTGGCAGGGAGAAAGGACCAGCACCTCGATGCCCGCAGCGCTCTGGTCGGCCGTGAGAAGGCAGAGATGCGGACCCTGGAGGTGAGGCTGGGGGTGATGGAGGGAAGAGGTGGGGAGCCCTGATCTGAGCGGCACAGAATTCCTGAGCCGTCTCCTTTGACAGGTCATAAATTCTGTGTGTATGTCATTCAGATCAGACTCCCACACAAGCGTCACTGGACCCAAGGTGAAGGGTATGGAATTTGGGATCCGACAGACCTGAGCTTGAGGCTCAAATTGCCACGCACTTGTTCTGTGAGCTTAGGAAAGGGATGATCTCCGAGTCCGCTTCCTTATTTATAATAGAGGGATGGTATCTCCCTCAGGAGTTTCCTACAAAGATTAAATAAGAGAATTTATTTAAAGCGGGCAATATGACGTTACCCAAACGGCACACATTCAGTAAGTGCCATTATTACTAGGGAAAGTAATAATGATAATAAAAATAAAAATAATAAAAAATAAAATAATGATAATAAAAATAAAAATAATAAAAATATTAATGGTGGGACGCCTGGGTGGCTCAGTCGGTTAAGCGGCTGACTCTTGATTTCAGCTGAGGTCATGATCTCAGGGTTTGGGGATCAAGCCTTGCATCGGGCTCCGTGCTGGGTGTGGAGTCTGCCTCAGATTGTCTCTCCTTCTATCCCCTAGCCCCTGCTCTCTCTCTAAAAAAACCAAAAAACCCCCAAATATATATATATATTTATTTAATAAATAAATATAGTATATATATAATAAATATATAAATACATAAATTAAATAAATATGTATATTTATATACATAAATTAAATATATATATTAAAGGTTGTCTTATTTGTGTTTTTGGGACTGTGTCCGGTTTGGGATGACCTGTCTGACAGCTTTTCCTTCCTGATGGAAGTTCGTTCAGTCAGAATCGTACAAGTCCCATGCCAAGGACTGGCTGGTGTGCCTTTTCTGACCACAGGGACGCTATGTACGACATTCATGTCGTGACCCTGAGAGAGAAAAAGTCCATTTTGTTCTCCGGAGGATGTGGGGAGCGGCCAGTAACTGCTACATGGCAGTTGACCCTGGTCAGGAGATACCTTGCTGCCTCCCCGCCAGGCTGGAGGGGACTCTCCCGAGGAGCCCCAGGTGCAAGTGCCACCCAGACTCCCGAGGACAGCCCCGCGCTTCCATTGGGCCATTCATACTGGTCCCACACAGTTGCCGTTACTTACACCAACAGCGATGAGGCGTTCGCGGGAGAACTGACAGGCGGCCATTCATGTCATGGTTTTGGAAAATATTTTTATTACAGGAAGATGTTCATGTTGTAGCATGGAAAAAGGTTCAAACAAACAAACAAAAAACCAGGAAGCAAATCAAAAGCAGCAGAGACAATAACTAGCATCCATCCCTGAGTAAAACCAAGCCTTCTTTCCGTCACCAGAGGCTCACCTCAGCAGGAAGTCAGGGGGAAAAAAAAGGAAGTGAAGACCCAGCCAACCCCAAAGCACTGACAAGCAGTGTGGGTCTTCCAGCGGCTTCTTGGGGATACCAGGGAAGTGTTGGGCTGCTCATCATACAGGAAACACTCCCGACAGCCCCCCTTTCCACCGCCTTATCCCAGAGCTCAGTGACCTTCAGCTGCTGGCTGCTTTATTCCTCCCTCTCGGCTCTCTCTTTGCCTCTAAAAATTCCCATTCGTACCCCTTTCTCCACCCGAGCCACCATGTATGCTCTGGGTAACCGCCGCCCTTCCTCCTCACCTCTGTCTCCTCTCTCCTCCCCATCATCTCTACATCTAGCTGTGATGGCTCATTTTGTGTCAGCTTGCCTGGCTGTCTGGGTGCATCTGTGACAGTATTTCTGGGTGGCATTAGCGTTGGAATCCGTGCACCCCCCTCCGCAGTGTGCATGCGAGGAGCCTGAATAGAACAAAAAGGCAGAGAAAGGAGGAATCTGTTCCTTTCACCTGCTTGAGTTGGGACTTTCCATCTCATCTCCTCTGACCCTCGGACTGGGATCGCCACCAATGGCTCCCCAGGTTCTCAGGCTTTTGGACCCCAAGTGAATGACATCACCGGTTTTCCGGGTTGCAGAAGGCAAATCATAGGACTTCTCAGGCTCCGTGATCGTGTGAGCCAATTCTTCATAATAAATCTCCTTTTAAATATACATCCTATTGGCTCTGTTTCTCTGCAGAACCCTGACTAGCCCTGTGCATTAAAAAAAAAAAAATGAACATTGAGCTGCAGAGCCTGAGTTTGGGTCCTGCCTTTGAAATTGCCTACCTGCATAACCTTGGGTGAGTTTCTGAATCTCTCCGTGTCTCAGGTCCATACCTGTATGATGGGGAGGAGAGCACTAATACAGCTTCATGAGGCTCGTCTTCATCTGTTTGGACTGCTGTAACAAAATGCCATAAACTAGGTGGCTTGTAAGCAGTAGAAATTAATTTCTTGCACTTATGGGGACTGGGAAGTCCAAGATCAAGGTGCTGGCAGATCCAGTGTTTGGTGAGGACCCACTTCCTGGTTCATAGAACTGTCTGTGTCCTCACAAGGGGACAGGGGCTACGGAGCTCTGTGGGGCCTCTTTTAAAAGAGCATTAATGTCCCATGCATGAGGGCTCTACCCTCGTGACCTAAGTACTTCCCCAAGGCTCCACCTCCTGATACTGTTGGGGGTTAGGATTTCAACATACGAATTTTGGGGAAACTCAAACATTCAGACCATGGCAGGGTTATTTTAAGTATTAAATGAATGGATACGTATATGAATTCCGTAGAGCATTGGATTAAGAACTGAATAAATGTGGGGCACCTGGATGTCTCAGTCGGTTAAGCATCTGCCTTTGGCTCAGGTTATGATCCTGGGGTCTTGGGATTGACCCCACATTGGGCTCCCTGCTTAGCAGGAAGCCTGCTTCTCCCTCTCCTCCCCGCTCCTGCTCTCTCTCACTATCTCTTTCTCTCTCTCAAATAAATGAATAAAATCTTAAAAAAAATAACTGAATAAATGTGACCCATTATTCTTATTATTGCTATCCTTATTGGTTGGTGTTAATCATGTGGGTTAACGGACCTCTCAGCTTCTTTCACCTTCCTCTATCAAAAGTGGCTTTCCTCCTCACAAGAAAGGGGAGGGAGGATTTGCAAATCGTTCTGATTTACTGTTTATTTAAGTATTGTCATACTAGATAGGAAAAAACGTGTGTGTGGGAGGCAGAATAATGGCCCCTGAGAGACATCCACATTGTAATCCCTGGAACATGTGAATATGTGAGCTTACGGGGCAAAAGGAACTTTGCAGATGCGATGAAGTTAAGGATCTTGAGATGGCAGGTTATCCGGGATTATCCGTGTGGGCCCAGTGTCATCGCAGGCATCCTTAGAAATGAAGGAAAAAGAGACAAGAGTCAGAAGCCGAGGAGGAAGTGAAATCGGCATGCTGTCCTTGCCGGAAGGGGACCACCTGCCAAAGAATATGGGGCCTCTTGAAGCTAAAACGGGCCATGTTCTCCCCCTGGAGCCCCCTGAAAGGAACTCAGCCCTGCCAACACCTTGATGTTAGTCCTGGAAGCCTCCTTTTCAGACTTCTGACCTCCAGACTGGAAGACAAGAAATTAGTATAAGGCAATTTGCTAGAGCTGCAATAGGAAAATCACGGAGCACCAAAACTTTAGCTTAGAAAGATTATCGGTTCATCATGGATTTGTGGGAAATTTTAGTTTTCTCCTTCACACTGTGTCTCTTTTCCAAAACCAGAAGAAAAATGTGAGTTGAAGAAAGAAACGACGGATCACAGACGCCTAGCACATGCCAGCAGAGTTCTCATGCGGCTGTAAAAGCACCCAGCCCTGTGCTTCGGAGTCACCTCCAGTGGGTGGTCATTACCCATCCCTGAGCTGACTGTGCTTCCGGCTCCTATCATTGCCTCCCCCCACCCCCATGCTGGGCCTTCTCTGTCCGCTCAAACTGCCCTGTGTACATAAAGCACAGTGGGGCTCTTGCCAAAATGCAGACTCTCTTTTTTTTTTTTTTAAGATTTTATTTATTTATTTGACAGAGAGAGAGAGAAAGCACAAGTAGGCAGAGAGGCAGGCAGAGGGAGAGGGAGAAGCAGGCTCTCCACCGAGCAGGGAGCCCGATGTGGGGCTCGATCCCAGGACTCTGGGATCACGACCCGAGCCGAAGGCAGCCGCTCAACCGACTGAGCCACCCAGGCGCCCCAAATGCAGACTCTCTTAACATCCACTATGGATCAGGAAAATGCAAACCAGAACCCCAAACTGGTAGCACCACACACCCCTAAAATAACTAAAATTAAAGAGACCAATAATCCCAAGTGTTATCGAGGGCGTGGTTCAACCTGAATGCACGCACCCTGCTGGGGGGGAATGCGGAATGGTAAAACCACTTGGGAAAACTGGCATTTTCTTAAAAAGTCAAACATACACACAAGCATACAATCCAGGCATTCCACACCCAGGTATTTATCCCAAAGAGACACCCTCACAAAGACTTAAATAGGAATGTTCATGGCAGCTTTATTCACGGTAGTCAAAACCTGGAATGAAATAACCCTCAGCTGGTGAATGGAGAAACTACACACCAAGGAATGAGCCCCTGAGATACTCAACAGCATGGGTGGGTCTCCAAAGCATTATTTGTAGCCAAAGAGGCCAGGCTCAAAGAAGAGCCTCCTATAAGATTCCATGTCTATAAAATGTACACTAATCTATGGTAAGAGAAAGCAGACCACTGGTTACCTGGGCCGGGCAGTGGCAGAAAGGACTGCAAAGGGGCACAGTCTTTTGGGGTGATGGAATTTTTTGTGTCTTGTCGTGATGGTTTCCTGTGTGTAGATGACTGTCAAAATTCATCAAGGTTTAGGGGCGCCTGGGTGGCTCAGTCGGTTAAGTGACTGCCTTCAGCTCAGGTCATGATCCCGGGGTCCTGGGATTGAGCCCCGGCATCGGGCTCCATCTGCTCAGCGGGGAGCCTGCTTCTCCCTCTCCCCCTGCCTGCCACTTTCCCTGCTTGTGCTCTTTGTCAAATAAATAAAATTAAAAAAAAATTCAAGGTTTACCCTTCAAATGGATGTGGTTTATGATATGAAAATTGTTCTTCAATTAGGTGATAGGGAAATAAAAAGCAGATGCTGACTCAGAGGTCTGTCCTGAGCAAGCGAGCCTACATGTCTGACAGGCTCCCAGGGTCTGCAGACTGCTGGTTCCAGGACTGTCCTTTCAAGAGGAGGGCTCCCGAATCCCTCTCTTCACCTCTGCCACTTGCAGGAAACAAACTGTCTTTGTCTTTTGCTAAGGAAAGAAAGATATTCCTCCAGAAACTCCCTTGTCCCCTGTCTCCCACCACCCATATACTATAAGCTATTGACTGTGTGTAACCACTTGAAGACACACAGGGTCAAGTACGCCAAGAGGGGTTTGTGCTGCTGCTGGAGAGAATTAGCAGGTCCTCCACTCACCTCATTTCCACCCTGGCTTGGGCTTTAAATGGAAACACACAGGATGAACAATAAAACTTGCGTGGGGGATTATCGTCCTATCACTCTAAATGTTTGAACAGATTTCTAATTTTCAGTTAAAACATCCATCTTTCAGGGTTTTCAGATTAGAAGAACAAAAATACAGGGCGTTGAAACAATATCATGAATACTTCTTGACCCATGAGGGATTAGAAATCATTCAAGACCAAACAGAAAGGCTGTTGGCGGTCTTGGGCTCTTGCTCAGCGATGTTCATCTGTGCACTGTGCAGGCTTTTGGTTTCCCTATGGGCCACAAGGTATCCACATGTAACACAATTCCTTGATATTGACACAACACCTTCCCTGATCTTCATATACTTAGCACAGAAGAATAAAGCTTCCTCGAGAAGCCATTTTTGGGTAGTCATCAAGACTGTCTCTCTAGCAACAGAACTTGCTTCTTGCTCTTATCCCAGTCACATATGTGCAATCCAAACCCCTATCTCGACAAAGTAATAAATTAAAATAGTTGCAGGACCTCAGAATAATGGTAAGCAGCTGAAACGGAAGCTGTATTGATACTTTTCAAATGCCTCGTGTACTGGCCCAAACAAAACAAACCAACAAAACTAGAGAGAGCGTTTGGTATAGCTATCATGTTTTGTAGATTTCATGAATTTCGATCCCTTCGTACCAATGTCTTTTTTTTAAGATGTTGGTAAATCATTGAGAAAGAGATATTAATTACTGTCTTTCTGTCTGCATTTCCTCAAAACTTACACCCCCGCCCAAATGTTCTGCCTCAAGTATCCAGATTGCTTCAAATTGTGTATCTGTTCCTCTAGCTTTTTATTCTCTGTGGCGTCATTTCATAGCTTCATGGAAACACGGAGAATTGTAGGAATTATGGGCTTTCTCCAGCACAGTCAGGTCATAGATAGGTATTACTGACTGGTTAGCCCACAGTAGCTATTCGGTAAGTGATTTTTAATTTTTTTTTTTACAAAATAATAGTTTGCCTCTCAAAGGTTTTAAAAACAGTCTTTTTAGATCTGGTACAAGGTTGAATAGGAAAGATTGCTAAGGTTTTGCTGGTTCAGAAGTAGAATGACTAAAACCACCTTTCTATGTATGCCAGACACAATTTTGTCCTCCTGCCTGAAAAAAAAAAGGAAAAGCAGAGTCCCTGGCTAAATGGTTTCTTAAGTGTCCCCCTCTCCCTGGGTCCTCATGACTTTATGAAACAAGCGGCAACAAAACTCGTCTAAAGCTAAACTAACGTGAAATAACCCAGGGCTTGAGCTTGTCGCATGACGTTCCTTTAAATTTTAATGCGAACTCGGGAATAGATTTGTGAACAGCAAGGTAAAGCCAAGGCCATGAAATATTGATTCTGTACATTTTATTATTCATTTTTATTCTCCAATTTAGTAAATTTTTCATCTTGCCTGCACTTAGAGGTTCCCTATGAAGTCGTTACTACCAATTGTATTAGCTGTTGTAAATAAATAATCGTCACCCGAGCTGTTTGCCTGACAGCAGGTGGACAAGGACCCCACCTTCGAGCACTGACTTCCCACAGCCCAGCGCATGGAGGATGAAGAGAGACACTCACAGTTTTCCACATGGTACAGTAGCAAACGCCTGCTCCTGGAAGGAGGGTTTTAAAGGAGGAACTGTCATATTTTTGCCGAAATTATACCACCATCTGACAGTCGCCCAATTTGGTCTAAGAGATGGTGGAGCTGATTTTTGTTTGTTTTTAAAACCAAAATGTCAGGAGAAGTTGTCAGAACATGCTTCTTGGATATACCCTAATATAAGAGAAAATAAAAGTGCAAGACTTTCCCCAGTTATCCTAATCCTTGTATATGCACAAAAAGTCATATTATATCAATCACAGGAGAAGACAAATCCGTTAGGTGTTTCTCACTGTCTTTATTCCATAGTGTACTTCTCTTTCTTAGAATATACACCTACCCTGCTATATTCACTGTCTCACAGGGGGTGAGAGCCAAAAGAAAGATGGAAAGCAGTTCTGACAGCAAAGGGCATGTCCTTTGTTGAATAACACATGGGAGGGTCCAGTGTAGTTCTGCCACCTGTGGAAATCACTCCGGTTCTTTGTACACTTTTTTTTTAAAAAATTTTTAAAAGATTTTTTTACTTATTTATTTGACAGAGAGAGAGAGAGATAGCGAGAGCAGGAACACAAGCAGGGGGAGTTGGAGAGGGAGAAGCAGGCTTCCCATCGAGCAGGGAGCCTGACGCAGGGCTCAATCCCTGGACCCCAGGATCATGACCTGAGCCGAAGGCAGATGTTTAACAACTGAGCCACCCAGGCGCCCCTCTTTGTACACTTTTATACATTAATTGATCACTTCTCTGTCATTAAGTCACACTGGGCATTTATTCAGATTCCGGGCCACACTGACCAAAGATTCATAGTGGACTATTCCACTGGATCCCAAATTTCTTATTCCATGTTTCCGGAACAAAGCAGGAAGGAGGGCGGGATAACATCAGACTGGTTATTTAGCTTTGAAATAGAGGAAAATATGTCTCTTCCTTATTTGATCAGCAATATGGTAATCCTGTTAGGTGGGCAATAGGATCCTTTGTTCTGATTTTTTGTCCCGTTTTATGGTTATTAAAGTTGTATATTCCTGATTATTGTAGAAAAAAATAAATCTCCCAAACAATGAAGATTACTTTAACGCTCTGCCTCTGACATCTCCACCTGCTCCAAAACACACACACGCACGCACACACACACAAAACAAACAAAAACAAACAAACATCAACAACAACAAAAAATATCCAACTCAGGGAGAGAATAAAGATTTCTAACAATGTGTTACCTTAGTTTTTACTTGGGTGTCTATTCTAACAGTTTTTATATAGTCTTTTAATAGTCTTTAAACTTTTTAAAGGCATCCTTGGTTTCTCTGTTTACTTTAAAATCCTTAAATACTTGATTCATATACTATCTCAGTTTTGGGGGAAAGAAGGAAAAGAGGGAAATTTAATTGCCCAAATAGGGTCCAAATGGATTTTTTTTCTCCAAGTTTGGTAACTTTTGTATTTGGTCAATAAGTCCCCATATTGGGAAATGGTCTTTAATACGTTCATCTGCACACATCTGAATATTGTTGACTCGGGCCACCCGCCTTGCACAGGTACTCACCTGCAAATACTGTTACCCTAAGACACATACAGTGCAAGCAGAAGTGTAGCAAGATGTAGCCAGGAAATCCAAGAGCCGGATGTTTGAATTAGACAGCACAGACATCTATCTCCCCTTAGACTTTTTAAAAAATTCTTCACAACACCTTTAGCTGAATCCCCATTGGAAAGATGACAAAGGGAGAGAATGGACAGGCAAGAACTGAAACTTAGGGAATGAGTTCATACAATGATGGAGACTGAGAAGGTTTTGTTAGACGCAGTGCAGAAGGCATCAACCTGAGGAATATACCAAGGGTACAACTTAACAGCTCTATCCTAAGCATGAGCATTATCATCAGGATCAAAATACAGGCATTCTTGGGCGCCTGGGTGGCTCAGTTGGTTAAGCGACTGCCTTCGGCTCAGGTCATGATCCCGGAGTCCTGGGATCGAGTCCCATATCGGGCTCCCGGCTCAGCAGGGAGCCTGCTTCTCCCTCTGACCCTATCCCCTCTCATGCTGTTTCTCTCTCTCTGTCAAATAAATAAATAAAATCTTTTAAAAAACAAAAAACCCCCAAAAAACCCCAAAATACAGGCATTCTGGTGGAATCTTCTGCCCTTATCTGGGTGGGGGATAAGACCCAGGTGCACGGCAAGGCCATGTGGCAGATGGGACCTCATGATCTGGGCTTCACCTGAACCTCAAGGATCAGCATCCTTTGTGACAGCAACACTCGGAGGGTCCAGGATTAGTGTGGTGGCCACATGGAGAAGAAAGGGGTCAACATAGTGAAGACAGATGCATTAAGGAAAGAATGTGGGGGATACACTGGGGGTATCATTTTCTTATGCATTTTTATTCTCCAATTTCATCTTGCCTGCACTTAGAGGTTCCCTATGAAGTTGTTATTACCGACTTACTACCGTTACTATCGACAACTTACCGGGAGTAAGTTTTCCTGACTAGGTAGAGGATGTGTTGAAGGTGACAGAAGCTCCCATAGTTGGTGCGTGGGCTCTGCGACCCCCACGGCAAGGACCAGGAGAAGACATAGGATTCATGTAGCTGCCACATCAAAGAAAACCCGATCAGGGTTAAAGAAACATTTCCTCCAAATGTCAAGCAGGAGCACCAGGAAGGAGCCTGGGCATAGCCAAAGTTTATACTGGAGTAGAGGCTGTGCCAAATTAGATGTGAATGCAAGACCCTGAGCGGGTTGCAACAACAGCTTCACCATGCATGGAAAGAATTGCCGCCGAGATAAATATTCCTGTGAACACTACTCATAGCTCAAGCTTCCTCTCAACTCCCCTCCGGCTGCTCAATAACAATGAGAGTGTTATAAATTTACACCGAAGAAGCCCTCCAGTTGGAGATCTGAGAAGCCAAGAACAACCAAAGGGAACCAGAAGGGGAAGCAAAGACAATTTACTCAAAATGTTTATGGAAAAACATCAGCCCCGCTTACATATCACATCACTTAAGATGAATAACCAAAGCAGCAACAACATCAGCTCTAGGACAAATTTCAGCTTGCAAAACATGGAGAAAATGCATGCAAAATGCAAAGGACACGAGAAACAAAGATGCTGTCAAGAATGTCTTCTTGTGCCTTCACTACTATCCAAGAAATTAGGGCCTCTGTAAAACCAGAGATGAGAAGTACTAAATAAGAAGATTTAAGTGAGAAGAGACATAGGCAAAAATCAGGCAGTCTTAAAAAAGGAGACTAAGGTGCATAAAAGAGAGTGGGATGTGAGGACAGAATTCAGCTCCAAAACCAAGAGGCAACACTGCAGGAGTTAAAAAGGTGACCAAGCACAAATCCTCAAGAATGCCTGGGTCAGAGGGGAAGGGTCGGATGCAAGATGCTGAGGAGAAATAGGAGACAGGAGTGGAGACAGAGCAGCTCCAGTTCGTTTCTAAGAAAGATCCCAGGAACAAAGAAGGAAGCAGCCATCAGAGATACAATGGAAAGAACATTCCAGAACTAAAAAATTTTTCATATTCCTTGGGAGGGCTGCAGTGTGTTGCAGAGCTTTGCCTGCATAGAGTTTGGTAACTTTGTTTTAATCTTAAGGAAAAAGAAAGAATGTGGCAAACAGAGAAAGGGGTGAAAGTTGCTAACAGAAAGAAAGAAATGCATCCAACTCCAGAAATGTCTGAAAAAGAGGGAGCCATGGCTGTGGAAGTTGGAGAGTTAAAAGGCTGTGCTGTAAGCATTTGACACTCAGCCCAGATTCTGTTCATATATAAAAACAAGAAAAGAAAAAAAAAGATGGGGCAGGAAGGGAGAGGGAGATTCCAATCAATATCCTGGTACCATTTCTGTGCATCTTCAATCCAGTCTTCTCAAAGGGGCCAGGTGGATGTTACGATGTATATAGGTTATGTTGCTTTCCTCTTCTCCATGCCCCTCGATGATAAAAAAAAAAAATAGGAACCCCCCCTAAAGCGTTTGTTAGCGACTGGTTATTTGTGTCCCTCTAAAATTCATGGTGAAGCTCTAATCCCCAGTGTGATGATATTAGGAAATGGTGCCTTTGGGAGGTAATTAGGTTTAGAATAAGGTCATGAGGGTGGGGTTCCCATGGTGGGATTAGTGCCCTTATAAAAAAAGAAGAGACAGCCACATGAGGACAGAGAGAGAAGGCATCTCTCTGCAGGCCAGGAGGAGAGACCTCAGCAAACTCGGCCATATTGGCATCCTGATCTCAGAATTCCAGCTTCTAGAACTGTGAGAAGTACATGTCTGTTGTGGAAGCCACCCAGTCTATGGTATTTTGTTATGGTAGCCAGAGCAACTAAGACAGACTCTCTGCTTTCAATTCTTTTGGGGGCACCGTGCTCTTTTAATTTGTTGCATACATCCTTAATTCCGGTGTGACATTACTATGTCACTAGAAGTATTACTATGATTCTTTGCTTAGTGTCTGCTTGTCCATACTATGCCCTGAACTCTCTAGATGCAAGGGACATTCATTCCATTTGCCGCCACAGCCCCGGGCATGATGTTGAACCATATGAAGTGCCAGAGAAATGAATGAATGAGTGTGTGAATGAATGAATTGGGTGAATGAGAAAGCACATCTCCCAGTCTGGGGACCAAGCTGATGGAGCCTGAGAGTAAACTTTTGAAGCATCTGGAAAGAGACAAAGCAAGATT
Organism: Leptonychotes weddellii; assembly: GCF_054177405.1. Classification (NCBI taxonomy): domain Eukaryota; kingdom Metazoa; phylum Chordata; class Mammalia; order Carnivora; family Phocidae; genus Leptonychotes; species Leptonychotes weddellii. Next base: position 17,812,777 of record NC_138378.1, on the reverse strand, counting down.
TGTTATATGGCTCAAAAACAGCCTCTCGCAGTCATTAAGAAGCTAGCCTTCTTCAGTGGCCAGGCATCGTTTAATTGGTACATTCCAAGCTCTGAAAACCCCAGATGTCCCAAATCTAGGGCAAGAAAGTTTTGGTGATACTTTGCCTGTTCCTCAGCTTGGTGCTGTCCGTGGCAAAGACACAGATTCTCGCCAAGAATTTTGGACAGGGGACTCCAAAGGAGCCTCAGCTGATAGGGCAAGAGCACATTCAGCATTTCCAGACTTTTCTCTTTGGATCTTTTTAGAGAGGAAGGATCAGATAAATGTGAATGATGTTCAGGGTTGACAGTGTTTGTGTTTAAGATTCTGGTGGCTGAAACTGAGTTGGGTTTCTCTTTGTTCTTTGGATGGCTTTTCCAACCTCCTGTGTGCCAACACTCAGTTCATAATGCCTGTTGTATTTGCGGAGCCGCAGAGCTAGCATGCTGGGTGGGCCGAGGGACCCAGCAGCTTGAACCTTTTCAGCCTCTACTCAGTGTCTCTGAGGTGATGCTTCTCGGTCCACCTCTGTCTGTCTCCCTCCATCTATGAGTGTGTGTGTGTGTGTGTGTGCCTCTCACTGATAGCTTCCCTCTCTCAACTCTGACCTTGTTCCACCTCTGCTTTCTCTTTATAGTCTTCTCTGCTCTGTGTCTCTGCTCTTCTTCCTGTTCTCCCCCACCCCCCCTCCACCTCTCCTTGTCCTTCTGAGTCTCTCCTGAGGGAGAGAGTCATGTACTCCATGAAGCATGTGTATATATTGCTCTGTCTCCTCCGGGCCACTATTTTCCCTTTCAATAAACTCCTTCCTGTCTCCAAGTGGCTGGTCCTATCTCCTTTACAATCAGGGGACACCGGAACTGGCTGCAATGAATGTGAGGAAGCCTTTATAATGAACAGGATCTCGCTGCTGTTTACACACTTTCAACTACACAGGGAGCCAACAGACCATTCTGCACGGCTGATGAGAATGTAATTAATGTGGGGGCGTGAGTAGAAAAGGGGAGGCGGGCGGGGGGGCTAAGTGATAGGGCAGAGGGGTGTTGGAAGCCTCCAGATTAACTTGGATGGGGGGAACTTTGTATTTTCCCAGGCTCCATAACCATGCACTGACAATTTCTAGATGCCGGACGCTGAGGATGCCGGGCTCTGGAGATGGACAACTGTTTGAGGCAGAGCTGTAGAATGGAGTTTCATAACATTGTGCCCGAGTGCAATAGCAGAAGCGCAGACAGTGGGTGGGGGAAACTTCGAGAAGGAGACTGGGGAGATGTTAAAGGTGAAGTGCTGTGTGAGTGGAGCCTAGAAGGGAGAATATGATTTGGTAGCGAGAAAAGCTGGAGAAATAGCAACGGACTGAGACAAAGCGGAGTCAGGAAAGTCCCAGATGCTCCAAGGAGGCTGAGGGATTGTCCCGGTTGTAACCTATCAGGGCAGGGGTGGGGAGACAGACAGGTGAGGGCTGGGATGTCAGGGGCCCTGGGTGTCACCTAGAGTGCTTGGCTCTTAACCCCATGGGGGCCAGGAGATGCTGCGAGTCTCTGGGGCAGCATTGTCTGCTAGAACCCTCTGTGATGGTAGGAATGTAGGTGGCTATTAGGCAACTGAGCCTTTGAAATGTGGCTAATGTGACCAAGGAGCTGAATTTCTATTTTTTTTTTTTGAATTTTAGTTAATTAAAATATAAATTTAAAAGGTCCTTATGGCAAGGGGCTACTGTGTCAGGACAGTTCAGAAGTCACGGCCACTGTCTCTTGAGAGATGCCATGTCCGTATTTTTGGAGGACGGGTCTGGCAACAGTGTGATAAGACCATTGGAAGGCCAGCTCCTTAGGGAAGAACAATGAGACACAGAAGATCTCTGATGGTCGCTTGGCTGTGAGTCTAGGAATATCTGAATCCTGCCTTTGATAAGCTGCTCCTTCCCTTCAGGCCTCCAAGAGGCTGCTACCTGCAGAGGAAGCCCGGGGAGATGGCGGAAACCCCCGACCCCAGTGTCTTGAATCTCCAGGGTGCTGGATGACCTCTCCTGCTCTTTTTCTTTATGGCACATTTTACCCTTGGGTGACACGGACTCAATTTAAAGCAAAGAAAATATAATTAGAATCCAGACAGGTTTTCATTTGTTTGTTTTGTTTTGTGGATCTTGACAGAATTTACTCCTAATATGTGTATGAAAAAATAAAGGGCCAGAGATAGCTAAGATACTTGTGAAGAAAAAGGAGAGAAGCCTTGTTCTTTCCTACAGTAAATTTATTTTATTTTATTTTATTTATTTTTTTTTAAAGATTTTTTATTTATTTATTTGACAGAGAGAGACATAGCGAGAGTAGGAACACAAGCAGGGGGAGTGGGAGAGGGAGAAGCAGGCTTCCCGTGTAGCAGGGAGCCCGATGTGGGACTCGATCCCAGGACCCTGGGATCATGACCTGAGCCGAAGGCAGACGCTTAACGACTGAGCCATCCAGGCGCCCTACAGTAAATTTATTTTAAAGACATGGTAATGGGAGCAGGGTAAATGTGGTGTAAGGATAGAAGAAAGCATCAGGGGAACAGCAACAACGGGGTGGAATGGCCCTTGAACACACACAGAAACTTGGTAAGAGACAGTGATGGTGAGAGGGAATGTTTTATTCAATCAGTGTGGTGGGGGAAAAGACTATCTTTACAGAATGAAAAAAAAAGTTTTTGTCCCTACTTTAGACATATACAAACATCAGATCTTGAAGGAATAAATACCAAAATAATAGAACTTTTAAAAGAAAATTTATGAGAATATCTTTGTGATTGTAAGGTAGAGAAGTTTTTTTTAAAAAACAGTGAACAAAGGACACAAAACATAAAGGATAAGATTGATAGATTTGACTAAATGAAATAAAGTCTTTCATATGACAACAGACATTTGTATAAATAACTGACAAAGGTTACTGTCTGGAATATATGACGCACTCCTATAAATCAATACTATAAAGACAAATAGTCTGCTGGGAAAAATGGACAAAGGATACCAAGAGAGGAGGCCAGACTGTGAAAATCAAATGGCCAGTACTTACCCAGAAAAAAATGCTCACCCACGTTAATAAGTCACAGATATGCAAGTTGAAATGGGACACCTTTTCCCATCCATGATTATGATGCCAGTTTTTGCTGAGTTTGTGGAGAAAGATACTCTCGCACTCTGCTGGAGTGAATGTAAATTGGTGTGACTCATTTGGAGATCAATTTAGCGATAACAAATAAAATTGAAGATGCACACACTTTATGACTGAGCCCTTCGATTGCTAGGTATTTACCTTCAAGAATCTTTCACACATGCTCATAGACACTCCTAGAGGTGCTCCTTATGCTCCAGGGAAATGCATACAACAATGGTAACAATGACATATATCAATGACATTGTATCAATATAGCAATACAGATCGATACCTCAAGGACAATCAGTAGGCGATGGATAAATAAATTGTAATCAGAGAAGAGAAGGTACACATCCAGATGTAGGTCACCGTGTGGGCAACATCTACTAAGAGATGGGGTCACTACCTAATAAAGATGCTTACACGTATTTGCG
>NC_138378.1:17779958-17808688 GCF_054177405.1 Leptonychotes weddellii | reverse complement strand
TCTCTAGGTTCTCTTGCAGCCAAGATGTGCTGTTAGCCCCCTTTTGCAGATGTGGAAACTGAGGCCTAGGCACAGCAGAGGGTGCCTCCAGCCTCACTGTGAGTGGCAGAGGTTGCTGGGAAGCTGAATTTCTCTGCCAAATTAACCCACTCATTCCCTTCCTTTGTGTCTGCTTTAGCGTCTCAAAATTGGAGAAAGTTACACAAGGTTACGTAACCGGGACGACTGGTTTCAATACTAATTCATATCCCCTAACTCAGACTGGACCTCAACACCCGCCCGCCCGCAATCAAGCGACGGTGTAGCCCACGCTCCCATTCTTCCCAAGGACTATTTATTGCAAACCTTTTCCCGCTTTCCCCAAACCTCGTCTCCTGGCTCCCTGCCCCTCATCAGCACATGACCTCGGCTCCCGGTCTGCAAGCGGAACAGGGCATCGTTAGATGAGCCCTGCTCACCACGCAAGAGGGGAGCCCACAACCACAGCTGTCACCCCACCCCTGCCTCCTGCCTCCCCCAACACAGGCACACCGAGCCCACCCGTACTCACCTGCCAAGGTGGCCCATCGTCCACTGCCGCTCCTGTCCGCCCACCTTCCCTTCCCCTCCCTGACCAGGCTGATCCACGGAGGGGCTCCCGGCTTCGTTTTGGCCTTTGTGCCTACCTAAGGTGCTCCTTTTCCCACCTCCAGCCTCCCTTTCTCTTTCTTATACTTTAACCAAGCTCCAGCCTCAGCTGGACAACCTTGCGCATCAACCAGGGGCTCCCATACTTCTTCCTCTTTCTCCTTCCCTTAGCTCCTCAGAATTATCTGTCTGTCTGTCTGTCTTTCTATCTACCTACCTACCTATCCATCCGAGTTCAAGCCAGTCCCAGGCCAATTTATCAAAAATCTCACCTACCCTTTTGGGACATGGCATACATAATTGCCAGTCATCTTTCAAATGTAATCACAGAGGTAAGACATTTTCAGCTCCCAGCTTGTTCAAAGCACACAAAGCAGAAGCCACTACTTATCTTCTCCACTAGTAGGCGCCCTTCCTTCCCCAGAGGTGACCCACTCACCAATTTTTATGCATCTGTGTACAGGGAATGCATATACATGTGCAGTTTAGTTATACAATACATTGTACATATTGCTGTGCGTCTTTCTTGGTTCACTTAACCACACATGTTCACGGCGTGGACTAGCACCTGCTCGTGGGGGCCGACTGTGTGATCACATGCCCACATTCAAGAGGCGTCAGGCCGGCTGCCCGAAATCAGCCCTCGTGGGAGCATTCACACCATGGCAAGCAGCAAATGATGCAAGCAGGGACCCAGTTCTCAAACCCATACTGCTGATTATAGATAGCTTTCTATGTCGGTTTGCATACTCTTATTTTATTTGCCTCAATGGTTGCAAAATTTTTAGGGTCATGGACGAGTAAAGCTTATTTGGCCATTCCCTGAATGAAGGGTGTTTATGTTATATCTGTGTTTTCACTTGTACACGCAACCGCTTCACTGAACCTCCCCGAGTCTTTTCATTTTTGGACACATCTGTGAATGTTTTTCTCAGAGAGCTACTTAGCAGTAGTGCTCTTGGATTGAAGCAAAGCAAACAGGGTTTTTTATGATAATGGACAAGGCTAAATTGTCCTTCAGAATAATCACGAGCTTACACACTCAACAGTAGTATGTGTGAGTACCATCGTGATGTCTTTGTGATAACACACGGCTGATCTCAAACCCTGGATTCTCTTTAATGACTGCACACGGCTGATCGGCAAACCCTGGCAACATCCCCAGGAAGCTACAAGGAAGCTGCTCTCGGGCTGAAGGATGAGTAGTAGTAGCCAGGAGATCCTAATGCTGATAATGATAAAATGGTCGTGAAGGTAGTCACGGATAATCATGCTTCCGTGTATGGCTGCCAGTTACCTGAAAAATAGCATTTCAAGTTTATATAGGTTTACATCTTCTTGCGAGGGATGTGGTTCCTAAAACACATTAAAAGAATTAATTAACCCCCTTTGGGCTCCACCCGGTCCCCTGACTGATCAAAACTATTCTCTTACCGATTCTAATTTTTCAGATCCAAAAAAAAAAAAAAAAAATGTTAACTGTAACTTTTTGTACAGGACATTTAATTTAATCATGGTGACCTAAAATCATCGTCTTTCCCTGTAATGGTTTTAAAGTACCATTTCCAGCCACTCAAGATGAAGTGCTCAGGAATAATTCAGGTGCCTCATCTAATGCCCTCACTTACAGACCTCCGGCAGAAAATGGGGATTCTGCAGTTTGTTTTTACTGGTTGTATTGATCTGATCTGCAGAATTTCTTTCTTCTACAGCTAAATCAGTAAATCTCACACTTAGCTGGCATTTTGCTCCAGTACTTTTAAGAAGAGTTGAATTTGGAGTCATGGAGCAATATATTATCACCGTTACTGATCCTGGCACATTGCTATTAAGGAGAGTCTATAAAATTCTTGCCTGTGTATGGAAAATCACTATTGCCAAACATCAGGGATGAGATAATCCTTTTGAAAATAAGATATACCTCCTGATACGCCATTGCACATCTCTTTAGCAGCCCTCGGTGTGAGTTGTGTTATCAGGGGGCACGTCTGGATTTTTCAAAGTCTAAGGAGCACAGAGTCTTTCTTCAGAGATCAACCTTACACTATCCCCTTCCTTTCCAGAATCATGAGTTACTAATATAAAATGCGCTTTATGGCACCCAACCAAACTTTCCTGAGCTTTTGTTGTGTGCTAGGCGCTTTCTAATTATTATCTGGATTAATCTTCACTCCCTCCTCGTGGAGTGGATACTATTATTACCCTCGATTTACAGACAACAAAATGACTTCAGCAGATTAATAAAGTTACGCAGCTGGTGAATAATGACAGCTCTGAGTCAAACCCAAGGCTCTTTTACTTAGAGACCCAGCCCTTTCCAAGTTTAATTTTCCTTTGGGCCCCAACTGGTGGGCAGATTCTTTGAAGTGCAGCCCGTGAGTGGTGAAGAGCGAAAGGTGGAGGTGAGAAGGTGGGCAGGGAGGAATCAGGCCCTGGGATATGTTTCTTCCTCGAAATTTTAGGTAAGAGACCCTGCAAGGCGGGCTCACTCCTCACCCCTTCTGAGACTCGAGCAAGAACTTGCTCGCTGATCATTTCTGCTTTTTCACCTTATGTAGGCAAAAAGACATTTTAAAAAAGGAAAAAGGAAAAAAAAATGAAAGAGAAGACACACATACATACACACACATCCCTCGTAAGCATTAAAAAATAGAATCTCAGGGAACAAAGAAAATGCTTGATTCCACAGGCGTTCCTGCTTAAAAGGGATCTTGTTAAGTTGGTGCTTGTAGAAAAACAAAGGGTCTCAGCTTTCCTGGATCTGATGTTTATCTCCAGCCGAGCGATACCATTCAAACTAATCAAAGTTTTACTGGGTTCAGAAATGCCAAACCAGCACATTTTGTATTCCTATTCCCCCAAACCACTGTCTGTAAGTGAAAAACATCTGCATCTAAAACAAGACAATTAACAAGGAGCCAGGCGTGATGCTAATGCTGCGGGTCTATTTTTGGTCACCAGCTCACTGAGGAGCAGAAGCAGGGAAGGGGAGCCTGCCTTCCTCTTTTCTTTCTTTCTTTTATTTGTTCCCCCCCCATTTCTTTATATATTTTTTAGGCAGTGGTGGAGTATATATAACATAAAATGTACCATGTTAACCATTTTTTAAATGTCAAGTTCAGGGTCAGGAAATACGCTCATACTGTTGGGCAATTGTCCCCACCGGCTGCCTCCAAAATTTCTTCATTTTCTCAAACAGGAGCTCCGCACCCACTGTAAGGTCCCCAGGCCCCTCTCTCTGAAACTACCAGCCCCCACCCTTCTTCTTTGTCTCTGTGGATTTGACCCCTGTAGCTCCTTCACGTACGCGAAATCATACAATATTCGTCCTTCTGTGATCTGTTTATTTCATGGGGCAGGAGATCCGCAAGGTTCGTGTATAGCCTGTGTCAGGATGGCCTTCTTTTCTATGGCTGAGTGATAGTCCATCAGACGACTTGGCCACACTGTTCATCCGTTTACCTGCCGATGGAACTTGGGGGGCTTCCACCATTTGGTTATTGTGAACAATGCTGCCGGGTGCTGCGGGTGTACACACATCCATCCGAGCCTCTGCTTTCAACTTGTTGTGTGCATGCCTAGAAGTGGAATGGCTGGGTCACAGAGTAACTCTATGTTTAGTTGTTTTTCTGGAGAAACTGCCATGCTCCAGCGTACCTCCCTTCATCTTTCTTGAGCCTCTCTTCTGATGAGCTCAGCCCTCTGGGGCGATGCGCGTGCACGCTGGGGATGGTGATGCCAGGGAAGTGACACTCTGAGGGTGCTTCCAGGGGCCAGTGCTCCGTGGGTCTGCCACCATCCACCCTGTGGAGAGGGTGCCTCCAGGGAATGAACGTGGCTCTCCCCTGGGGTCAGAGATTGCACGGCAATTGAATTCATGAAGGGGGGCATTTCTGGAAGCCTCCTAAAGGTTAATGCCAAGGATATTAAATAAGTTGAGAAAACTGTGTATAAGACAAAAGTGATCGTGTTCAACTCCGAGACAGATCCTGCTTTTCTTTACGAAACTCAAGGATGCTGATTTGGTGAAAGGAGCAAGTGTACTTCACTCAGGTCTTCTGGGCGTTGCCTGGATGGGAGGGGGTAACTTTTTGTCTTCCCACAGGCCACCTGGGAGAAAGGGGGGGTCGTGAGGAAGACTGAGAAAGGGGAGAACCCAAGAAGAGGCCAGTTGGTTAGGGTCTCAGGAGAGAAAGCAGACCAGTGTTAGGGGCAGCCAAGGAACATTTGGTTGCTGCTAACTAACATTTGCCTTGGTGTCCCGCCCTGTGTCGTCTCCTCGTCATCACCACAAACCTTCGGTGAGTATCTGCTGCCCCAAAGCGTGTCACTTAGTAGCACCGTCTGGGTATGGAGGAAGGAAGGGGTCAGTGCCATTTGGCGCACATGGGGTTCCCCAGAAGGATATGCTGAGATTAGAATTTCAGTGGAGTAATTTCTCTGGGAGCTGGGAGGCCAGTAAGGGAGTGGAGAGGTGAGATACAAAGGGGCAGGAAGCTGATTGAGGATGAGTCAGTGAACAGGTTGGCTCTGTGCACAGTCCCTCTGGAGCCTCGGGGACACTAGAGAACAGGATTCAGACTTGTCCCTCTGGCAAGGAACTGAGGTCAAGAATTAGTTGAAGTTTGGTTCTCTTTGCTTTTCGGATTGAAGGCAAATACTGATGCTCCGAAGGATAAGTTGGAGTGACGTTGTGAGCAGTTAGGAAGGGTGGATGTTGCTGAAAAGTAAAGGTGAGGAAGAGCAATGGTGTGGTCTTCCTGAAGACCCACGTGGCAACCGTGGGGCTGAGCTTTCCTGCTTGGCTGCCTGAACCAGCTCCTGCCTCTGGTCTTCTAACCCGGGGACAGAAGAGCCTCAGTGGGACAGAGGAACCTGACAGTAAGAATTTGATCCAAATCTTCTCCCCAAGAAGTGTTTTCTGTAAGATAGGATACGTGCTATTGTCATTTTTTTTTTAGACTTCTCTTCGTCAAGTTACTATCTGATTCATTATTCAGTGTACTTTTCTGTCTGCTATGGAAACAATGGCATCATAATGATTTTAAACAGTGCAATGTTTTGCACAGATAACCCACCTTCTCTCTCCATCCCAAGCAACCATTTAGTTTCTGTGCATTCCTTCCAGCCCTATGTCTGTGGATAAATTTTGCATAATAATAATTATGGCCTGCATGGAATTTTGTATTATGCTTTCATCAATTATATTTTATCATTTATATTTCATTTTAATTTTCTTCCCTGTCATCATAAATAACACTTGTAATAGCAAGAAAGTCTTCCATCAAATGATTGGACAATAAAATATTTAATTAGTTTCCTATTCCTAAACACAGAGGACTGTCCCAGGTTGGGTTCCATGAGAAGCAGGCTCTGAGACGGGGGTTAGCAGATGAAAGGTCGATTATAGAGTGCTCTTGGGGGGGCAACACCCATCGAAAGCAGAAAGCAGGGCTGGCCAGAGGGAGAGGTTGAGCTGTCACGCCTTTGCAATGAAGGGCTCAGCCGACCCCAGGGAGAACGTTGAGGTTGGGATAGTCTTGCTGAATTGTCTCAAGGTGGGGCATGAAGACAGGGAATTTATATCACCATATGGATCAGCCAGTGGCTGTGGGCCAGGTGGTCCTTGGATCAGACAGTTTTCTTTAGGCAAGGAAATGCCCAAAGAGGGGAGGGCTATCTTACAGGTCCCCAAAGAGCCATCTGGGTAGGGCAGCACAGATCTAGCTCAGGGATGTTTTCCAGTTTTTCTAATTTAGATACCACAACAATGGACATCTTTGGACATACTGCATTTTCCACTCTCCCTTCTTGAGAATCTGGGACATGATTGAGAGTTGGAGCTTACGAGTGTCCAGCCCCGAAATGACCCAGAAGCTTGCCTCTAACACCTTTTCTGGCACTAACCAAGTTTCTCAGCTCTCTTTTGTTTACTTCATTTCCCAGGATGGTGACACCAACTCCATCAGAAATATTGTGGGAAGAAAAGTTACATTATGTGCCTGAAGCATTTTGAGTATTACAAGAGTTTTCTCCAAACTTGCATTGGATGGTGGTTACAAAATACTGATTCTCAGAGTTATTCCCTAGACAGTGCAATTGACTGAGTCTGAGGAACCTGTATTATGAACCAGTCAGCACACCATCTATTTTTCATTCCTAGGAAAATACGAGGACAACTGCTGGGTGAATCCAGAGTGTTTTGTTATTATTTGGCTATGCTCCTGGATGGAAAACAATTTGCATCCTGTCTTCTTTGCTTTTCTTCAAAACTTCTACCCTTCCCAATTCCCCCCTCTAGTTTCAGCACACCCTTTTATCTTGTCACTTAAAAGTCTTGTGGAAATAATTCTGATCTGAATTGCAAGCGTATTTTTATATGAGATCCCACATTTCTGGACATTGACTGAGATCCCAAAATGTGGAGGTCACTGTGTTAAGTATTTTCTAACATATCACTGAATTCCTCAAGCAACCCCTAAGGGTGGTTTTATCATTCCCATTTTCCCCATAGCAAGGAATAGAATGCTCCATCGGTTGAATAAAGTACTCAAAGGCCTGATGAACCATTACTCACTCCAAGGTGTTAGTTTTGGCAGTAGCTCTTCAAAGTTGTACCCAAATATCCAGATCAGATATTTCTCTTAAACGCATAGGTATTTGTAACTGAAGATTTTTTTCAGTTGTAAGTCACAGAAAACCCAATCCAAACTGGCTTAAGCAAAAAGGGAATTTATTGACTCATATAACTGAAAACTCCATGAGTAATCAGCCTTCAGATGTGGCTCGATACAGGGGGTCAAATGATGTCATCAAGATTTTTTTCCCCTCTCAACTTGCATGAATGTGTTTTCTGTGTTTTTCCCATTCCCAGGTGGACCTCCCTCCTCTCATCAAATGGCTGCTGGCCGCTCCTGCCGGCTTTATGTCCAGTGGAAAGGCATCCTAAGCGGCCACTGCCATATAGTCTGGAGAATTGGGGATCAGACAGACTTAGGACATGTACTCAGCCTTAACTATAACCTGGAAAGAAGAGACTTCGGGTTATGTGCTCTACCCCCCGCTTTTCCCAAGTGTTGAAGACTGAGGATGGTGAAGGGCAGGACTCTAAAGAAGAATCAGAACTGTTACTCAAATAGTGGAGACTGGATGCTGGGGAGCCAATCGGTAAATGTCTTTGCTACACAGCCAACTGCTTCTTCACTCTTCTTTAGTATTGAATCTTGTTGAACGCCCACACACAGCCTTCTAGAGAATTCAGGAACCCTTCAAAACACTTCATATGCTAACTCAGTTAATTGTCGCAATAACTCTTGAAGGTAGGGGCCCTTATAATCTCCACTTTACAGACGTGGAAGCTGAGTGATGGGAAGGTTAAGTGACCTGTCAGAGCCCGTGTTAAAGGTGGGATTGGAACCCCGGTAGACTGGATTCTGAATCCATTCTCTTTCCCATCACACTCTGGTCTTTGCAAGTTGTACCTCTTCACGTGCCATGTCAGTAGAATGCCGCCAGTTTCCCGTGACTCTCTGAATTAACCCCAGGTCGTATCCAGCCTCAGGTCTCCTCCTCCGCAGTGCTGTATCTAACCACACATCTTCCCAAGAACCATCCACATGTTCTCAGGTCCACACTGCACTCATAGACCCCAGTCTGGCTCTGTTGTAAACACTTGGGAGTGGGGGTGGGGACTATAGTGGTCAAGAAGACAGACCTGATTCCTTCCCACACGCAGAACAACCTGGATGATTAAACAGGTGATTCTGAAAAGAATTCAAATGCCTTTCTGTGTCAGGGAAGAAAGGCCTCAAATGAATAAAACACACATAGTTTGTGAACTTTGAGTGTCTCCCCTCAATGTTATTCATATACTTTAAGGTGGGCTGGCTGAGGGATTCAGAGGCAATCTTTATTTCAGATAGCTGATATATTCTAGTTCTTAGCTGCAACGTTCTGGCTTGGACCGTCTTGTGAGCTCATGGACTCTGTGAAATTGAAAGCATAATAGTTTTCCTCAGTGGTCCCCAGACCTACCAGGGCCTCTCAAAGGTACATAGCTTAGGCCTTCACCTAGGGCCTCCCACTGCAGTCATGAGAGTGAGAATATGTACAGTGTGCTGTAAGGATCAAGTGTCACCTTGCAGTAATGACACTGCTCTCTGGTGCTGGTTCCACAAGCAGGGCGGTCACACACATCCCATGGGGAAGACTCGGACCAGGGGTCAGGAGGTCAGAATCACAGCTCTCCTATTGCCATATCTCTAGGTCGTCTTTTGAAAATCTCTTGCCTTTGCTACACCTTCGACTTCTCCTTTGCAGAGTGAAGGGATCAAAATAGAAAACGTGAAAGGATATTTTCTCCTGTGCCATGACTGGAGAACAAAGAGGCACTAGAGAGCATTTTCAAGGTCCTTAGAGAAGTCAGATTCTGATCAGGGCGTGGAACGTCACTAGGGAACTATGTTGGGCTTATGCACAGGAAGACATCAGGACAGGAGCCAACTCTAGGAGTTGGGAGTTCAGAATGGACTCAGGGTGCATGTCTCAGGACCAATGTTGGTGAGACTGGTCACAGCATTGAAGTGTGGCCATGAGCCATGTGCGTCTTCACGAGGCTGAATCTCAAGGTTAATTCCTCTGAGTCCTGCCCACGGTCTCTCCCTTCACGAAGCAGAGACTGCCTGCAGCGCAGCTTTGCCACAGGCCATTGATCTAATTGCAGAGACGGGAAATTCTTCTCTGTGTTAGAAAGACAGAGAACTCTCAGATGTGGCAAATGTCAGACACACTTGCTGCTCTCATCCTCCTCCCTGTGTCTGTGGAAACATCACTAATCAATTACTGCCTCTTTCCCACTGGGCTTGGGCATGACTTCAAAGTCTTCGCTGCAGCCTTCCAAACAGCCAGTACCAATCCATTAAAGATGGCGCTGAAGGTGAAACTGATGTCCCACACGCCCTTCTGGGTTGTTTCATCTACGGTCCCTTTGCAAAAGTAAGCTTAGTATCCTCCTCTGGTAGATGACTAAGCGGTTTGAGGTTTGATTCTCAGGCTGAGTGTGAAATCACATGAGCTGCAGACAGATAGAGGCAGACAGAAAAGTTGAGGCGCATGACTACAAAAGGGTTTGCTAGTAATACCTGTTTAAGGCTGTTGCTTCGGGTCAGATTGTGAGCCCAGGGAGCCCATCAGACATGGCCAGGGAGTCCCCCACTTGGATTTGTCTGGGTTTAGTATAAATGGACTACTCCATGTCTCTTAGGGTGTCTGGGTATCATTTCAGGTTCTTGGCTTTCGTTCAGATTGGATCTTAGGTACAGACAGGTTCTTGTTTACCCATCCCTTTCCATCTTCCAAGTCTCGTTATGATCCGCCAGTGTATTAAGAATTAATAGGTAATGGGCTGGGCCCTGTTTCCAGCCCTCTTCAACCATGTTTTAGTAACAGGGGTTTCCAGGGAAAGGATCACAAGTGAGTGGGCTCACTTCCATACCCACCTCCACATTCATATTTAATCAGATGCTAAGAGGTCCTTGGGCAAGACTTCAGAGTTGCCAGGGGAAATCTACATGAAACCATGGGCTCTTGACTCTTAAAGGGATAGTCTTATTGTTGGAAATACAATAATAAGTGCATGAAAAGAAGATAGAGCAGAGAAGACATTTGTCTAGTGTCTTGGTAGACATCTTGCCTTCGGAGAAAGAAGCACTGCCTGCAGACCCCAGGGTGAGCTTCGTTCTTTCACATTTGATTGAAATAATGTGGAGGGCGCCTGGGTGGCTCAGTTGGTTAAGTGATTGCCTTTGGCTCAGGTCATGATCCTGGAGTCCCGGGATCGAGTCCCGCATCGGGCTCCCTGCTCGGCAGGGAATCTGCTTCTCCCTCTGACCCTCCCCCCTCTCATGCTCTCTCTATCTCATTCTCTCTCGCAAATAAATAAATAAAATTAAAAAAAAAAAAAAAGAAATAATGTGGAAAGTGTGAGCCTCAACAGAGAAGCCTGGCTTGTCACTGTTGCTGCACCTTATTAAGAGTAAGGCTGTTAATTATCCTCATTAAAGAGATGGGGTGGAGTCTGACATACCTGGGGTTGGAAGTCAATTCCATTAATTACAATATATATATGAACTTGAGGACATTGACTTACCTTTCCTATGCCTCAGGTATTTTTTTTTCCTATAGAAATTGGAAAAAATTGTATTGTTTGAATTGTTCAAATAACACTCCTCTAGCACGATGAGGGAACCACGATGTTATATATGAGCCAGAGACCATTGTATTGGAACAGAAATGTAGGAGATGGTGTATCTTGCTAACAGGAGCCAAGATAGGGTAATCAAGGCCTACTTTAGAATCAACTAAAAGATCTGAAACTGGGAACTAGATTTTATCAAGGCACTTATAGCTAGGTCATTTCTACCACAGGACAACTGACACTTGGTCCTCTACCCAAGGGGAGGTTGAGCAGCATAAACAGAATGGTCTTGCCCTTATTGCTACCCTAGAGCATGCTCTACAATCACATGCATACCCTAGCCAACTGATGCCAACTCTGTTTTCTAAAGATAGTAATATTTGTGTGTTATTGAGTTCAAACTATTCCTAAGAAGGCCAGGACCCCTGCTGGATAAGAAACCATGCACTTTATTTCCAAAATTAAATCATTCTGGAGGGCTGTTGAATGGACCAAATGGGTAGACATAGGATTCTAAGCCTAGACATTGCTCATCCTTGGAGCTGGGACCTTGCTCAGAGATGTTCACACACAGGTGGCTTGGGGTCAGGAAGCTAGTCACTCTCTCCAGACGAGTCCTTCTTCCTCCTTTTAGTGGGCATGGCAGCCAGGTAGCCCATCTGCATTCCTTTTTTCTCCAGCATGGTTACTAGGAAGTGTAGAGTAAAATTGTACCTGGCTCTTTTGCTTTCCTCAGCCTTGCTTTTTTGGAAGTAATTTTCCCTTCATTATTATTTATTTTTAAATCCCAAACTGGTGGTTCAAGTTTATTGGATTCATGATTTTACTTTAAGCTGCCATTCATTCATTCATTCATTCACTCATTCATTCATTGGCTATAGTCGTTAAAAACAAAGACTATGGAGTTTGATCTGGGTAAGTTTGATATCAATTTTACCATATTGTAATTGTAAGAGTTTGAGAAAAGTTACTCAGTATCTCTGTCTTCGTCTGTGAACTGGGGCAATAATAGAAGTTCGCTCACTGAGTCATCGTGAGGATCAGTGTGATGCACACTAGGGTGCCTACCACAGAGCCCAGCACGTGGCAGGCCCTCCAGTCACTTCCTTTCTCATCCACTTAGGAGTTGGGAGGCTGGTGAAAGAGAAAAGCACGAACAGATACCTACAACATGAGAATGGCAATTATAGTTCTTCCTGGCCTCCCCAGCTGAGTTCAGGGCCGAGATGAACTTGAATATATTTTTTCTGCCACTTGTGCCATTTGGGCTGCTGGGTTCTTTATGCTCTGTATTTCCAACCCCAAGAAATCTCTTAGTCCGTAGAGATCTATCCATAGGCTCTGGGCACTCCCGGGTTATCCATCTTTAGCTCCTGTAGAACAGCACCGTAGATCAGCATCATAGACCAGCGAATGCCAGGCAGTGTCCCCACACAGGGAAGTCTCACTGATTCCCCCTCATGAGCAGTGATTGCGTTTGTATGGCCAGTTTGACTTTTTTCTGTGTAGCCCAGCACTCCAGTCTTGTGGGTGATTCTCATGAGGCCAGCAATGAATGTGGCTTGAATGGAAAATGTTGTTTGCATGAAGATGTTATTAACACAGCTCTGGAAAAGACCAGCCTGCTGGAGAAGCCACAGCCGCCTATGGAGCCTGATTGGTTGGTCATCCCATGATCTCAAGGCTGGGAGGCACTTATAAGTCATCAGGTCAAACCCACAGCTGACGATTGAGTCCCTCTGTACAGTGGCCATTCATCCTAGGCTCCAGTGGCTTCAAGGGAAGGAGAAAGTCATCAGTCATAACTCCTGGTGTGGCTTTTTCCACCTCTGGACAAAGCTGCTCATTACGACTTTTTTGTTTGTTTCCCAGCATTGGGCCTCAAATTTGCTTTTTCAGAACATCCACTCACTGATGCTAATTCAGATCCTTGTGACTATAAGGTACAAATAAAACCTCTCTTCCCTGGGATAGCTTCACAGATTTGAAGAAGACAACTGTGGTTCCAGGGAGACTTCCCTCCTTGCTGGTTCTTCCAAGTATTTCTCAGATAACGTGACTACCTAACATTTATAACTGCCGCCCCCTCTCCCAGCTCCATCTTAGACTAGCTGTGTGATTCTAGGTGAGCTTCTTATCCTCTCCCAAACCTCTCTTTCTTCGTGTGTAAAATAGATAATAGAGATTTATATATTTACTTAAAATAGTATATGACTTGGACAGAGGTGAAGTTTAAATAAGGTAAATGATAAGGCACTTGTCACAGTGCTGGATATATAGCAGGCACTCTATAAATATTAGTGATCATTACTGTTGTTTTAGCATTCAGCTTTGGGCACAATGCCCTAGATGTGCTCTGACCAACCCAAAGACGATGGAAACTTACCAGGGCCTGTGAACTAGTGAATCATCCAGGCGCTGCTTATACCCTTCCTCCCTTACTTACCATTGGTTCTTGCCTTCGTTGGCCACGCCCCATCCACACGGGCCTCCTCGCCTTTCTCCGCCTGAGCTAAGCTCTCTTCCGTCTTGGAGCCTTTGCTCCTGCTGTCCTCTCTTTGGAGCACGCCCCTCCTTCTCACCCGGAGGTACATGCTTTCCATCATTGCTTCTTTCTCAACTTGCTGTCTCACCTTCCGAACACCACTTCCCTTTAAAAGAGGTTTTCTTTGACCACCGATGTAAACAATTTCCCCTAAAATATTCCTCACACTGCACCTTATCTTTGTTCCTTATAACATTCCCCCAAATATGCAATTACCTATGTGTTTACCTTGATTAGTGTTTGTCTTCATTGCTAACATGTCAGCAACATAAAGACAAGGAAGGAGTCTGTTTATTTTAAAACATTTTTTTCTTGGGGTGCCTGGGTGGCTCAGTTGGTTAAACATCCTACTCTTGATTTTGGCTCAGGTCATGATCTCAGGGTCATGAGATTGAGCCCCACATCAGGCTCTGTGCCCAGTGGGGAGTCTGCTAGAGATTCTCTCTATCCTTTTCCCCTTGCTCTCTCAAATAAATAAATCTTTAAAAAAGCATTTTTTCTCAAAATGTTATAATGGAAAATTTTAAAAACACAAAAAAGTTGAAAGAATTGTAGAACAAACCTCCACATGCATATCCTTTAGATCACAAAGCAACATTTTGCTATATTACCTTTATCACACATTTCTCCACGTACCCATCTCTCCCCTCCCTCCCTCCATCCATCTATCCATTCATCCATCCCTTTTATTTCTCCACGCATGTCAAACTGAGCTGAAGACATCAGCACACTTCACCCCTAAGCATGTCAGTGTGCACATATAATTAACCAGAGTTCAAAATTCATTTATGGTTCTTCTTTTTTCTGGAGAGAAGATGCTTATATAGTGTAATGCACAAGTATGAAGTGCACAGTTCAGTGAGTTTTGCAAAGGCACATACCTATTTAACCAACCCCCCCATCAAGACATAAAACATTAATGTCACCCCAAAAAGTTTCCTTTGGCCCCTTCTTAGTTAAACCCCAACTCCATTGGCCCTTGAGGTCACTACTGTTCTGACCCTTCCCAATACTGATTAGTTTTTCTTTTTCTAGAATTTCATGATTAGAATCATAGAGCATATATACTTTTTTGTAAGACTTCCTTCACCCAACGTAATGTGTTTGATATTCTTCCAAACTGTGACATATGTCAACAGTTCATTCCTTGTATTGCTGAGTGGTATCCATTGTATGGTTATACCCCAGGCTGCATGTCCTTCTGTGGATGGACACCTGGACTTTTTTCTTTTGGCGGCTATTATTAACAAAGAGGTTATGAACATTCAGTTACCTTCGTTTGTCTCGTTCTTTGGTTATTATGAGTTGAGAGGCCACGAGTATTCTATTCCATTTTATTACATTCATTGATCTTAGATAAATACCTAGGAGTGAAATGGCTGGGCCAAGAGTATAAGTATAAGCTTATTTTTATAAAACTCAGCTGAACTTTTTCCCAGAGTAGTTGTAAGAAGAGTCTGTTTTATTTACTAATGTCAACTAGTTAGCAAGTGAGTTTGGCACAGCGTAAGCGCTTAATAAATATTTGTTAAATTAATGAATGGGGAAATAAATATAAGTGCAGTGAATGTTCTAATCCTTTCTTACTATTTACCGGTGAAGTGTGGCCCTCCTCAAATCAGTTAAGTTCTCTGAGCTTGAATTTCATTATCTAACATGAAATATTCTATAGTACCTTAAGACAGTTACAGAAAGGAGCAGAGCCAAAGGCCAACAGTATGGTGGGGATTGTCAGAGGTGAGGGACGCCTTTGATTTGCTATGACTCTGCCTTCATTCTGTCCCTCCCTCTGCCCCCACTTGTACCGCAGAGGCCTTGGCCTGCTGCACTCGGGGACTATGCCAAGGCTTAGGCACAGAGGGGGGAGGGAAAGTGAAAGAGCAGGAAGCCCTTGGATCCACCATTCATCCCTCTCCAGGGTGGATTAGTGTTTCCGTCTAAAGTTGGCATTTATATACTTGACTTCTCCTACATTTCCTCCCCTTCAGATTTAATGTCTAGGTTTGTCTGATTTTTAAACTGGGTTATTTGAATGTCAAACTTTCGATAACACTTTAATAGAGGTGTCCATTAACCCGTGCTAAATTAGAGCCCAGCGTCTGTGGAAATACATGTGACATCCACATGAATACCAAATGCCTTCATTAGGCGCGGCGTTTACACGATGAATACCAAATGCAGAGTCCAACTCAGGGGCACAGACTCTGCTCCCAGGAGTTGCCAACACATTTTTGTGTTTCCTCAGAGGTACCAGTCAGCCCTGTTTGCTGTTTATTTCCAGGTGACAAGATGTAGCAATGGTGGCTTTGGCGGAAATAAATAAAAGGCATCCTAACCCCCAAGTTCAGAGGTAGAGAAGCAAGGAGGCTGGGGCAGATCACCCAGGAGTCAGCAAGAGACCGCCCACTTAGTATGCAAGATGAATTCCAAACACTTCATAAAAGGCGATAACTTTCTTTGACCAATGAATATATTATTTATAAGTGATTCCAATGCCTTGTTCTCTCCCTCCTTCACGACCAGCCCCCAGCCCTCCATTTTCACAGTACGCTGTAGCACTTGTTCAATGATGAAGCCCCTCATGATAAATAATTTATAAAGCAGTTTACAAGTACATTATTTTTAGCAATAAGATAAGACCTGGAAGAAAGTGTTTTACTGATACACACACACACACACACACACACCCCATGGCTTCTAAGTAGCAAGATATCAGAACACCAATAAGTGGGGGGAAGGGGTGGGCACGAGGTGGTCCACAGAGCTGAGCCCTTATCCATGAGGCATAGGAAGTGTATGAAGTGCATTTCCATAATAAGCAAGAGAAAACCCACTGAAAAGAATCTTTTCTCTTAATTCTTGGTACATGGTTGCTAAGGTCTTTCACATGGTGTGATTCTAAATGAAGACATTTTTCCTATAATATCTAACTTGTCTTGAGCAGGTCCATTGATCTGGGCACAGTGTTGAGAGTTTTCCAAGAATTATCTCCTTTTCTCTTCACTATCTCTAGGAGGTGTGTGTTCTCATTATCCCCACTCTGTGAGTGAGGAAACCGAGGTGTCTCCAGGGCTTCAGTATTTCTTTCCTCTTGGAACTCCCAATCAAGTTCAAGCCACTCATTCCAGTGTTCATTCAATCACTGATATTCGACCGGTGTTTGTTAAGCTCCTATTCTGTGGCCGGTTTTGTGTCGGGAGCCAGGATGTGTGGACAGAAGGTACATCTATGGCAGTGCCGTCTAACTGAACTAGGATGCGAGCCACATAGATAATGGCCAATTTTCTGGCAGCCATGTTCTAAAGAAGGTAAAGAAAAAGGGTGACATTAATTTTCATGACATATTTTATTTAACCCAATATATTCTAAATAGTCTTATTTTAACATGTACTCAATATAAACATTATTTGATGAGATATTCTAAATTTTTTTTTTTTTGGTACTACTTTCTAAACCCAGTGTGTATTCTACACTTAGGACCCATCGCCCTTAGGACTAGCCACATTTCCAGTGCTGAGTAGCTCCATGTGCCTTGTGGCTATTGACCTGGATGGTATAGGGTCTAGAGAAAAACACAGGAGGCTGATGCAGAGGATGAAAATATCACTGTAGTGTGACCTTTGCTCTCACATCAGCACAGGGTGGGTCAAGGGCTAGTAACTCAAAGGCCAGGAAGGAGGAATTCAGCTGGGAGGGCATCGGGTTGGAGTGGGAGCCGATGGGATCAATGCCCCATAATGTCCATTATTCCCCACTCCCCTAGCACTTACTTAGCTGATTTCTCGTCCTTTTTGTACTTGTCCTGCAGTTTCTTTACTATTTTCTTTAAATTGAGTTACTTTTTAAACTTAAACAAATTCAGTCGACCGTGCAACTTTTTGATGCTACCATTAATGGAAAAGCAGGATTGATTGTTATAAATAAATTAAGCATAAAATAAATATGAAGAAAACAAAACAAAGTATACTAAGCTCTAGCTGGGTAGTCTTGCCTATGTAAAGCTCTGGGGTCTGCTTTATCTTTGTTTAAAAAAGTGGGGGTGCGTGGCTGGCTGGGTTGGAAGAGCATGTGACTCTTGATCTCAGGAGTGTGAGTTCAACTCCAATGCTGGGTGCAGAGATTACTTAAATAAATAAATAAAATAAACTTAGAATAAATAAATAAATAAATAAATAAATAAATAAATAAATAAAGGGGGTATATCAGGAGAAGGGACTGCTGCTTTAGACCGGGATGGGGCACGAGGGACCGTATTTATGCTCCTACTAGAACAACTGAAAACCAACAAAATATACCCCAGAATGGTTTTCAGGACCTGGACAAGAGGCCACCAAGGACAGGGATCCCTGAGAGGTGGTAAAAAAAAAATTACGTGAGCCCTGACATTGCCCAGCTTCCTATCTGGGGAATAATCTGCCTGATGGTGAGTGCGGCTGTGATCCCACCTAACCAATCTTAAAAGCAGGACCCAAAGGACCAAACTGCTTCCAAATAATTTAACTTCATTTGAGAACAAAGCTAAAAAAAGAAAAAAATTTACAGGAACATAAAAGTCGCCAGGCTGCAGTGCAGGGTGGGGAAGTCGAGGTGGAGCCTGGCACCTGGGGTGACAGAGCACCTGGGACGACAGAGCCTGGCACCTGGGGCGACCAGGGGGAGAAGGCAGCTAGCATTCCCAGGATGGGGGGCCTGGAGTGGGGAGCATTGTCTGTAGTGGGAACCCCAGATCTCTGCAGACAAGCATTCAGCGACGGCATGATGGGGCTCATTCATGAGAAGGGATTCAAGAGTGCCCTCTGCTCACACAGGCTGGGAATGCTGCCTACGCCCACCAGCCAGCCTGGAAAACCTCATGACTCCTGGAACACGGGGCCAAGTACATGAATGAGTGCTGCCTCAGGGGTAGGGAGGAATGAGACCTACTTTCAATTCTCTGATCCCACCTGACACAGATGAGAAGCAGGATCCCAGAGAATTAAACTGTTTCCGAATAATGACATCCAGGAATGAGCTAAAGGATATTTTGAGGAATATAAAAATCTCCTATACCCAACATGGTAAAACTGACAAGGTCTTGCCTATAATCAGAGATCACCGTGCATGCAAAGAAGTAGCACATTATGATCCCTGATGAGGAGAAAAGTAAATGGAAACTGAAACGAAACCCACACAGATGTTAAAATGAGAAAGAACATTTAGAAAGTTACAATAACTGTATGCCAATTATACCTCAATAAATCATTTTTTAAAAAGGGAGAACTCAGATAGTGTTCAAAAATGTTTGTCTAGTACTGAACGGTCTTCTTAATACAATCGGAGGAAGAGAAAAGGACTTGAACAGAGAATGACTTTCCATGTGCGGTGATGCTGCTCAAAGAGGCATCTGCATGCCACACAAATTCATCTCCCAGAACTGCTGCAGGAGCATCCCACACTCGGGGAAACTCTCGGCCAGACTGCGCTCAGGACTGGAGGCAAGAGCCTCTGGGCTTTTCCAGACACTGTAAGGAAGTCACTTGGCTGGAAAGTACAGAGCAAGGGAGAGACCAGGGAGATAGGCTTCTGCTGTGAGTGGGGGCTGACCGGAGACTTTTAACTATTTTGGCATGAGTTAGGAGAGCCTATTGGCTCAAAGACTGGCCTACGTTCAAATCCCTGTTCTTGTCCTGTTGGAGCTTTTGGAAACTGGACAAGTTAAATAATCTCTCTGAACATCCTTTCCCTCACTGATAACCTGAGAATAACAGCCACCGTCCAAAGGGATGATTTGAGAAGATTCAATTTTATAACGTATGTTGCTCAATGCTCTTTCTTCATTTCCTCACAGCACTCCACATCATCTGAGATTACTCTTTTTAGTTTGAGCTTGATATGGCTTGTGGATATCCCACGCCCCTTACCTTCCCATCACCAAAAGCAGGGGTTTTGTCTTTTCTGTTCTGGTTGTTATCTCCAGCTCTTGGTGTGTCCAGCACTTGGACAAGGGGTAGGTCCTCTGTGAATATGTGTTAAGTGAAAAGATGACCTCGGCAAGCAAAACACTACATCTGGAACACTGTAGATGATGGGCAGTTTAAAAGTAAGCGTTTATTGGGCGCCTGGGTGGCTCAGTTGGTTAAGCGACTGCCTTCGGCTCAGGTCATGATCCCGGAGTCCCTGGATCGAGTCCCACATCGGGCTCCCTGCTCGGCGGGGAGTCTGCTTCTCCCTCTGACCTTCCCCCCTCTCATGTGCTCTCTCTCTCATTCTCTCTCTCTCAAATAAATAAATAAAAAATCTTTTAAAAAAAAATAAATAAAAGTAAGCGTTTATTGAAGGTAGCAGGAGGGGAAGAATGAAGGGGGGAAATCGGAGGGGTAGACAAACCATGAGAGACGATGGACTCTGAAAAACAAACTGAGGGTTCTAGAGGGGAGGGGGGTGGGAGGATGGGTTAGCCTGGTGGTGGGTATTGAGGAGGGCACATTCTGCATGGAGCACTGGGTGTTAAGCACAAACAATGAATCATGGAACACTACATCTAAAACTAATGATGTAATGTATGGGGATTAACATAAGAATAAAAAAAAAAAAGTAAGTGTTTATTTAGGTTCTTAGAACAAGGCCAGGGCATCAAAGGTATTCGCCTGACTGTTCCACCAAGATCTTGCCAACTTGTCAGCTGATAATTGAGGCAAGTGTAACCAGTACTCTGAATTCCCCCAAAGTTCACTGTTTCAATCAAGGTCAAGCAAACTTTTTCTGCCTCGAGCCAGGTTGAGTCATAGCAGATTTAAGGAAAGAAGCAAGTAAATAAAATGTTCCATCTGATCTGCCTGGATGAACCACAGTCCTGGCCTCGGGAGCTGGCCCCCTGGAAGGGTCCAATAGACCTTGGCCCAGAAGAGATAGTTAATAATAAATTACAAGCATGGTGGGGCAACCATAGGGAGACCCTGCATCCCTTCCCCCGGCCCTCATGTTCACTCTCTGGCCTGTCCTACCTCATGGGCTTAATGGGCATCAAAGCAAAACAAATGCAATAAAACGTTTCCCTGAGCTAGGAGTGAGTTCAGTGATTCATTCCCATTCATTCTCTCTCCCTCTTAATTCTTCCTGCCAAACAGCTGATCATAGCTGACGGAAGAACAAAGGAAGAGGCATTTCAGGGAAGTCTCCTTTGCTCCCTAGCAAGAAGCAAGACCCCGCCCCAAGGCTTCCCAAGGCATAGTGATACATGCCATTTGGATAATGGGGCCACGCATGTCCTTCCAGTGGCAGGACACTAATGTGGCACCTTGTTGCTCCCTTTGTGTTGCCGCATGGTGGCTACGAAAATTTAGTTTTTAGACTCCCTGCTGCAGGGGACGTCGCTGACTGCTGACCCCCAGCTGCTGTCCTACACGGTGTCCCTGGCACGGGCACTTACGCCATGTTTCCCACGAGATGCCAAGGACTGAGTGTAAGTGGCGGGAATGAATGCAGGCTCATTTCTGCAAGATTCTGGACCCCTTTCATAGATGACCTTTTTTTTTTCTTTTTTCTTTTTTTTTAAGCTTTATTGAGGTATAATTGACACATCAAATTGTAATATATTTAAAGTGTACAATGTGATGATTTGATATATGTCTACATTGTGAATGGATTCCTACTGGCGAGTTAAATATTGTATCCATCGCCTTGCGTATTTACTACCCCCCTCCCTTTGTTTCTTTTTTGGTGAGAACACAAGTTCTACTCTCTTGAAAAATTCCAACCATACACAATACAGAATTACCAACTATAATTCTTATGTTAGACATTAAATCCTCAGACCGCATTCAGCTTATCACTGAAAGTTCGGATCCTTGTATAACAGGTGACTTTGGTTTGAGGAGTTGACATTGGCTCGGCTGAGACCCTGCTTAGAGGGCACTGCAGGCTGAGGGTCCTTTTTCCAATCCTCCTCCCTGCCCCTCCTCACATGCAGCAGGCTTGAAGGCTCCCCTGCCTTCCCCAGCAGCCTCTTCCTACTTTTCCCCACACCAAGTCTCCTTCTCAGAGAAGGATGCACACAGGTGGTGCCAGGCAGCATGATGGGCTTGGGGATGGTCTCATTCCCCATTCAGCTGGCAAACAGGATATCATCCAGAGTGGTGTGGGGTGCAGAGATAGTCCCTGGCGCACGTTGGCTGCCCAGTTGCTGAAAACCTGTGGTGACCTGAAAACGGTCTCCGTGGAAGGAAGCCCTTTCAGTGCAATGACTCAGACTTTGGAAAGACATTAAGGGGACAACGCCTACAAAGATGGTAGAGAGGGAAGAGTCATCCCAGCAGGTAGAGCTTGACATATTGGTTTGCTCACACAGCTGCAACAAAATGCCACAGACCCTGAGTGGGGCTTAAACAACCGAAATTTATTTCTAAAGGCCAGAAGTTTAAGATCAAGGTGTCTGTAGGTTTGGTTTCTTCTGAGGCATCTCCTTGGCTTGCAGATGGCTACCCTCTTGCTGTGTTCGCCCTCTGTGGACCCAGACCCCTGCTGTGTCTCTGCATGCCCATATTTTCTCCTTTTATAATGACACCACTCTGCTTGGATTAAGGCCTACTCTAGAAAAACCTCGTTTTAACTTAATTACCTCTTTAAAGACCTTATCTCCAAACATGGTTACTTTATGAGGTACTGAGAGTCAGGACTTCATCCCATGGATCTGGGGAAACACAGTTAAGCCCATAACACAGTCACCCAGGCACCTACCTTGTGTGGGGAGAGAAGCAGCCCAGGGTGAAAATATTTCTAGATGCTGAGGCAGTGGTCTAGCCCTCCAGTCAGGGGCCCGGAGGGAAAAAAGACTGGAAAGTCTGAGACCAGGAGTCTGGCATCGAGGCATGCAGATGGACATATGGGAGTGGGCAGACCGGGGAGGGACTTCTGTATCACACCTCGATCCCGCTGGAAAGCATTCACCATCACCATCTAGATGGGATGACTTAGCAGAGGACCACAGTCAGCTCTCCTTATCTGGCACCCCAGAACTGATCCAAGGAGCGCATGGATAGAATGGTCACAGCGACAGAAATGGAGGCTACTCTGGGCCCAGTCGTGTGGATTTCCAGGTACACAGGCCATTCCTGCTGCTGCCGCCCTGGGCATCTGACTTGCCACCAACAGGGACCAGCACTGAACCCCCAATATGGCACTCTACCTTGAGGAGACCAAGCCGCCATTTGTTGGCAAATAGGCTTCACGTGGCCCCTTCCATCCTGGAAGGGTGAACAGATAAACACCTGCTCTGAGTAGGGGCTTGCCTGTCCTGACCATTGAGCTTCATCAGTGCCACTGGATGCGGGTTCATGGAATGCCCGATCTGAGGCATGGCATCCCACACAGCACGGCATCTGACCAAGAGCCCTTTATCACAGTGGAGGAGGTACTGGAATGGGCTCTCATCCTTCCAGTCTACTGGCTTGGGTGGGCTTTTCTTGGAACTGCTCAGCAGTCTGAGACTTTTATGACCGAATCCTCCTTTCGTCCTCCACTCCTTGTCAGATATCGGAACTGCGACAAGATGAGAAACCTCTTCCTGCCTTCTCTAGCTCACTCTCCTTTTACTGCAAATAAAGCTCTTACCTTTCTGATCCTGTTTCAGCAGCTGCTTTTCTGAGCACCTGAGCTAACACGAATCTTTTCTCAAGGAAGAATGGCTCTTTCCCCGTCACCTCTATGTGGTCAGTTTCCATAGGCTGATTGATTTGATCTGCATCCTTTTATCGCCCTAAATGACTGTACTTACAAGTTCTTAATTTAACTGTGACTATTTCAAATGTATTAGTAGGTTTCTATCACCTTTTCTTTAGGAAAAAAAAAATCAAATTTTGGCTCGAATCATTGGACCACAATAAAAATCACAGAACTCTTCTCTTAATGTATTATACATAATTATATTTGAACTTTCTGTCTTAGGAGGAAATTAATATATTGTGCTAATGGATACATTCGAATTATTTCTAAAAACTTATCTTTTGGCATAGTAGCAGTTAGAATCTTAGACATTAATCTCCCATGACATCATATTTCATGGATTTTGTAATGTGTTCCAAATGTTATGTATCTTAAGTTTTAGTAATGACTCAGGGTGCTTTTCCCATCCAGGAAAACCAGAGTACCAATGTGTCCATGTACTTAACTTTCTGTATTTTAAAGGTATTTCCCTTTTAGGACAATACACACTCAGAAGTATAAAACAACAATCGATGGGTTCACAAAACATATGTGTAACTGATTTATTTGATGTACTTGGCTAATTTCCAATTAATTTAAATTTAGCTAATCTACACATTTTGAGAGTTTCCAAAGTATAGTATTTTCTCCCAATTTACCATAGGAAACAACTGACGTTTTTTCCAATTTAAAAATGATTCTTGATTTCCTTTAAATTCCTTTCTAAGCATTCCCAAATCTGTAGGCTATAACAAAAAAAGTGATAAAAACAATAAAAAAAAAAGATTTTATTTTTCCAAGCATCCCTGAAAGCACAATGTACTGAATTTCTATACTTCTTCTGCAACTCTTGAGGCTTCCAGAAAATTGTATGATTCTTGGAGACAGACACGACATTATTCTTCTTGTGTTTCTGTGGTCACCAGCAAAGCAGTGGGCAGGGAGTTAGTTCTCAATAAATGTTTGCTGTTTCTCTCTCAGATGCTCCCTTCCCATTTGGAGAAAAATCTTGCTCCAAGGAGCAAGGAGAGTAGAGATGGATTGTTCCCTGCACGGACAGAGCTTGTACGAAAAGGAAATGAGAAAAATTTGGAAGTCCCTGTAAAAAAAAAAAGAAAAAAACAGCTCTAAGCTTTTGACTTTCCAAAAAGTCTTACTGTTTTCCAACTAAAGCCCAGTGTTCTAAAAATCACGATTCCTTCTCCACTATACTCTGTGAAGTCCGCTTTTGATCAAAATAATGCTAGAAGGTTGCTCCCATGATCTGTTTAGCATCAAGATAAGGTCAGGCATTAATTAATGTTGAATTACCAAGAATTCCTATAGAAATGCATATGACATCTATATTATAACCATAATTAGCTAATTAACCAATCAATTATAATGATTAATGTGATCATAATGAATGTATGGCAAATGGTTATTAATTCCTAGAATTTCCAAAGTGAATGCATTAATCACAGTTGA
This sequence comes from Leptonychotes weddellii, assembly GCF_054177405.1. NCBI lineage: Eukaryota > Metazoa > Chordata > Mammalia > Carnivora > Phocidae > Leptonychotes > Leptonychotes weddellii. The sequence continues at coordinate 17,784,176 of NC_138378.1, read as the reverse complement.
ATCCGTGGTACAGGATAATGTGGGTGCCTAATTGTCTTTTTGAACTCTGGGTGTGATGTAATAATTTACATCTACTAGAACTTTTGCAGTTCATCAAACACTTGGCCACATGTTATCTTTTTTCCCCTTACAACAAACTCGTAAAGCACTGGAAAGCAAGTGTTATGATTATTGCTAATGTTTCCATTTCACGGGTGGCAAAACGAAGTTTCAGAGAAGTTGGATGATTTTCCCCGTATCACACCTTTTTGTGTTTCCTCTTTCAAATAGGTCTTCCAACAATCTTAGTTGGAATTTGGAGTTCTGGGACATGAACATTTATGCTAGGCTTTCCCCATAATTTCCCAGACCTTTTATTACATAACACTGTCTGGTGTTTACTTAAAAAATTAGTGAGCTTGTCATCATCAAATAGATATAAATGGGGAGACAATTTTACCACCGAATGAAAGAAATCCTGAGTCATCTAGGAGAAGAGAAGGGATTTTGGGGGCTGGGAGCCCAGTCCTTCTCCTGTGTGGCTGGAGTGAGCAGAAGGCTCAAGAATCACTGCAGCATCATTTTCCCTAATTTTCCTCCACTGCAAATCTTGTAGCACCTAGCACTGTTCCAAGCGCATAGTAACAATTTACAAGCTGCTTGCTGAATTGGACATACCTAACTGGATGAAGAACAAAACCAAGACTAACCAAAACAAAACAAAGCGGGAAAACCAAAATGCTGAAGGGTGCTTTGGAATCAGACACCAAGCCCTAGAATGTAATGAGATACCCATGCCTCTGCATTATTCAGTTATTCTCTGATTTTCCCTGGGAAATTATGTAACTGTTGAACACATGGTCACTATAAATGTGGAATAAGTCTATAAGGGAATGTAAGAGGAGATGAACATGAAGTGAGACTCAGGCATAGGCTTAGAATGGAAGGAAGAAGAGGGAGGCCATTCTAGATCAGAGGGATAGCATCTGTCCAGGGCAGAAGTGGGAGAGAAAACAGTAAAGAGGAAGGGCTTCCTGAAGTTAGGTTAGCACCAAGAAGTAGTGCGGGACAGGGTGCAACAGGAGGGCCAGTGGAGGGAGAGTTCCTGATGGAGGCACCTGAAGACCAACGTGGTTGTGGAGGCAGCACATGGTGGACGAAAGACCTAGACCAGCTGCAGCCAAAGATCACGGTTCGTATCAGTCTGCCAGAAATGCGGTCACACTGCTGGGTGTTGGAATAGTGGATGCACTTTTAGAGGTCTATTTCAAAGTCATTTACTCTAAAAACATCACAGACATTAGAAACTGACTTTGAACCTGCTGCAAACTTTGGCAAGAATCTTGATTAGTGACTTCAAGGGGATAAGTGACATCCATTCCCAAATGGAAGGGGCTGCCCAGAGGAGGATCCACAAGCCAGGATGTCCATGTTCACCTGTACCACACCTGGCTAGGGAGTGCGGTTCTTGCTTATCAAGGAAGATTCTTCGAGTGCAGTTCTTGCTCATCGAGGGAGACCTAGAGATGAAAGTCAGATTTGTAGGTGTAGTTAAGCGAGCCTGCAGTGATATGGCATGTGTTGTTTTTTTTTTTCTTAATCCATGATTAATTAATTTTCAACTAATTACTATGTTGTAGGCATAGACACCGAAGTTAAAGTACCTTTACCAAAATGTTATATTAATTCATTGTTCAGTTCATTTCTCAAGTGTTTCTTTCATGTCTAGTACACAATGGTGGATCCCAGGAAGACAAAGGGAAGGATGACATGTTTGTCTCTCCAGGAACTCATCGTTCAGTAGGGCAGGCAGACATGTAAGTGAACTGATGCCTTGTGGAGGTTTCATCCACCTGGCAAGCGTGGTTGTGGCTAAAGTATGCAGAGGGTATGGAGCAGAGAATATCTCCCTTACAGTCTGATCTTATTGAGGTTGATTCAGGTCTGCTTGCTTTAGATTATGTAAGCATGCTGGAAGAGGTTTACCAACAGTTCTCACCATATTTAACTGCATCCAGAAAGTTCTGTCACCATTTGGAAAGTGGGATCGTGTGTGGTGGTTAGGAACATAAACATGGAAGTCGAAGAATGTATTTCTTGGCCTTGCCCCTAACACTTATTGAGTGGGTTGCCTTCGATAAGTTAACCCTGTGATCATCAATTCTGTTTCCTATAAAAGGGCATATTGATACCTACTTTAGATGGCTAGCTGGGGAATAAATTAAAATAGAGTGTGTAAAGTACACAAAAATGCCTAGCAGTTGGTATCTTCATCTTGATACCCTAGAATGGAATCTGAGATGAAGTGCTAGTGTTTTCCTGGAGGATGTAGTCCCAAGGCTGGGAGGATGAGAGCAAATACGTATGTAGCCACTGTTTCATGAAGAGCCAGAACCAGCCATTCGGCCATGCCAGAGAACGCCGTTCAGAAACACCGTGCTCGAGAACAGTCCCACAGAGAGAGGCGTGCAGACGGGCTTATCTGCCAGATCGCTCCCATCTTCTGCCGCCCATCCGAGTTTGCCAGCCTGGTCTCAGAAACGTCACGTGTTGAGGCAGTTGCGGGGGGCGGCTGTATTCAGGGAGCCCCCAGATGGGGCTGGCCCGAGGAATCTCTGCTGTAGAATCAACGTGTTGCATGACTCCAGCCCGGGGTATCTTGTTTTTGCCTGATGCCTGGCTTTGATTAAAGGCATATGTCATGTTCAAAGGCCTCTGCTGAGCTCAGCCTCTGCGTGCCCTTATGTAATTAGTTTGTTTAAACACTGTCTCCCTTTATGTCAGGTCTTGACTGTGGCCCTAAGTACAAGAGTGTAATAGGATATACCTATAAAACAGATGTTGAACCTTAATGGATATGTTTTGAACAATCAATCGGAATTAAACTTTCAATAACTACTGTAAAACATGAAAACGTATCTCATTACATTAAGCAGAGCAATATGGCCTCTTACTGACTCTCCAGAGCTGTGGCTTCCCCAGATGGGTTGAGTATCAGAATCAACGAGTGGGCATTTTAAAATTCAGATTCTTGGGCCCCCATTCATCAGATATTTTGATTCGTGGATCTGGGATAGAACTTGGGCATCTGAATGTTTTAAGGGTCCCTTGACATTTATGATGTGCAGCCAGGTTTGGAGGCCCTGAGCCTAGAGACAATCAGAAGTGGCCATTTATAGACAATTTATTGTGTGTAATTAGAGATCAATGCTTTCATTATTTATTTTTCATCCCTTGATTGATGGATGGATGGATCCATTCTTCATTGGCTTACTATCCTCTGAGCAACTGATAAGCACAAGTTGCTGGACTAGACTCTCTTGGGATATAATATATGTTTGCCTAAGACTATGCTTCTGCTCTAAAAAGTGTCTTCAGCTTAGCTGAGGGATAGGAGGCCACACGTTTATTCAGCACGCAGTCTGTCCCACGCGTGTACTATCCACTTTTACATTCAACATCTTCTAACAGGCCTAAAGAGAAGCCAATGTTATCCTCACATGACAGGGGAAGATCCTGAGTTCACATAGTGTAAGTAACATGTCCACGATTACTCTGTTAGTAAATGCCAGCAGTGAGGGGAAAAGATGTGTGCAAAGAAAATACAAACATACTGAGAGAGAGAAACTGATAAATCTTGTAAGGCCGTCAAGATAAGGAATATAGAGGGTTAATAAAAGGGGGTCACTTCCAGGGTGACTGGGCAGAGGGGAGAAGACAATTGCTCGAGCTTAGAAGAACACAGGGAAAACATTTCAGTCAAACTGGATTTTTAAGGCAGGAGTTCCCCAACCGGGCAGGAAATCTAAGTCATCTGCGAGCTTTAAAAACAATTCTGCCAAGATGTGGAAGCAGCCCAAGTGTCCATTGACAGATGGATGGATAAAGAAGAGGTGGTATATGTATACAATGGAGTATTACTCAGCCACAAGAAAGAATGAAATCTTGCCATTTGCAATGACATGGATGGAGCTAGAAAGTATTACGCTACATGAAGTCAGTCAGAGAAAGATACACATGATTTCACTCATATGCGAATTTTTTTTTTAAAGATTTTATTTATTTATTTGAGAGAGAGAGAATGAGAGAGAGCACATGAGAGGGGGGAGGGTCAGAGGGAGAAGCAGACTCCCTGTCGAGCAGGGAGCCCGATGCGGGACTCGATCCAGGGACTCCAGGATCATGACCTGAGCCGAAGGCAGTCGCTTAACCAACTGAGCCACCCAGGCGCCCTCATAT
>NC_138378.1:17771750-17779858 GCF_054177405.1 Leptonychotes weddellii | reverse complement strand
AGAGAGAGATCAAGAAACAGACCCTAGGGGCGCCTGGGTGGCTCAGATGGTTAAGCGTCTGCCTTCAGCTCAGGTCATGATCCCAGGGTCCTGGGCTCGAGCCCCGCATCGAGCTCCCTGCTTGGCGGGAAGCCTGCTTCTCCCTCTCCCTCTACTGTTCCCCCTGCTTGTGCTCTCTCACTCTCTCTATCAAATAAATAAATAAAATCTTAAAAAAAAAAAAAAAGAAAGAAACAGACCCTTAATTCTAGAGAACTGATGGTGACCTGAGGGGCAGGGGTGGGGGATGGGTGAAATGCGGGAGGGATGGGGATTAGGGAGCGCACTTGTCCTGATGAGCACTGGGTGTTGTATAGAAGTGTTGAATCATGGGCACTTGGGTGGCTCAGTTGGTTAAGTGTCTGCCTTCGGCTCAGGTCATGATCCCGGAGTCCTGGGATCGAGTCCCGCATCGGGGTCCCTGCTTGGTGGGGAGTCTGCTTCTCCCTCTGACCCTACCCCCTTTTGTGCTCTCATTCTCTCTCTCTCTCTCAAATAAATAAATAAAATCTTAAAAAAAAAGAAGTGTTGAATCATACTGTACATCTGAAACTAATATTACACTATGCTAACTAACTGGATTAACTAACTGAATTAAAATAAACAAACAAACTGATTTTTGGAGCGCCTGGGTGGCTCTGTTGGTTAAACATCGGACTCTTGATTTCGGCTCAGGTTGTGATCTCAGGGTCTGGGACTGAGCCCCGTCTCGGGCTCCAGACTGGGTGCACGTGGAGCCTGCTTGAGATTCTCTCCCTCTCTCTCTCTCTCAAATAAATATATAAATCTTTAAAAAAATAAAAATAAATAAAACCCGATTCTGATTCAGTGGGTGTCAGGTGAGGCCTCCGGAATCTGTATCGTTTTAAAAGCAAGTGAAGTGGTTCTGAATTATCAGCTGGGTTTGGGAGCAAGCTACTCATTTACAGAAGGGATAAAGTCAGCAAAGTGCTTTCCGGCACTTACTCAATATGTCACCTCCCTCCGCATGGAATCCTGTCACTCAGGAGTCCTCTGTGTTTGATTTATCAGTAAACCCTCCCCTCCCCGCACCCAGGGTCTCGCTCTCATTCTGCTCTCCCTTCTTTGACCTCGACGGTCTGTGGCTCTGTGGCTCCTCTTTGGCCTCAATGGTCTCGCTCCTGAATTAAAAACCTCTAATCTCTGCTTCTTCATTATAGTCAGCCTCCACTCATGACAGCTTTTATTCTCTTTCTCAAATTCGACTAATCACGGCATAAGATGGCCATAAACTCAGTTAAAAACGGTTCCACAATCCCCATTGTTGGATTCCTCAGGATGGCCTTCAACCTTTTCTCAGTCTGGTGCCAAATCACTTCTCCGTTTATTTGTTCATTAATTTACAAATGTATTTGGTGCGTATGACGTGCAGATGCTGTGCTAGATGCTGGTAAGCCAGTGACGAGTAAGACCGTTTTGCAGTTCATGAGCTCACACAGTACAAGAAACACGGCCAAGAGATAAACTCAGGGCATTGGGCAACACAGAAGAGAAGCTTCCAACCTGATCTGCAGGAGTTGGGGAGGGCTTCCTGGAGGACAGGGCCTGAAAGACCCAAAGGGGAGTTCACCTGGTAGAAAGGGAAGGGCAGCTGTGATAGGGCACAGGAGGAACGAGGGCACAGTGCTAAGAGGGAACATCATTTGTTTAGAAAACTTTCGACAGTTCTGCAAAAATTGCAGTTGTGGAGGGGGTCAAGGACTGAGAATTTATGAAACACAAATATAAACATGATTCTAAGACTGATTTTGGGAAGAGTGGGTGCAATGCCCAGATCCACATCGAACTGAATAGATTGAAATAAATTTTGCATTTCAAATGCAAAAGTTCATACATTGCCCTGAAACCCAACTATGCTCTCACAGGCTGGGAGGATGTGGCCCGGTGTCAGAAGCACATACGGAAAATGTTCAGAGTTGAGCTGATGTCAAAAGTACAAAGCGGCCCCCTGGATGGACTATCTGAGAACAGAATGTCCAGAGGTCCCAGGACACTTGGGTTCTTGTGTTCAGGGTTAGATTCATAGCACAAATGGCACAGAGAGACCGTGGATGCTCAGAGGTGGGTTACTGGAGAGGAGAAGGGTTAACCCATACCCATGAGGAAATCTTGGAGGATTTGGGGCTGCTTCTCCTAGAGATCCTTACAGCGGATTGTCCAGAGAGCCGCTGTGCGCAGGAGGAACTGACCTCTAGGGGGCAGGGCTGAGTCCAAAGGGCAGTAGTCACAGGTCTCTGATCTCCCAAGCGCATAAGGAAGAACTTCCTACTGGCAGGAAATGTCTTCCCATCAAAGAGAGCCATGTACTGGATAAAGGATAATATGCAACAGCATTTCCTTATTTATTTTTAATACCCACTTTATTGAGGTGTATAACTGACATTCGTGAATCTGTACCTATTTAATGTATACAACTCAGTGAGTTTGGGGGCGAGGATGCAACCTTGAAACCATGACCACCGTCAAGACCATGAATATATCCATCACCTCCAAAAGTTTCCTCCTCTAGCTTTATTATTATTATTAATTTTTTTTGTGGTAAGAACACTTTACGTAAGATCTTCCCTCTTAGCAAATTTTAAGTTTATGGCAAAATATTGTTTGGTATAGGCACTGCGCTGTGTGGTAGATCTCCAGAATGCACTCATCTTTAACTGGGATTTTTGTACCCTTTGACAACTGCTTCCCCATTTTCCCCCTCCCCTGAGCTCCCAGCCCCTGGCAACTATCATTCTACTCTTCACTTCTATGACTTTGACTATTTTAGATTCTATGTGTAGATGAGATCATACAGTTCTGTCATTCTGCGTCTGGCTTATTTCACTTAGCACACTATCCTCTGAGTCTATCCACATTGTTGTAAATGGAAAATTTTCTTTCCTTTTTTTAATGGCTAAATAATATTCCATCGCATGTATATACCACATTTGCATTATCTATTTATCCATCGAAGTCCATTTAGGCTGTTTCCATATCTTGACTATTGTGAATAAAGCTGCAATGAACATGGGAGGAGTGCAGATATATCTTTGAGATCCTGACTTCAATATATGTATATCCCCCGAAGTGGGATTGCTAGAGCACTTCATTCCCCTGCCAGGTCTGAGTTTCTGATCACAGAAACCACTTTTTAGTAAAGGGAGGGTCGAGCAATATTTAGAGTGGGCAAAGGAGTTAGGAGGATGTTTTCTGTAACAGACCAGTTAAATATTCTCAATTTTGTGGATTACTTGCTTTCTGTAGTGACCACACAAATCTTCTTTGTAGCCAGGAAGCCGCCACAGACAATAAATCTGCTAAAAAAAACTTGGCTTACAACCAAAGACAGGGGGCAGTGTTTCACCCGCAGGCAGGATTTGGATCTCCCCTGTATCAGCAGATGGCAAGAGCCCCACCTCTGAAGTTCTTTGGGCAGCTCTGAGGGTTTGCACTAAAATGATCTTCATACATGCAGGCAATCTCTGCAGAGAACTTAGAACTTATAGAGAAAACAACTTAGATCAATTCTCCTTCTACAGACAAGGAAAATGAAGCCCCCCAAAGAAAGGGACTCACCCCCAAATATAGAACTAGGTAATGGAGTTGGCTTTGCTGCAAGCAATAGAATGTGTTGCTTATTTTCCTTATAGCTGCATACTCGGGAGATAGGAAAAAAAAAACCACTTGTTTTTATGGTTTGTAACAAAAGTCTTCAAACTTTCATGCCTTTGATGAAAGTCTTTCCTTTTTTTTTTTTTAAAGATTTTATTTATTTATTTGAGAGAGAGAGACAGAGAAAGAGAGAGCATGAGCAGAGAGAAGGAGAAGCAGATTCCCCACTGAACAGGGAATCCTGTGCGGAGATCGGTCCCAGGACCCTGAGGTTATGACCTGAGCCAAAGGCTGACGCTTAGCGAAATGAGCCACCCATGTGCCCCTGATTAAAGCCTTTTCTAACTGGTTCTGGAGGCTTCCTCTGGATGGGTGAGCCTGCTCCCCTCCAGTAGATTAACATGTGCATTATGAATTCACTGTCAATGTCAGCAGGCGAGCTTTCCCAATTTTACAAACATCGTTTCTTTCAGGAGCTGGAAATGTTCTCAAAACTGTCCTGAAAGCAAGTAATGCTTTCGGTCGTTGTCACCTTCGTGAAGAACAAACTGCAACTTTGCTTTCTGACTTCATTCTCCCGGTGACATTTTTCACACAGGCTCTGACAGAGACAGCAATTATAAAGACATCCAGGTTGGCATTCAAGGATTCTTGAAGTTAACAAATTGTCCAGGGATAAATGACAATGAAGTTGGCAGACTATACATTCCTTCATGAAAATGCACACAGAGGGGTTCGGAATCAAGCCCTGAGAAGAGGCTAGCTGCCGCCCACATTCCTGGTGGGGGTGTGTTGGGGTTCCCCCCAGTACTTACCTCCTCAGGAGACCATTTGCCTTAGGCTGGCTGGGCTGTGGATGCCTCAGCAGGTCTGAAAGTTTGGAAGTTTTCAGAGAAAAATAGTGAAAAAATACATACCTAAGCAAATATTGTATAGCTTCTGGATTTGCAGACGATGCTCAGGGGTGGGGATGGTGTTTATTCATATTCCCTCCTGCATACATCTGCCAATCGTCGGCCCCCCGCTGCCCGAAGTCTCTCCTCCCTGGGCAGCCTCACAACCTCTACATTCTAGCATTTTGGTTTCATTCTGCTGCTTCCCCATTCAAGTGTCCTCATTTCCAGGGGTTCAGCATCCCCGTTCCATCTGCCTGGGATCGCCTCCCCAATTTCCCATTGAGCATTTCGGCCCCGAGTCACCTTTTCTGTGAAGCCCTCTCTGTTTCATTCCCAGGAGAACCATCTTCATTCATGATGGAGATGGAGCTGGGGGACTCAGGAGTCCTGGGATTGTCTAAAGAAGCTTGACCTTAGAATGTAGAGGTTATACAGAACTCGCCCCGCCCCCCAAGTCCTAGGGACAGTTGCCTGTGAAATAACTGAGTCCATAATGAAGCAGGAAGCCCAAAGGTGCACGACCAAGTGCTGATGGAACAAAATCAGTAACTTAGTGCTGCTCAGTGCTTCGTGCTCAGTGCTTATTGTGTGGGGGAGTAGCTACTCACATAATGTTCACAATTCAGGATCCTGAAGTCGTGTGCTATTATGCAAACCCTGTTTTATAGAGGAGTATGTGGACAAATAAGTTTAGAGCTTTTCCAAGTTCTCACAACTAGTACAAGTGATAAATAAGCCAGGAATATCAAAGGCTGCAGGGGGCCAATGTGAAGGGAGGTTGGACCAGGGGCTTGGAGGGGAAAGACTGAGGAACGCCTAAACCTCGGGGCTATCATCACCATCCCGGTGCCCTGAAAATTTAAAGGGTAGCCTTCCCCAGGCCTTCTTCCTGGGGTGGTAGCTGGAGTTGGTTAGAGTCATTTTCTAGACATTTCCTAACTCTCAACCCCTCAGCCATACTCCTGAGTGCAGAAGGGCTGATACTGCTCCTTATTCCAGGGCACTGGTCCTGGGTCTGTCCTGGAAAGAGGAGGCTGGCCCTGCAGACCAGGCAGAGGGGAGCACTGAGGAAGGTGGGGAGGGTAGGGGTGAGGTGAAGAGGCAGGTGGTGAGATGGGTGGGAGGTTATATCGAGTGTGGACAGGTGTAGGTGGGAGATTGTGGGCTTGATTATCCTTTCTTCATCAGAGACAATAACAAGACCATTATGAAGAGCTTACTGGGTCGCACGATCTGCACTTGACTTGGGGTAGCATGCTTAGTCCTCATCACCACCCCCATTTTGCTGAGGAGGAGGGTAAAGCTGAGAGCCATGGGACCCGAGGTTGCATAGCAAATAAGAGGCAGGGCCAGGATTCAAACCCAGCTCCTCACTGCTCTGCTCTACTCCCCAGAGAAGGTGCAGCCTGGCAGCCCAGGCCAGGCTAGGGGAAGACCCTGGGGGTGGGGGCAGTCTGGTTCTCAACATCTTTCTGGGAAATCAGTGCTGGTTACTGACAGTAAGATGTTGGAAGGTGCTGTGAAGTTCCATCTGAGATAGTTCACTACAAGCTAGTTCTGTCTTGGTAGGAGAGAAAGACTAGCCATGCTGTTGGTAAGTAACATAGCTGTGTGTGTCTCTCAAATATCCAGGACTTGATGCAGGGCCTGTCACCATGGAGACACATAGTCAATGGTTCTTGAACACAAATGGAAGGAAGTCATGAAGAACGCAACCAATATGGCTGGCTCTGACCTCTGATCTCCCAGTCTCAGGTAACTCCCACTCCAAACCTCGGAGAAAACCCCAGTAGCAGAGTCTCTCTCTCATGTCTCAGGGCATCCATCTCCTCCCCTGGTTTAAATGCCACTCAGCCTAGGTCTGTAACCAGATATTTCTACCATCACCCCACCATTCCCCTCAGGCTCCTAGCCGGTCTCCTGCACCCACTACTCACCCTCCTAATAATCTCCAGCTCAGAACCAGCCCAGCCATTTTCTCTTCCCCTCCTTCCCCGGGTCTGGAAATGCCCCTGAAGAAAAATCCCATATGTGTGAAGTGATCGTCTTTATGAATGTGTAATTCCAATCTCCCCAAATTCCTGGACTTCAAAGTTATTTTACTTCTTTCCCATCAACTGCCACAGGCATTTGAGGGTTTGGAGGGTGTGATGGAAAGGGTAAGGAAGATGACATGGTTTACTTGGGGTTTGTCAGTAATAAGTTTTCACGTTTTGTATTGATGAACAGAAATAATTTTTACCTCCCCCAAACCAAACAGACCCTTAATTCCAGTTTTACCACATACATTATGTGCTTTGGACAGAATCCTCATGTTTATGACACTGGACAGTTGTTTTTGTCTGGCTGCTAGGTGGGATGGGACAGCCCCACATTTCCCTCAAAGCTACATTCATGTCTTCCGCCTGAGCATTCTATAATGTCATTTATCCCCATCACACATTTTGCATCCTCTTGTCTCAGATCAGCTTGATTCAATTTAAGTGCTGCCCTCCTCACTCCCAGCATATGGACTTGCATCTCTGTAGGTAGCTTTTGCTATCATAGTCCTTAAACTTCAGTGTGTGTGAAAATACCAGAAGGTTTGTTCACACCCAGATTGCTGGGCCCCCTCCCCAGGGGTTCTGATTCACTAGGTTTGGGATGGATAAAGAATTTGCATTTCTAGGACACCTGTGTAGCTCAGTCTGTTAAGTGTCTGCCTTCGGCTCAGGTCATGTTCCCGGGGCCCTGAGATCGAGCCCCACATCGGGCTCCCTGCTCCGAGGGGAGTCTGTTTCTCCCTCTCCCTCTGCCTGCCACTCCCCCTGCTTGGGCTCTGTCTCTCTCTCTGTCAAATAAAGAAATAAAAACTTAAAAAAAAAAGAATTTGCATTTCTAACAAATTCACTGGTGAAGGCAGTGTTGCTGGTCTAGGGAACCCACTCTGAGAATGACTACTGTATGCTCTTCTTGCCTTCTCAACCTCTATCCCAGATACACAGGTGTCCCCTCACCGGCTTGTGGCTGGTCTCTCCTGCTGGGGACACTGATCATTTCTTCCCAAAGCACGTGTAGAAGAGTCTCGATGAGCCAGGCCCTGGAGCTCCATCTCATTAATTCAGCAGTAAACCCGGCCGAGTTGGACCCTGCCCTCATGGAACCTTCACCGCACGTGGCAAGAGAAGCATCTCTGAGGGTGAGAAGGAGTGTGATTAACTCTGAATGGGTGAAAGCGTTTCTTTCACCAGACTGATGATGGGAGCATGTGACAGAGTTTGTCTACATGATGGTGAACACGGATAGATGCTGGAATTGTCAGGTAAGCAGTCAAGTGGTTCCCCAAACACTGGGACAAAAGAAGAGAACTTGACTTGTTCACATGAGGTATTCCAGCAAACAAGGCTTCTTTCCCTTTGCAAACTGATCTGCGGGCCTCTGTAGATGTCAGCGTGTTATTTGCCTAATAGAGTTGTCTACTCCTCGCTTTCACATCTTTTGCAGAGTATTTTGGTGAGATACACCAAAAAAAAAAAATTATCTATCTATCTATCTATCTATCTATCTATCTATCTATCTATC
>NC_138378.1:17709659-17771250 GCF_054177405.1 Leptonychotes weddellii | reverse complement strand
ATCTATCTATCATCTATCATCTATCTATCTACACATACAGGAAGGTTGGCAGGGAGGTACAGCAACCACCTTTAAGGCAACTCTTAAATCACTTGATCTTTTTGAGCTCTTGCTCAGATAGGAAACTCAGGGCTCTGCCCTCCTGTCCCCAGTGGAGCCGGACGGAGGTGGGGGGGCCGTACAAAGCCAACACCCGCGGTTTCCCTGCGGCAGCCCAGAAAGCACTTGTGAATGTGGCAGCAAATGAGGTCTGAAGTCGGTGCATAGAACAATCAAATCCATCACAGCCTTGGAATGGCCCCTCATGACTCAGGGACTGTCGCAGCACGCTGCACACACAGAAGCAGTCGTGGAGGGAGTGACAAACTGAGCTCGCAGAGTCTGCTAAATCCATTCTGGCAGCCGGAGGAATACATTTCCAAAGCCAAGTCACATCATTTTCCTTGAGCTCATTTGACTGCAGGCTAAGAAGCTATTGCAGAAAACAAAGATATGGTGAGGGGGCGCTGGGATGATGAATATTAATGAACTTAATTCTCTGGTTTGTGGTTGGTGTAGGACTGGTAGGATGTGAAGGTGGATGGAGACGAAGAAATTCAAACTGATGTTTCAAAATGGACGGATGGTGTTGGCCACCCGCCATCCACCTAATACTTACCGTGGGCCTACTACATGCCTGCTGCTGGGGCTTGGTGCAGGAACACCCTCCTTCTGTCCTCAGGGACCTCATAGTCTATTGGAGACATAACTGTACAAGTAATTGTGATAGTTCAGGGCTTTGCTTTGCATTATTGAAAACACACGAAGTAGAGGGGAAGTCAGGGCACCCCAGAAGATGTGACTGCTTAAGAAAGACCAACTTCCCCCAGCAGGCATGTCAACTGGTGCTTCTTGAGGGATGAGCTTGAAATTTGGTTCAACCCGGCACTGCAAAGGTATAGTAACCAGACCTCCCGATTTCCCAGCAAAGTCTTGATTGGGCCCATGGCTCCAGATGCCTTGTAACGTGGGATGAATTGAGTCCCACTAAAAGATACGCCCAAGTCCTCACCTCCAGTACCCGTGGACGGGATCTTGCTTGGAAATAGGGTCTGTGTCGATGTCATCAAGTGAAGATGTTGTCGTACTAATTCGGAGGCACTGTCCTAACTCCAGTGACTAGTATCCTTATAAGGAGGCCATGTGAAAACATAAAGATATAGGGAGCCATCGCAGAGGGGAGAAGACTGTATGAAGACAGACAGACATTGGAGAGATGAAGCTACCAGCCAAGGGATGCCAAGGATGGCTAGCAAGCACCAGAGGCCAGGAGAGGTAAGGAGGGATTTTTCCCTGGAGGTTTCAGATTCTTGTCTACCACTACCTTGATTTCAGGCTCCTTGCCTCCTGAACTGGTAGAGGACAAATTTCTGTTGCTGTAGGCCACCCAGTTTGTGGTAGTTTGTTAGAGCATCCCTAGGACACTATTATAGCCCCACGTTTGAATTTTTATTCAAAACATGTGTCTGTATTTTAGTGTTCCTAAAATCTAAAATGAAGCTGGGAAGATGACTTCTAGGGTTCTTTCTTGCCCTCTGTCCCTGCTGAACCCTTCCTGGATCCAGTTTCGGAGCAGGAAGTTTACTCCTACCTCCACTTGGCCTGGCCACCCCATTGACCACACATCTTCAGTTTCTCTTGGAGGCTGTGGAGGGGCCCCTGTCCTAACCAGTCAGCACTCACCACACTGGATTTGATTTCAGGTGGATTCCAAGTAAAGTCTGAATATTCCATTCCTCCAGGAAATGTACTGACTTCTCTGCCTTGGATGAGGCCAGAACCTCCTGGCAGGTATGTTCGAAACTGTTAAAGAGAACGATTTTTGTAATTGTAGACACTCGACTGGGATAGCATTCTCAGATGACTGCCATTTGCAGATTATATTAGCATATACATTTGGGAAACCATTTTGTATTTTTATCAATCTCTATAAAAATGTTTGGACCCTCAGATTCAATAATTCAACTTTCAGGAATCTACCCTGAAAACAACCCCAAAATGCAGACACAGCTGTCACCACAGTGATGTCTTCATGGTAGGAGAACTGAAATCAGTCAAAATGTCCAAGAGTCGAGGAATGGCTTAGTAAACCATTACAATGCATTCATTAAAAAAGCATATTATGCAGCTACTTAAAAGAATGACCTTGGACATTATGTAACAACATTGAAATGACTGTAATGTGATGCTAAGTAAAAGGAACAAGTTGAAAAAATTGTGTACCATGCTGATAATTATGTTACGTATCCACTGAAGCCTGGATGGAAGGAAATACACCAAAACGATAATTTTATTTGCATTTGTTCTTAAGAAATCTCTTTTCTCATCTCTGCTTTTGAGTTTTTCTGTAATGAGTTTTTATTTTTGAAATTTAAAATACAAAGGAATAGACCAGTAGAATAATTTAGTTATGTGTTTAAAACTGATGGAAAATCGCGAATCATTTTTATCTGTTCATTAATTAAACACCGGTTGCTATTTCACGTGAACATGTAAAATAATCTTGCCTACTCTTACCATATATTCTATAGGGAAATTACCTTCCTTTAAACTATGATTTCTGGCCACCGAATCCAGCGCACTCTCTGTTTTTGTAGATAGAGTTTATAGGAACATAATTACATCCGTTTATTTAAAGCTGCATTATAACAGCAGAGTTGAGTAGATCATATGGCCCACAAAGCCTAAAATATTTAATCTCCGACTCTTTACAGAATGTTTTTTGACCCCTGCTTTAAAACAGTCTTCCACTCTGACTTCAAATAACTCCAACTGATCTTCTCCACTTAACATTCCTGATAGAAAAATTGATCTTTTGGGATGGGCGACTGACATTAGCTGAATCCATGAACCCAAGTCTTGATGGTTTTTACACTGGCATTTATGAGATGACTTACCTTGGATGTGGTTGGAGAGATATCGTATCTTGCTGGAAAATTCCAAATTTGTTTCTTAAACTGTGACATCCATGCTTCTGGACACATCCCCTCCCACCCCAGCCAAATAGGTTCTGGATAACTACCTCCCGCCTCCATGCTAAATCCACTCCACATCATTAAAACAAAGGTCCAGCGTATTGGTATGATTGTTATTATCCACTTCAACAGATACGATTGAATTCGATTAGCAATATAGCAGGGAGGTTGCTCCTCCAATGGCTGCATAGTCTTACCCAAAAGCAGTTCAAGTTCATTAAAATCACTATTATCTGACTCTCAATTAAGTGTGATGATAATTTAATTAACAATGCCCACTTAATTGTTGGTGGCAGGAAACGGAGACCGACAGTCTCCATGGTGGCTAAGGCAGCTTTACCCTGAAATGCAGGACAAGGTTTCTGAACCAACAAGCACAATGAATTCTGTACACTTCTTTGGCATAGGAAAGACCGGAAATAAGTGAACTTGGCTCTGCTTAGGAAATCTAATTTTGACCTGGCATGGTGATGCTGAGGATTTATACCAGGATGCCCAAAATGAAGATCCCAGCTCAGCAACCTGGATGCTTTTCATTAATTTCATTCATTTATTCATTCATTCATTCATTGGCTTTCTCTCTCTCTCTCTCTCTTATTCTTTCTGTCCCCTCCCTTCCAACATCTTTAAAACTTTAAACCTGTTCTATGAAGTACTAGGTGCTTTGTAGGATACCAGAATGAGTAAGAAGACGCCATCTTTTTGACTGGAAGAGACCGGGGCAGTCTGAATTTCAAGAAAAGGAACGATAATGTTAATAAGCAGTTTGCTGAGCCCTTATCATGTGCCCAGCACTACGCGGAGTGCTTCAATCTCATTATTTTATGTTCACAAAACCCTGTGAGTTTGGTAATATCATTTGCATTTTACCAATGAAAGGAAGCTGGGGCTTCGGGAAATCTAGTAACATCTCCAGGGTCACAAGGCTAATAAAGGGCAGAACCTAGATACAGCACTGATTTGTCAGATGCCCTTGCTCTTAAAAACTGGTAAATGCTTCCTCTTTCCCACTCTTAACTACACAGAATGGCACCTATCGGCACCTCCCCTTAGTAGACCCACATTTTTGTGCCTCCTGAGAAGGGCAGGACCCTCAGCTCAGGGGAGCCAGGTCCCTATCTTTTATTAAACGTCCTTTCTTGCTGCTCCAGACCTCCCAAGTGGGAAGTCAAGTACCTGGTGTGATGGCCTGCCAGGGTCTAGAAGAGCAGGGCTCTTCTCCCATTGAGACATCACCCAGTGACCTGGGCATTCAATTCTTTCTCCCCAGGCCTCCAATGTTCCACCTCAGATGACCGCCCCCCCCACCAAGACACAGGGACCATGCTTCAGCACACTCCATCAAGCCCTGAAATTGTTCAAACCCTGGTAAAAAATGCACATGTGGATTTTTTCCAGAATACTTCCATAGGTTTCAGCAGACTCTCCAAGAAGTCTGTACGAGGTTAATAAAAATGCATCCAGCCTCTTCAAAGGTATTTCTCAGATCAATGACCCACGGACCACCGATGTCATCTTGTTAAAAATGCAGATTCTCGGGCTCTAGCCTAGACTGGGCTCTCTGGCAGGTGCCACCCAGGAATCTGCATTTTTGAGCAAATACCCTGCTCAAGAAATCCTGACCTTTCAGGTGCCAGCTCCAGGCTGTGGTGCCACTCGAAGTCCTGGATTCAAGTCTTCCTCTGACCTTCAGAGGATGGGATCTGGGTTTGGAGGAAAGCCAGGGTGCTTCTGGGGTCTGGTGGGGCTGGAGGGGAGGGGCCAGGGAGGCAGCAGCTCTTTGCAGGTGCAAAGGAGCAGTGGATTTCTCAGTGGCCTGCTCCCTGGGGCTTTATTCTGTCCATTGTTCTCCGCAACTATGATTGCTGTCAGTGTGTGGGAGAACCTTGTTTCAAACAGTGTGACCAGCTTTTGTTTGGAACAGCCCCTGGGGCTCTGTTTGCAAGACCCACTGGAGGCCTTTGAGGCCAGGCTTACAATTTCCTCTGTTTGGGGGGCAGAAGGAGCAAGAGTTGACCTTTCCTCAGCTTTCTGCAGCCTTGCTAATGTTGGCCTTTGTGTGTGGCCAAATCTTTCTAATCCCCCAGAGCCCCTCAGGTAGCTCAGCACCAGGAGCTTGTGACTGAGTGGCCCTGAGGCCCTGGGCAGGAGGCCCTCACTCCGGCCCTTGTGCTTGCAATGCCAAGGTCAAAGACAGTCGGGCACCTGTCACCATACTGACCACAGTTACACAGCTCTGGGGGGTGAACTCCCTGCCTCAGGTCACAGAGGAGTTCGTGACACCAGACTCACTTCTGACAGTCAGCCAAGTGGCTCAGTTCCAGGGTCCCTCCGTGCCCCACACGGCAGACCCCCCGCCACTTTGGTCGCCCACCCCACTACCCTCTTTCAGTACCTCTGGGTCAGAAAACCGTGTGAAGGCTCAAAAACACCAGGAATTCCTCCTGAGTCCTAGTTATTGAGGGCCAATTTCCTGGAATTTTCTCCCCCGAAGTTTCTAAAGTTTGAAATGAGCCACATAGAAGCCAGTCATTGATCATTTAGTGAGTATTTATTGCAGGTGGAGCCTACGTAAGGTAAAGGGCATTCCCTGGAGATGATATACTTCCCTCTTCTTTACCCCAATCCTTCTTTACCCCATTATCCTTCCTTTGGAGAAGTTTCTTGGCCTCCCAACTGGTCAGGAACCCTGGTCACTGCTGATAGCACTTTATAGCACTTATCTGCCCGTAATCATACATTTTTCCACACAATTCTTTAAATTAATGCCTGTCTGCTCCGACCCGACTGTGTGCCCCTGGAGGGCAGGGACCCTGCTTAGTTTTTTGTCTTCCTTTCTGCTCTTGATGCTCGCCACTCTGCCAGGCCCAGGGATGGCCATTCTTCTATTTCCCCCGAATGAACCTAGCAAATGAATAAAATAACTTCCTGTGTGAAAGCAGTTTGCTGCCTGGATTGCAAACACTGAAATCCCCTCTGCCGCTCCTGCTAAACAATTCCTCCGATTTGTGTGACAAAAAGCCAGGCATGGCTCAAACCCGCCTTGGGGACTTGGTGGGGCCTCCAGGTCACCAAGAGCACATGGCTTGTGCTCTGAAACAATTAGTCTGACTTGGGCTGCCTTGGATTTTGTTAAAATGTGTGCCAATTGCTACGGAAACTGTTTGCATGTAATCAATCTTCAGCGGCAGAGAGCCGTCCGGTGCAGGCAGGCGTGTCAGGCCTGTGTGGGGGCCGGGGTAAGGGAGGGAGCAGGGAGGGAGCCAGGTTAAGAAGAATTGTGCCAGCAGGGGTGGGGTCCCAGACGTGTGGAAATGGGGCTTGAACGGCAGCCATCAGCACGAAGCTTGTGTGTGGGGAGACTGCACATCCCTCCTGGGGCCAGGTCCACATGGAAGGAAGGTCCGGTCGTGCAAGGTCAGATGGTCAGCGGTCTGCACCTTTCCGTGGTTCTTGACGCCTGTCTCCTCCTCTGCGAAGTGGGAGGGGCGTGCTTCCTGTTCCATCAGCTGATTGGAAGGATCCCAACGGGAACGGTCCAATCAGAGCCGGGGGAGCAGCGCCCGGCAGGCAGGGACCACCCACGGGATGGCACCCTTGGTACCAAGGCTTCGGGGGCACTCGAGCCACCACTGCTGGTTCTGTTACTCATATTCATGGCTGTTATCACATCACCTGGGGAGCTGTTTGCAAGTATGAATTCCCTGGCCTCACTGAATCACGATTACCCGGGGGGGGGGGGGGGGGTAGGGGGCAATCTGGACTGCTGTATCCAAACAACAGCAACAACAACAACAACAAAATGTCCTCCATTGATTTTGATTCAAAAGCACAGTCGAACCCATCTGCAAATCGCACCGGGAGATGGGCCTGCCTCTCGCTCTCCTGGTACCTCAGCTCCTCCTCCTTGACCTGATGTCATACCTAGCTCTATCGCTATTATGTATCAGGTCAAGGTAGAAACGTTAGGTAACTCCAGGCCTTACCTTTTGTTCTTTTGCATTTCTTTAATAAATGTATTCGCATAAGTCAAACAAAACAACTTTCATCCCTGATTATTCATTTTGTGTCTTTGTCCATATGCAAATGTATACTTGAAATATAATGTATGCGTTTCTGAATGTCCATTAATGCAGTTCCCAGTTTTATAAACATGTGTCTGTGTTTCCATTTTAGTGGGAAAATGTTAATTGTTGCGCACAGCTCCAGTGACTATATATATAAACTTAAAGTAACCAGAGCCCTGTTTTTGAATATTTAGGTTGCTTACAAATTTTTTCATTGTTATAAATAATGCTGGAATATATATCTTCAAACATACAGACTTTCTATATTTAGGAATTTTACTCTGAGTACATTCCCAGAATTACCACTGAGTTATATGCACAAGCTCTTTTTATTGTTCCGGAAATCTATTGCCAAGTTTTTTCTGAAAAGGTGTTGCCAATATATACTCTGACAACTCCTTCTTCATGAGTTTCATCACCTCCTGGCCAGCACCGAGTATAAACATTTTATTTTGTATTCTCACTAATTTAATAGTTAAATGTGGCACTTCATAGTTGCTTTATTTGCATTTTATATTTATTTATTTATTTATTTATTTATTTATTTATTTTTGCATTTTAAAGTGTATTTTAGACATATAAACGCCTTGCCGCTCCATAAACTCCACCCGTGGTGGTATCATCATTAATATGATGCACGCAGAATTCTGTTCTTTGGAATAACTTTGTAGGGTTTATGTCCGGAATTGCCTCAGGTAAGAATACCATCCTGCTCTCTCCTTAGCCGGCTGTGGGACAGTCAGGTCGCCATCTGATGAGGCTGAGGAGGCTGGGGGAGTTGAACAAACAGGCTCCTCTGCTCCCTAGCCTGGGGTCTAGGTAACCTCTGGGACATTGATCTCTTAACTCTCTGCACCCAGGCCCATGCCTCAGCCTGCTGGCCATTCGACACCTGCATCGGACCCTCTCTTTGGTGCGGGGAGTCTTAGCATCACTCACTTTCCTCATTAGTTAATGAATAATTCATTCAACCAACAAGTATGTATTGAACACATACCATATGACGGGCAGTGTGCTGGGCAGAGGCTACAATACCACAGGGGGAAAGAAGTGACCGAACAGACATTGCCTGCATGGATCTGAGAGCCCATCAGGAGAAGAAGTTGTTTATTAAGTTATCACACCCAACCATGTGTCACTCACTTTGCCCTATCCCTCTGGGGGTCTTTGCCCACACACTTCCCTTCTGCCTCGGAGCATCTGTGCCTGCCGATCCCCCTGCTGGCTTTCCCTCCCCACCGGCTGGCTCCTCCACTCTCTCCAGCTGTGCTCAGATGTCACCTCTGCAAGGAAAGCTCTGAGGATCAGGCAGGTGTCCCTGCCCCTCCGTGCTCCCTAGCTGTCTGTCCCAGCTTCACTTTTCCCCACAGCACTCATCACCGTCCAACATATCACTCACGTACATGTTTGTTTATTGCTTCCTCCCTTCATTGGGGTAAGGTCTGCGAAGGCAGGAGCTCTGTTGGTCTCGTTCACTCCTAGGAACGGTGCCTGGCATTGAAGAGCCCCCTACTAGGTGTTTCTTGAAGGAAGCAGCAAATGAATGAATGAACAAATGAATGAATGAATGAATGAATATTTTTTCTGATTCTCACTTAAGGGAATTTGTATGGACACTTGTTAGTTGCAGTGAGCCTGGGAGTGAAGGGTGGGGTGGGCGGGGAGCAGGGGGGAGGTTGAAACCCCATGTCCACTTCTGGTTGCCTTCTGAGAGCCTGACTCTTAGGAAGACCTCTGACTGTTCCTAGCTGACTAATGACGATGGCAACAATGGTATGTGCCGGTGTTTTCGAGGGCCCTGGGAACGCTCCTATTCCTTGCAGGAGAACTAGCAAGAGAACCAAGAACCAAGGCTTTGGTCATCACTTGGGGGAAGCCCTGGGCTCCTGGCAGTGGCTCAGGCAGTTTTCACAGGACAGGGAGGGACTGCCATTGATTTCTGGAGATGCTGAAGGATGGCTTTGAGGAGGCAGAGCCCGAGTCAGCTGGGAAGACTGAGATTGCCTCTGCACAATTAACATCATTATGGAGGTGTAATCTTCCTAATTAGTTTATTTCATCAAGGTTTGATTGAAGGCTTTTCTCATCTGCCTCTGTGGCCTCCTTCTACCTAAGGCTCATGAATAATAGGAAGCAAGATCTGACTCGGCTCCCTCCTAAAGAGATCAGCCCATAAATAAAACATCTGGGTCTTGCTGGGGAGGGGATGGCGAGAGGGGCTCTGAGTGGGAGCCCACTGATTGATGGAGACAGGAGAGTGTTTTCTTAAGTGGGGCAGGTTCGTCTCTGGATCTGGGCCACAGAGCCTGTGAGAGCAGCCCGCCTGGATGTGGGACTGGATAAATGGGGGAGGGGGAAGCAAAGGGGTCTGCCGTGCCAGCCCACAGGCTCACTCTCTTTTCTCCTTTGCTTTTTCTATTTCCTAACTAGACTTCTCTTAGAAAAGAGGATAATTTATGCCTCCAGAAGTCTCTTCCTAACAGGTTCTAACAGGTCTTCATGTTATGATGAACATGACAACAATTTCAGTGATTTTTTCAGTAACTTACAGAGAGAATGGGTCCTTGCCCAGTTCTGTCCTTGACTGCACCAGGTTTCAGGGACTTGTCCGTATCAAGGAGGTTGGACAAAACATCAGATGGCACCTATTCCCCTCACACTCACCAGTGGCAGACATTGTTAATCCATCACAGCTGCTGACCTGAGAGGGTGCCTTCTCATCATAATGCCCAGAAGACCATTTTCAGTACATGAGGGTTGGCCCAGGAGAACTGAAACCTATTTCTCATCCCTGGAATCCATGATCCTTTTCAGCCTTAAGCTTTTCTCTGATGATGGCTGGGAAAAATGAAAAAATAAAAAAAAACCCCAAAACACAAACATATCCAAGTGTACTCTCTTCCCTCGAAGGTAAGAGATTACCTGGAAACCAAAAGCACCATCATAGCCCAGAACTTGGTGGGGAAGTTTTTGTCAGGATGGCATTTCCTTGACAATGTGGGCAGGTGGCATACGTTTTAAGAGATGCACCAGGCAAAATTTCGAAGGCACAAAATATGCATCAAGCCAATCAAAAACATTTGGGGTGGCAAATGCTCCTCAATAATAAACATAAATCTTACCATTTATGTGATTGTGTTCTATTTAAACAATGGAATACCACACTGCAAGGAGAACTGCCTACAACCACACACACATGAGTGAGGATAGATCGGGCAATGGAGAAGATGTTAAATGAAAGAAGACCAACTAAAAAGAGGCCATATTGGGTCATTCCATTGATATAAAGCATGACAGCAGTGAAACTGCTCTACGTGGTTAGACATCAAGGTCGGTGTCACTCTTGGGCAGGGTAGTGGCCGGGAGAGAATATGAGAAAGGCTTCTGGGAGGAGGTAATGTTTTGTTTTTTGATTGGGTTCTAGTTTATGGGTGTGCTCAGTTTGGGGGAGAATTCATCCCGCTATACACTTATAATGAGAGCACTTCGAAATAAAGTTGAAAAAAGTCTTGGGGCTGGAGAGGCACACTTGCCAGTGGGAATTCCTATTCTCCCAGGTCCTGGCCTCTGCTCACTTTGGCTCGTGCCTTCTCCTCCTGGCTCATCACATCCCCTTGGCTCATCACATTCCCCTGTGATGTACAATGGGCATTCCTCCTGGTGAGACTTGGCATGATGAAGTGGAAAAAAGTAGGAGGTGGAGGTGGAGTCAAAACACCTGGACTTGATTTCAGTGTTGCCACTTGTGGGATGCAGGATGCTTGGCCTCAAGCAGGCCTCGTGCACCTGTGAGCTTCAGTTTCCTCCCTGGGTCTGGCGAATGGGATTTGGTCTCACCTTCCTTTAGGTGTGCTTGGGTGCCCTACCTCTCACCTCTTGCCTCTTGTCAGTCTGTTGCACAAGAGGGTAGAGGGGTGGGGACTGTAAGCTAGTGGCATCAGGCTGCTGTGGAGAACAGAGCCTTGGGCAATGATTCTAGATTCCTCTGGTCACTAATGGAGACTGACTCTAAAGTCATAGCTGACCCAGAGTTTCTTATTCAAGTCCCCAAACAAATGAGACAATTACCTGGGGAGGCCTCCCAAGCCAGACTCTTCCCCACAAAGCAAAATTGGCCAACTTGTGACAAGCAGAGACATCTTCTTAGCAATGTGAAGTCTTAAGGGCCATCCCCAGAGCTTCTCAGGAAAATGTGCTATTTAAAAACTCATTGGTACCTTCCACATCACAAATCTGTTTAAAGTGTGGTTGAAGGAGAAGTTAAGAAAAAAAAAAAAACAACAGCTATTGAAATTGAGAGGAAAAAAAAATCTCTCTATCCCAGAAACCCAAGGGGTTAATCCTCTCCTGTGGCTGAGGAAATGCCAACAAGCCTTTGGCAACCTTCCTCCTTCTTTATATAACAACACTTCCAAGAGCTGACGCTAGGACCGCCCAGTAACGCTTTTAATTTGTGTGCAGTTGGGAAGAGGCCAGGATTTAATCGAAATCTTTAGGATGGCTTTGCTTGGAGTAGCTGAGTGCTCACAGTGGAGCTGGGCAACAAGGTAGCACTGGAATAATTAAAAGAAATACCTAAGGTCGTCATCATTGCGTGAGTTATTCCAGATACCAGGTTACAGAGTAAAAACGGTGGAATTAAATAGCACCTATTACACTACAATTTTCTCTCTTTTCATCCACCTAATATAAGGAGCTGGAGCTCCATGTTTATTTAATGGGGCTGAGGGACAGACCCTGGGAGCTGGCTGTTCCTCAGCCAGCCCAGGTGCTCAAGGTTCCTATTCTTAGTCCCCTCTGCACTGTGGGTGGTCTGAACCGGCTCACCCTCCTAAATTACACGTGGTATACAGCTGCACAGAGAACATTCCACTTGCCCCACCTTCCCAGGGTAGTCCTACCCGCCTGAGCCCCATCCTTGGGTAAAATGTGGAAAAACAGGCACAGGCATTGGGATTTCCACACCTGCCCTCATTCCCATTCTCTTTCTAAGGGGAACCACGAGTCCCAAAGCCGCCAGACAACATATGGTCAAGATTAGGAATCATGTCCCTAAAAGACTGAATAATTCAGGTGAAAAAAAAAGCACATCTGCAAAGTAGAGATATTCACCTGACTTATTTATATGTTATAAACACTTACAAGCATCACAGGGGACCAAGCATATGCCATGGCAGTTATTCACTCAATCAACAAGGGTTCATTTACTTCTACAAACCATCCATTCTTTCTTTTCCCCAGTTTTGTAAAGCCTTGTGCTATTTTCTATCATGAGGATGAGAGAAAGAGCTGAGGCTTCTGAATGCTGGCTAGAAACAGTTCTCACACACAGAAGGGTTCCGGTTGGTGCTTGCACATTCGCTTGGGCCAACAGGGCATCTTGTCTTTCTCTGAAGCGATGTATCACCCATGGTATCAAGGGCAAAGGCCTTAGTAGACACTCAAGGCACACCATGGTCCAACCCTATTTTGTTTTCCAATCTCAGCTCTTCAGGAAAGCAAGGTCACTGCTGCCATTAGGTGGCAAGGGGAGGACTGTGATGGTGGGAACAGGTGTGACCACAGAAGTCAAGCACATAGCTCTTTCCTCTCAATGAATATCCCCATTAAAAAGACAGACACAAAAACTATGACTTAGGTACTATGGGGATTTCCATTTTATGTGCCAGAACACTGAGTTTAGAGAATTTAAACAACTTACCTAAGATCATTGAGACAGTATGTGGTAGAACTGAATCTCCAACCCAGGGCTCCCTGAGCCCACACTTAAGACCCTCAAGCTGAGGAGAAGACAGTGAGTGAGCCAAGGAGACAGTAGTTTAGAGAAGTCAGCAGATGATTTGAGGAGATATGAGAGGTATATTCAAAGAGTGGAAAAACCATGAAGAAAGGTAGATTCACAAAGGAGCAGACAGCTGAGGGTGCTGATCCTAGAGCAGCAGATGATGGAATCACTAGTACCAGTCACCTTGGCAAAGAGGGACATCTCCTCCTTGAAATAGGGGGGGAATGGGTGAAGCTTTGGGATACATTTTATTTATTTATTTATTTACTTACTTACTTACTTATTTATTTTTTAATTTAAAAAATTTATTTATTTATTTGAGAGAGAGAGAGAGCACAAGCACGAGTGGGAGCAGGGGCAGAGGGAGAGGGACAAGCAGACTCCCCGCTGAGTGTGGAGCCCCATGCAGGGTTTGATCCCAGGACCCCAAAATCATGACCTGTGCTGGAGCCAGACACTTAACTGACTGAGTCACCCAGGTGCCCCTTGGGATACATCTTAATGTAGGGGGCCACATGTGGGATAGAGGGAAGGTAAGATGGGGAGTTCTTGCCATTGTCACTTTGAGTTCTACACTTGGGAAAGTATCAGTTATCTATTGCTGCAGAACAAGCTACTCCACAAAATAGTGGCTTACAACAGGCCATCATTTCTTCTTCTCTAGCTGCAGTCAGTGGATGGGTCAGCTGGAACAGTTATGAAGGCTGGGTCTCTCTTGGTGTTGTCTTTCGTCCCATGCTTCTTTAGAGCATGGTGCCCTAATGGTTCCCAGAAGGTAAGAGTGGAATCTGTAAGACTTATTAAGGCCAAAGCCCTGGAATGCACCCAATGTCACTTCTGCCACATTCTAAAGGTCAAATCAAATCCCAAGGCCAGCCCATGTCCATGAAGGTAGAGAAATGGGCTCCACCTCTCAGTAGGAGGAGCTACAAATCTCAACGCATAGGGCCTGGGTAGAGAGAAGCTGATTTGTTGGGACCATTATTTTAACCATGTATCACGAGGCGGAGGCCAAGAGGAATGGGTGTGGTTGAAGCTGAGGTTCGAGGAGGTGAAGTAGAAGATATCAGAAGAAGATTTAAGAGGACTCCATGGCGGGACCAAGTAAAAACACGTCTTTTTTGTCATACAGCTCGGAGGCAGTTCCATCAATTTGGAGTGGCATCCCACTTCAGAGGGTCAAGTCTGGACTCCTGAATGAGAGGACGTAAGTCATGACCTAGCTGTGGCTGGAGCTGTTATACAGTAAGTGCTCAGGAAACGTTAAGGACTAGATACCGCTTTCTGTTTCCTGTCTGTATCTTTTAATTCCAAGGTGGGACATAGGAAGTAACATTTTGAGAATCCCACAGGAAAGGTAGTGAGAATGAGATCCTCTCTTAATCCAAGTGTCCTCTGCTTACCCAAATCCAGCCACAGCCAGCCTTTCCCCCACTGGGGGTGCCTACTGTGGGCTGTCAGGGCTGTTGGGGCTGGTGGCTAAACGTTTGACCTCCACAAGCAAATCAAGTTGGTGTCTCAGGAGAATACACTCAACTGGGCTACTAAGTGCCAATAAGGTCCCTCCGGTACAAGTCTAGGATGTTGATTCTTAATTAATGGCCAAGGTAAAAACTTCAAGGAAAAAAGGGAAACATGGAGGCAAAGGGAAGTATCTCCTTTTGAAGAGAAGATCAGAGGCTCTGGATTTCACTAAGGAAGCTGGAGCCCACATCCCAGGAAGTGGCAGTCCCTCAGGGGACTTTCAATTCCCTGCTACCAGTTCCATCTGCAGAGGAGCCTAACTATGGTTTCCTCACAGGTCATGTTTGGTCTGGCTGTGTGGCTGTGTATTAGCTTTTACACACACACACACACACACACACACACACACACACACACACCTCATTAGGGGATACACCTGAATACTAACACTGAATTCTCAACATGCTTGCTTTGTTCACAAGTCACTTCCAGAACAATCTACCTAGATCTTACGTGCACCTTGGACTCCATGTGCCAAAGTGTTCCTGATTCCCTCAGCTCCTGCTTGCTGGCCTGTCTCCTATTTTCAACTTAGCTCACAGTAGCAGTCGTTGTCAGTGCTCTACCTATTTGGTAAGTCTTGGAGGGCCCAACACTTCCACCTGTCAACCCAGGCACATCTTTGCCGAAGGCTGCTCTGTTAGTCCCACCCCCACGCCACCTGCCTGCCAGAAGAACTTTCTCCACAGCCAGCCTACACCTGCCCTCCATGATCTGCTCTGCCCTTTCTCATGTCGATCTAGCTCATGTTTCCTAACTTCCCTCTTGGCCCTCCTCTCTACCCATTTGCAAGCATGAACATCAAAATCCAGATCTGGTGGTTGCCTGAGGAACAAAGGACACGTTCCTTTAGCAAGCAGGTTGGAGAATGGCTTAATACAGCTCATAGTTTAAGGTTTTCCTTCTGATTCTCCTTGTGTTGCCATGCACCGCCTCCACATCATGCTTGTCTTGGTTGTACCTGAAAGCATGTGGGGGCTCAGACACACAGGGTGTTGCTGCCACCAGTTGCTAACAAAGGACCCTTAGCACTTGCGGAGCTCTGCATTTCCAACCCAAGGACCTGCCATTTTTGGTTGGTGTCAGTTGAATCTGTTCCCCTTCCATGATGGGCATTGTCCTCTGTTTTTTCCCCCAAAATAAAAGGATGAAGTTGTTTCCCACACTTGAAGCCAACTCTTTTGTCAGCAGCAGCAAACAACTTAATTCTGCTACAAGGCAGGGCTGGAGCTGGTTCAAGCACTCCGCCAATGGCCAGCAGGAGAAAAAAAAATCATTAGAAAATCAATTTTTGCTTAATTGAAGATTCTTCCTTTGAACAGGAACAAAGTCACTACCTGAGTAATGACTGCATTTTTGCCTCCCCGGGTTTCCCTTGGTAGATAAGATGTCTCCAGCAACCAGGATCAGCAGCACCACACATGTTGACTTCTGAGGGTCTAAGGGTGCTCATGATGGCAGTATCTTGGGTGATGAATCCACTCAGGACATGGGCAAGAGTTGCTCCATCAAAGGATGATGAGAAATAATGCTCAGAAATGGGATAAATAAGGGAGATTGACCTGCTGCTCTCTCTTTTCTTGCAGACAATTTAAACTTCTCCCTAGGGCTGCTTATTTCTCTTCAGCTTATTTCTGCTGTTGAGACTCCTAGGAAGTGCCAAGCCAAGGTTCCCAGCATCTGTTGGGACAAACCCAGAGTGCCAGCAGTGGTGGGCACCACACTGGGTCCCTGACATCCCAGAAGTGATGAGCAGAATCATGGCTCATCCAGGAACCATAGTATCTGAGAAGCAACTGGAGAAATTGAGGGTGTTTCGTCTTGAGAAAAGGAGGTTCAGAGGACCAGGAGGAACTGTCTTCAAACCTATGAAGGGGATGGTCTTGCTCAGAGTTGCTGACATGGGCAGAATCAAGGCCTCCTCGCAGGGAGACAGGTAATGGTGCAAGTAATGAAGAAGCTGTTCCTGGGCTGCTTAGAAATGCTTAGGATTGCTTTAAGAAGACTGGGCTCGAGGAAATTTAACATTTTTGAGGTCCTAAACTTGCCATTGTTTTCCCCAAAACAAAACAAGTTTCTCTATCTATCATCATATATCTTTATATAGTGATTGAAAAGAAATCCCAATTCAGTAGGGATATCTTAAGAAGATATCCCTTGAGAACTTCATAATGTAGCCCCCAGAGAAATCAGGCCATGCCAGCATCAGTTGAACTTCAGTTACCCTGTTTGCTGTCAGCCAAGTTGGAGTCTTCATGGAAGGGAATGCAGTGTCCTTCACAATCTGACTCCAACCTTCCTCTCTGCTTTACGTCCTTCCCTTCTCTCTCCTGCAACACTTCTCCATGATGCAGACACAGTGACATTCCAGTCCTTCTGCATGAATGCCGTGCCTTCTCCCATCTGCTCACCTCTACCAACGCTACCCAGCACGGAGGCCCTTTCTCCCATTGTCTTTGGGAAATACCCATTCATCCTTCTAGACTCAGAAGCTGTGGGCCTGAACCTCTCTGTCCCTGGAACACCATTTTGATGTTCTTCGGCATATTATACTGTGAACTTGTGTTTATGTATTTGGCCCATTAGACCGAGACTCTATTCAAGGATAATTAGCATGTCTTACTATTTGTTTGGAAAAGTTGTCTCCACAAGGCTTATTTGAAGGGGCAGGCATTGCTTGTAGAAAGTTCATCCCAGACATCATGAGTCACACATTGGGGAATAAAAGGGGGCAGAGCTAAATATTAAGTGGAAGTGTTTAAGGAACTTCAGATTTGCCCAAGGGATATCAAATGTGGTTGTCATGGCAGGTGAAGGGCTATGAAGGAGCACTAAGTGCCTTGGGCCTCCCACAGTACAGAAAAGATTTTCCTCATTTATCAGCCACATTTGTGAAGACCTCGGCTTCCCAAGAACTCTCAGAGGCAGATGAGGCCCGGCTGCTCAACCCATTTTCAGATGTGCAAACTCGGGCTCAGACAGGCTAAGGAACGGGATTCTGCTCTCAGGGGTGGAAGGGACTGTCAGATGAAATGCTGCCCAGAAGTGTGATGATGATCAAAGGGAGAGGAAGACAG
Organism: Leptonychotes weddellii; assembly: GCF_054177405.1. Taxonomy (NCBI): domain Eukaryota; kingdom Metazoa; phylum Chordata; class Mammalia; order Carnivora; family Phocidae; genus Leptonychotes; species Leptonychotes weddellii. Next base: position 17,753,783 of record NC_138378.1, on the reverse strand, counting down.
ACAGAACATTCTTAGGTTGCACCCAAGAGAAGGCCAGCGGGAATGTAGCACATGACTAGCCCTGAGCTTATCACACTCCCTCTGCTTCTGTACCATGTTCCTCGCATGGCATTTATCTGCAAGTGGCTTGGAGCCACCTTTTTCAAGGCTTGGGTGAATCAGAATTGGCGTCTCTATGTAACAGTATCTCAACATTGGGGTTCTCTTAATTTTAGTCACCAGGAGCAAAACCCTGACCACGGCCACAGGTTGTTCCCAGCTTGGCTAGACCCTCAATAGTCCACAAATATCTGTGGAGCAGAAATATGTGGTAAAGGACATGTGTGCCCACTTCCTGGAAATGACTCGGGACTGACCTTGTGGCTACCTGAAAATATTCTTAGGTCACCTCTACCTTTCCTCCATACTGGGGTCCCCTACAAATGGCCATTTTGGATGCCCCCTTACCCCTGCAAGATAACCATTGCTGACAGTTCTGGGTCTAGAGTAATCCAAAGTCTATTCGCTTTCTAACCAACCAGTCTAGGAGATTCAGTTTGAAATAAGCAAGGGAACAGATCATCAGGATAAATCAGATATGGGTGAACTTATCAAAGTTCAATAAACATAAAAGTGATGAATTTTGAAGTCACATAATTAACTCAGGATTACATGAGCAATAACTGAGTAATTACACCTTTAATAATGCATTGAACTTGTCAGGAATACTTACTCATTCTGCTCAAATTTTTTAACAAGATAGCCTATAGCAAGTGACTGTAATTAGATATTGCCTCTGAAAACATTGACAGCAGCTAATTGATACCTTTTATCATAAAGCTAGATGCCAAACATTGCTGTTGAGTGGATTAAAGAATAATATTAGATGTGTTAGGATCATAATACCTACTTGCAAGAATCTAATGCAAGTGGGGAAAAAAAACCCCCTCGACCCATCAATCACCCACATAAAGTTAGTTCAAGTTTGCACTGGTTTTCTTTAAATTACAGCCTGGCAGCAATTGCTTCTGCCTGGGCTGTGAGGAAAGGAAACTGGGGGCGGTGGGGTGGGGCTGGAGACGGGGTTCCTCCTGCTTCCCACTTTCAGGTGTCCGCAAGAGAGGGGTCTGGAAGAACGGAGATGGTAGAAGGTCTCCGTGGGGGGAGGGGAAGGAGAGAATGTGTATGTTTTAACCTTTTGAGGAGAGAGAATTTTTTCTGACTTCACGGTTGAGTTTTTGGGCTTTTATGCATTGTTTTAGGTTTCTCTACTGCTATTTGAGACAGGGTTCTAATGTTTATAAAGGGGAGAGAGAGGCTGTGGTTTGGGGGTGCCAGGGAGGTTCCCCTCCCTCTGCTCCAGCCCCAGGATATTTTCTCTGGGAATTTTCCCCTGGACCTAGATTTCCTATTAACAAGGTAGCCTTGAGAACCTTCTCAAGGAGGCAGATGTTTTAACTGGAGCCCGGAGCATGCTGACTGCCCCCAAACAGCAAGCACTTCCAAAGGCCCAGGAGAGGCAGTCTCTCGGTGGTCAAGAACCTTGCCTCTGCCTTGTTTGGATTCAGCTCTGCCAGGGTTCTCAGCTGTGCGGTCTCAGGTAAGCCCCATGACTGCTCTGTGTCTCAGTGTTCTGGTCTGTAAAATAGGTTTACAGTCTAGACCACTGATATTTGCAGGGCCAGGGCGTGGGCACAAATAGAGACTGTCATACCAATGACTAAGTACTTAAAAACTGTACACCAGGCTAGCGAACTCTTAAAGCAAATATTTTCTATCCTCCTGCTTTGACAAATACACCTTCAAAATGAAAATGTGTAAGCTATGGTATGTATATGACTAAAAGACATTTAAATATAAAAGATAGCTGGATTTAATTATTGTCGCATGGGTCTGGGTGTGCTGTTAGTGGAACAGAGATGTTGCGTGAGTAATCAAGGCATATGTGATCCATAAATTATTTTGTTTATTCTGTAAAATTCATTTAGTCTTTCAATTTGTCAGCAAAGTCACTAATGATGTTGTTATGATCAGATCGCATATAATTTTTGTTCTATTGGCAATAATGACCTAAACATCAAAGTGTGTATATATTTTCATATATTCATATCTTATATCCATCAAAAATGCAAACTGAAGTCAATGTTGAAAATGTAAGTATCAATATAAAGAATAAAAAAGTAAATGTAAAATATGATTTTTTAATGTTTTAGAAAATGTTAGTATTCTCAAATATTGAAAAGTACTTATTAAAAGCAATGGGTATTAGGCGCCTGGGTGGCTCAGATGGTTAAGCGCCTGCCTTCAGCTCAGGTCATGATCCCAGCGTCCTGGGATCAAGCCCCACATCGGGCTCCCTGTTCGGCGGGGAACCTGTTTCTTCCTCTCCCGCTCCCCCTGCTTGTGCTCTCTCTCTTTCTCTCTGTCAAATAAATAAACAAATAAAATCTTAAAAAAAAAAAAATCAATGGGTATTATACACAACTGATAAATTATTGAACACTACATCTGAAACTATGTACTGTATGTTGGCTAATTGAATTAAAAAAATAATAAAACCAAAAGGCTAAATAAAAAGTTCACTTAAAAAAGCAAAAGGCAAACAAAAATTAAAATGAATAAGTATCAGTAATTTAATAACACTTGAATAAAACTGTGTTTTTAATTTATTGAGAATTTAATCAAAAATTTGCAGGAAAAAAAAAATCACCACTCTGGGATTTAATATTCATCTAGTTGTCTGTGTAACAAAGCGGTATCATGCTTCATGCATGTTATGTCTAGACTTACATATATTCAAATTTCAGAGAACTATGAATTGCTTAACATTGCAAAATATTCTGTAGCTGTTATGTGCACTGTTTTGAATACTGCACTGATTTGTGAATAACTGGAGAACTCTAAATTGGAACATGAAAAGAAGAAAGAAAATGGATGCTTGTCACCACCAAGAAATCATACTTTGTTATAAGAAGAATCTATTGCATTCCTGCCCAGGGGAAAGATTTGACAAACTAATTAATGTATCTTTTCTCTTCTCTCAAATCCTCCCCGACTCCAGAGCAATGTCCATCTCTGAAGACAACAGACCTCATGATATTCAAGCAGAGCAGTGTCCATCTCTGAAGACAACAGACCTCGTGACATTCAAGCAGTCTCTTTTGGTTTCAAGGTCATCCATTGGGCAAGGGCAGTGACAAGCATTTCCCTAGGATCTAAATAGTGTTAATCATGATAATGGTTATATAGGGCGCTGATTCCCATGTGACAGAGGCACTGTGAAGTATTCAAAAACATTTTTTAAATAAACTTTTTATTTTAGAATGGTTTTAGATTCGTAGGAAAATTGTGAATACAGAACGTCCTAGACATCCAGTTTGCCCGTTTTTAACATCTTACACTAATATGGTATCTTTGTTACAAGTGATGAACCAATATTGATACACTGCTATTAGCTAAAGTCCATACTTAATTTAAACTTTCTCAGTTTTCCCCTAATATCCTATTTCTAGTCCAGTATCCCAAACAAAATATCACATATATATTTAGTAGTCTTGTTGCCCTTGGGTCCTCTTGCCTGTGACAGCTTCTCAGACTTTCCCTGTTTTTGATGGCCTCAAGAAATTTGAGATTTGAATTTTGGAATGAAATTGGGACTCGTCTGATGTTTTTCTTATGCTTTACTGGGCTGATAGGTTTTGGAAAGACCACAGATGTGAAGTGCAGTGCAGACTGTCAACAGGACTTATGGTCGACGTTGACTTTGGTCACCTGGCTGAGGTAGTGTTTATCAGGTTTCTCCCATGGAATGTTACTCAGCCCCCCACCCCCTTTCCATACTGTGCTCTTTGGAAGGAAGTCACTGTGAGCAGCCTGTACTTCCAGTGTGGGAGTTAGGTCTCACCTCCTGGAGGGTGAAGTATCTGCATAAATTCTTTGTAATTCTTCTTTATGGGAGATTTGTCTCTTCACTTCCATTTATTTTTTGAATCAGTTTTTTAAAGATTTATTTATTTATTTGAGAGAGAGAGAGAGAGAGGGAGCAGGGAGAGGGGCAGAGGGAGCCAGACGCAGGGCTCAGTCTCACCCCCCTGAGATCACGACCCCAGCCAAAATCAAGAGTCGGACGCTTAACAGATTAAGTCACCCAGGCACCCCTTTGTTAAATCATTTTTTTATATCAGTGTGGACTGATGGATATTTATCTTATATTTTGAGCTATAATCCAATACTATTTTAAACAATGTTTTGCCTGAATTTTTCCAGCTTTGGCCACTGGGAGTCTTTTCTGTTGACTCCTGTGTCCCTTAGACGTACTTCTGTCTTTTTTTTTTTTTTTTAAGATTTTTGAGCACATCCTTACTTTCTTTCTTTTTTTTTTTTTTTAAAGATTTTATTTATTTATTCTTGAGAGACAGAGAGAGAGAGGCAGAGGGAGAAGCAGGCTCCCAAGGAGCAGGGAGCCCGATGCGGGACTCGATCCCAGGACCCTGGGACCATGACCTGAGCTGAAGGCAGACACTTAACCATCTGAGCCACCCAGGTGCCCCAAGCACATCCTTACTTTCTGACACTATAGGATGCTACAGGCTCATCTTGTATACTTTCTGCTCCTGTGCTAGAATTAGCCATTTCCCCAAGGAGTCCATGAGATTGTAATAAAAGTACTTTTGTGTGTATGTTTGTGGAATGCAGTGTCCAAAGTGCAGGGTCCAGGAGATGGTCCTTTCCCGTAGAGGTCCAAGAGCAATGTCCTTCACCCTCCCTCCGTCACGAAGTTGAAGGGGCGGTTGGGTGAATATGTACAAAAGGAGTGAATATGTACAAAGTGTGTGGAGCAGTTCCTGGCACATAGTAAAAACTCAGTAAGTATTAGCTATTATATAATTACATGCAATATAAACTCCCCCAAGTTTTGCCAGTGAGTCCTGCTAACAATGGAGACACAGTGATAGAAATGAGAGCCAATGTTTGAATTATATGCTACAATGTAAAAGCATCCAGAGATCAGTTACATCCATAGATGATTTCTGTGGTTCATTTTCTGGGGCAAATCTTTGCAACCTGGATGCAAGCGGGTTGCCCTGTAAGTAAAGATAAATCTTCTGATACCCTTGCCTATACTCTGTGTACTTCATACTTTGGGTGGCTTCATGCCGTAGCTGCTCCCTTCCCAACATTCACCTCGGATAGCAAACCCCTGCTTTCTGGCCATAAAAACTCATTATTTAGGAGAGAAGAGAAGTCCCTGCTGGAAGCTGAGGCAAAACACTGGAGGATGGGACAGGTCCCGAGACTGCAACAGAGTAACTGTGTGTCCAAGGCTTGCTGAGACCCCTGGAAGTCCCACCTGACTACTTGGACATGTCACACCTTCCTGCCCAACCCGGGCATGACTCGGGAAATGTTCTTATGCTACTGTAAGAGAATATAAATATTTTGGAGGAGTTGGGTAAATGAGATAAACACATAAAACTGTAACACCAGACATTCTACAGTAGTTGTCAAGTTACTGTTAGGGACAAAAGCTCTGGAGGACGCTGGGGAAGACAAGCGGATAGTTGCAGAGTTGCAAGGGCCCAGGTGCTGGGGCCAGGTGGTCTGGGCTCCAATTGCAGCTCTGTCACTGGTCAGCCATATGACCTTGGGCAAGTGATTCAACCGTGCTATGCTTCAGTTCCTCATCTGTCAAAAGGTCATAAAAACATACCTGCATCAGACTTTGGAGAATAAAACGAATTAACGTAAAGTGCTTAGGACAGAGACTGGCACGTACTAAGGGCTATCAGAATTTGCTGCCGTTTTTACTAGATGACATCCACCGTACCAGGATACTTCATTTTGCCTTTCAGGCAACCTCGTCAGGCGACTTGATCTACATTTGAACGGCAAACTCAGATAAGGAGAGGCTGAGGATCAAGGAGGCTGGGTGTTGGTGGGAATGAATTTGGTGTATATGGAGACAAAGTCCAATTTTGGCAGGTGGAGGGACTGGTACTGAAACTTGTTGAGGTTTGGAGGGTCAGAGAGTAAAGACAGATCCCACATCATCTGAGGAGGTGACCCCAGACTGTTTGCGGCTACAATCCACCCTTTTTTTTTTTTTTAACCTACTGTGCAGCCTTGGGAGTATAACGTAAGTGCCTTGAGCTTCACTTTTTCTCATCTGTAAAATGGAGATAAACTGACATATACTCCATGGCTTATTGTATGTTTAAGTGCACTTACATGTAAAAATCATTTATCTTTGTAAATGGAAAAAGCACTTTTACATGTACAGCTTTGTACCCGTCCTGAGCATCTATCTGGTTTGTATTATGTTTCTTCAATTCTAAGCCGCTGGGACTTGCAGCGCCCACCATCGATTTAACAGCAGGTGTTTAGAGGCCAAAGACATACTGCCACTTTAAATGTACACGTTACATTGAAAATGAATCCTTATTACAGAAATGATCAAATATAAAATGAGAGTCCTTCTAAGAACAGAGAAATGGAGCAGCGGAATCTCATTAAGTCCTCTCTCCTCCACCTCTCCTGGTAAGCTCTCCTTCTAAATTACAGACCTGCTCTCTGGGACCTAACCCACAGCCCTGGGCTTGCCCAGACTTTGCCTGTGGTGGCCCCGAAGGCGAGGCCCGCGGCAAGGAGTGGGGTCTCAGGGTGGTCCTGCACGCAGACTGCCGGCTCCGGGGAGGAAGTGACTGCCTTAGGGGTGCACGCATTCCTCCACTTCGAAGAACTTCAGAGTTAAACATCATTAAATCATTAAACAGTCCACCCAAGGGGACTTAATACACAGAGAAGCAAAGCTAATTTGGGCTCTCAGGTGACTAACTCAGAATTGCCCACTTAAACTCTGACCCTTTAATTCATATAAATATGTCCCAGAATGTATTTCTCCCGAGAAGACTTTCCTTGCCTGCTCCAAAGTCTGGTCCTCTCTGCTAGCCAAGGTAGGGGCTTGAGGTAGCCTCTCTGGAGCTGGTCTCAGCACCCAGAAAAATCTCCATTAATAATCTGCAGAACAGAGGACTCTCTTGGTGAGAGGACAAATTATCAGCTGCCTCTGGGGGCTCCTCTCAGATCATAATGGATTTCAAAGACGGCTCTCTCTTGCCAGGGCATCCAGAGATGAGATTAAATCAACCCTTCCCAACTGGGGGAGATCTTGCTCCCCTATGCTGCCCGAGAGGACATCTGGAAAACTTTGGAGATGGTTTTGGTTGTCTCTTGATTTGGGGAGGGGGTTGCTACTGGCTGGCCCCTCGTGGGTAGAGACCAGGAGTGCACAGACCAGCCTCCCCACCAAATGTCAACAGTGCTGGGACCGAGGCACCCTGGGTTAGCCGCCAGAAGGTGACCTCTTGTGAGTCCACCAGAGGGATGCGGAATGCCCTACTCCCTTTGCCTCCAATTTCTGCGCCTGAGAAGATAGGGAGAAGAGGTATCTGGGTTCTGGAGTCCCCCTACCTCGCCTTGAAACTCTGCGCTGTGACTCAGTAGTTACAGGACTCTGGGAAAGCCCCTGCACATTTTTAAGTCTCGGTTTTCTCGTCTGTAAAATGGGGTTAAGGATAGTCATCACAGGGCTGCTGTGGGGATCTGACCCTCATGAAGTCATAAGCACTGAATGCACGTCCGCTCTGATGGCCGTCCCCAGGACCGAAGCAGCCTGGTTTGGGGAAAATGTGGGCTTCGGATGCTATACTGGACCCAGTGTATATACAGTCAAGCCGAATGTACTTCCCAACTGACACAGACTTTTCGCGAGTTCAGGGAGGCTCCCTTCCCGTCACTGATCCTGTGGCCCTTCCTCTGGCTTCAGCCTCTGCCTCCATGAGGCCATGAGCATCGCAATAGGCTGCATCTCAGCCTCCCCATCTCAGCCTCCCCTGGGGTAATCAGCATGTCTGCCCAAGTGAGCTATTGGAAGTGACAGTCTGAACAGATTACCCTCCTGCTGAGTCTGGCCACAGGCCCCCAGTGCCTGCCTGCAGACTACATTTCCTATTTCCTACCATGGACCTCATACTATTTGCTTTGTCCCACTTCTAGCTGTACTCACTTTATACTGTTTCCCTAATATATCGGCCCGTGTCTTCCTCTTAGCCTCTGCTTAGGACGTTTCCTCTGTCTGCAGTGTGCCGTCCTTTTACAATTTTTCCCATCACATGCTTATTTTCCAAGATTCAGGCCAGGGGTCACCGAGCTGGGAATTCTTCCCCAAAGCCCAAGGCGGTCCAGGCTTCCTTCTCTTGCACACCCATGGCACAGAGGGCATGCTGTTAGCCCCCCACGCTCCTTATAGCGGCGGATTGGGGGGACAATATCTGTTTCACCCACTGATCTTTTCAGAAAGACATTCTCCTAGAAAGAAACCACGGACACCAGACTCTCCTAGCCCTCCAGTTTGGTCGTTTTGGGGCATCCTAGAGAGCCAGCCCCGTTCCCCTGGGGTTCAGAAGCCAAACCCAGCTCTGCAACTTCCTAGCTCTGTGACCCTGAGCCAGTTCCTTAACCTCTCTGGGCCTCAGTTTGTTTATCCGTAGAAGTGGAGGACTGACATCGGCCCCCTAGGTTTCTTTGTGCAGATGAAGTGAGACTGTTTACGCGGGGACCTCCGTGCTGGCCCCAACACTAGCGCCCATGGGTCGTGCACTGCGCAGGGCTCGTCAGCCTTGGAGGGAGCTGTCAAGCCGACACTCACGGTGAGCCAGGAGGTCTCCGTTCGAGTTCAGCCGGGAGTACGGGCGGCTGGACCGCCCGGGCCCCGGAGCGCGTGCGTATGCCGTGTGCGTACGGCTGGGTGACCAGGGCGTCAGTATTGGGCAGCATGGTTCAGATTCCGCGCTGAGAAGCATTGCTCTGCTCTGAATGCATCAAAGCAGGACAGGGGTGTCCGCAGTCAGGAGTGACGATGGGGTGCGAGATCCCCATCGAGCTGTTGGCTCAGGCCAGGAGGCAGCATAGGAAGACCCTCAGCAGAGAGGCATGAAGATCCTTTTGTGACAAGCCCCAGGGAGCAAAGGGAAGAGCTAGGCAGAGTCTAAATCTCCTGGAGCCATATGAATTGGCCTCGGGGGAGGGGAAGGAAGGAAGGGAGGAAGGGAGGGAGGGGGGAGGGAGGGCGGAAGGTTTTCTGTTGTCAGGCTCTCCCCTAAAGACTTATCCTGAAGGATGTAAGGCAATGAGTGGGTCAGCCCTTCAGCTTCTGTCCTGAGTTCAGCCACTGCTCAGAGTGTCCTTGGGGAGATGTCCCCTCCTCTCTCTGGTCTCAGTGTCTCCATCTCCACAATGTCATGGCCATGTCGTCTGGGCATCTCATTCCGGGTGTTTCCACCTTTGCCTCGTGGGGTCTGGGTCAGAACCCGCATCACCTTAGCCTTGTCAAGGAAGGGCCTCTCTTCTCTGGGTCTGTGGCTCTCCCCCTTGCTTTTTGCACTCCCTGTCCCTTGAGGGAGCCACACAAGGCCCCGTGTCCCCCAGCTTCTGCCCCCTCGCTCTGCTTGTCCCTTGCGAACCTACTCCCGGCTTGTTTCAGGAACACGTGAATTTCATGCAGCGGTTCAATGTGCAAACATCGGGGTCAGACATGTAGAGCTCCTTGTGGGATGTCCCTGGGCAAAGACTTGAGCTTCTGTAAGTTGAATATCTTTAGTCATCAGGTGGGGACAGTAACAGGCTTCCCTTCATACCTCGGAGGCAACAATGGGGAGAACACAGGAGCGGCACTCAGCTCAGTGCCTGGCTCATTGTAGCTGCTCAGTGATGGGCTGTTTCATAAGTGACTGGGTCTGATTTAGCTCTTTCCAGAACTGCTGTCACTGTTCACTCAAGTGCCAGCTTGCTATTCCTTCTCCACTCGCCTGTAAGGTCCTCGAGGGCTCAGTGCTTGGCACATAGTAGGTGTTCCGGGCTTAGCAACGTCCCTCCCTCCTCCCTGCACACACAGACATGAGCTTTAACCAGCGACCCCTGGGGCTGTGGACTGAGACGCCAGTGGCCCGAGGGGGCAGGAAGGACATGGTGCGGTCCTCTCAGCTCCAGGCAGAAGGGACTTCCACACCTCCTCTGCCTCCGTGTGTGAGAGACCCCATCTGGTCATTCCACCAGCTTCTAGAACATGTTCCTCTGAGTCCCCTCAAAGTTCCAGGAAGCGTGTCATGTGGCAGGACATGGAGACTGGGGCTGAGGTCCCGAGGCACACCAGTTCCGGGCACCACTACGGGGCTGCACGCCACAGGGAGCCTATGGGGGATGCCCTGCCCTGCGAGTGGGGGGAGAGATGGTGGGTGTAAGTTCTGCTAGGGACAAGATAAATGACCTTGAAAAGAAACCCCCTCTCCAGGAACTCCATTTTTCTCAACTCTAGGATTAGAGGCACCACTCTTTTGCTGCTAACATTGTATGGGTTTTTGCATCGTTCTTATCACCCAAAACAGGAGAGACAGTCAGTATCCATGAATAGTCAGCAAAGAAGAATCACTCATTAGGGGATTGAGTATCCGGGAGACTGCTGGTGCTTCTGGTAGGTTAGCGAACAAGTGATACGGTTCTTGTCTTCTAGAGCAATATTCCAGTGGAGACACAGAGGGGAAAAAAAGAAGTAGGAAATAAACAATAGGAGACACTTGTAGGGGATAAATAAGATTCAGTGTCAGAGAAGAGCTTGGAATGAGGTCTGCTGAGGTATGCCACACACTGTCCATTTGTTGCCCGTGACGGGTGATTTATCCGGTCCACGTGTATTTATGGGTCATTTCCTGCATGCCAAGCATGCTGCTATCTGTTTGGTTAAGTGAATTCTTAGTCAAGACCATGGACAAAGGCCTTCCTACTGGACATTTTTCCAGACCTGCTTGGCTCTCTGTGCTTGTCACAAAATGGTCGGCACCTCTCTTGTTAATTAAAACAGCTCACAGCCCAAGTTCTTCGTGGTTTTTTCCCTTCTGTGGAAAAAAGGCAATGTGAAGTGGGACGGGACGTGTCTTTGGCAGAGTCAGGGGCCCTTGCTTGTCCTGCTCCGCTGGGTGCAGGGGCGGCTCACCCTGTCCCGCTTCTCACTCTGCGGGACAGGGTGGAACATGGCCCAGATGTCTTCCAGGCCCTGGGGGACCCCACCCAAACGTTAGCTTTTCTGTGGAATTCAGGCACGACTTTTTATTTGACCAATTCATGAGTTTACATGTTACCAAAAATTGGATATTCTTGCTTCTTCCGGTAAAGCCTTGCTATTTATTACCCTAAGACTGAGACAGTTATGTGGTTCTACTCTGGATGTCCCTATGCTTTCATTAATTTAAATAATTAATAGTCAGCCCTTTCCTTTACCATCAGTAGAGCGCTGTTTCCATGCCTACGTAAAGATTCAAACCCAATAAATGGCATCGTGGATCTGCTTCACAAAGGAAAAAAAAATTGGTATCTTCTTTAAAGCAACACCAACCACCACTGTAATGAGCCCCAACCCGTTCCTCGCATGGGATGATTTTTTAAACAAAACGTACTTTCAATTCCTCACTACTACTTCTGAGCTAGGCTATCTTGGCCACTTTACCTACTTCCTTGGAGCTCCGTTTCCTCTCTGGGAAGATGGTTTGGGGGCATATCCTGCCTTCCGTGCTCTGCCTCCGAGGAGGGCTTTTGTCCCATTTGGGAAATGCAAGGAGAGTTTGTGACAAGAGCCAGCCAGCCCCTACGTCCCCGGCATCTGATGGAATGGGGATACCTTGTTGGGCATCTTTCTCTTGCTTTGGCATCTTCAGACCTCGAGGTTGCAGGAAAAGCGGGTGATTTTTGTCAAACGGCTACACTTGGCATTGTGCTGGAGGTCACGGTGCTCCGTCAGAGGAGGCGGTAATGTATTTATTTGTCACTGCCGCTGGTCCACGCCTCTGTCTTCCCTTCCGTTTGTTCTGCCCAAGGCCGTTGGGGTCCGACAGAGATCAACAGTGTTTCTACAGAGATGAAGCAGCTCGTTCAAACCTGAATTAGATGTTAAATCTTTTTGAAGTGGGGAGGAGGTAAAGGAGGGAGGAATTATATTGTGCTAAGAATTTATCCTGTGTTGTTTCCTGTGAGATACTGTTCCCGGAAAGATTTGTTACCCAGCGAGTTGCAAACTGCTGTTTCAGGCTGATAGGTGCTGCCAATTCATTTTGATGAATTCTGCCAGTCAGAAAAGTATTTTTCCCTGCTTTTAGTCGCTGGGGATGGTTGGAAATGGATGATGGTTTTAAGAGCCGGGGCGGCGTACGCTGGCATGCCCGGGACTCATGGAATCAAAGATCCTTCCATCCAAACTCGGTGCTGCAAAGAAAAGCCAGACCAAGACGACTGGGCCGAAAATTGCCCTCAGCCCCCAGTCCATGTTTCCATGTGTCTCTTCTCCCAGTCACTTACTGGGAAATTATTTCCCTGTTGATCCCCCATTCAGATCCCCCCTATGCCTGCTCAGCTTCTAGGTTCCAGACAGCCCTAATGTCCTGTCCCTGCTAGGCTGGGATGAAGCACCATGAGCCGGACTCCAGAGTCTGGCAGATCTGGGCACAAATTCTGTTTCCATCCCTAATGGGCTGACCTGGATAATTTACATTGTCTCTGTGACCACCAGTTTCCTCATCTGTGAACTAAAGATAAACATGGTAGAGATCTACCTCACTACTGAAATTGACTACCAAACTTGTGCTCTTTAAATATGGGAACTGAACAGATTCAGATACTTTTTTTTTTTATGCAAATTCCTTGTATCTGATCTCTTGCCACTCATGCCCAGGAACAAAATAGGGATGAAAGTGTCAATAGGTTCACTGTCTGCTTCAACCCCATCCCCCCTTTCCTGGACCCCTCCATGTCTCTTTTGCTTATGTCCAGCTTCCTCCTCTTGGCTTTGCAGCTTTGAATCAGTAATTTCTGGCATTTGCTTCAGTTCTTCCCAAGGTAAGCATCTTTCAGATTGCCTTTCTCGGCCCTATACCCAGGGGTGCTGCCCTGTGACCCACCGTGGTCTTTGGTCACTGCCAGCAGAATACCAGTGCATGCTGGTCCTGTTGTGTGCCGGGGGCAGCTCAGCACTGTTCTCAGGTCTGTGACACTCCTGTGGAAATCTTCTGTCACACGGATCTATCTTCCTTCTCCCAGAGGCCTCCACCACATCTCCATCACAGTCAGGGGGTCCCTTCCATTTGTGGAGGGTGTAACTCTTGAAAATGTCTTCCAGACAGAAGGACACGTGGAAAGAGCTCTGGGATCTTTCCTGATTTTGGCTGCAAGGTTCATGTAAGTCTCTCTTCTCTCTGGGCCTCCGTTTACTCCCCTCTCTGAAGAGGTAGGAAGTCCTCAGGATACCTGTCCATGTGGCCAGGGCCTGTGTCATCATCTGGGATTACTTTTTGGAGACCCTTGAGACCCTGGAGAAGGTGGGGTAGGGTGGGAGGAAGACCACAGGAAGGGTCTCCTGTTCCAGTAGGTTCTAGGGTGGATGAGGGACTCCAGAAGCTTCCACACTCATCAGGCCATGCCACCGCAACCCATTCCCTTGGCCTTCTGAACTCAGCAAAGGGTAAGCCAGGGTGGCCCAGCCACCCACACCACCATCTAGGTTCCCAGTCTCCCCCTCCTCCCCAAACCACTCACTTCTCAGAAGCTACCTTTCTGTGTAGATGCTTAGGCCGAGCTGGAGGGCATCCCTGAACAAGTTGTCAGTGAGGCAGGAACTGGTAATAAATATCACCTGAAGGCACTCGGGGAACCTGCAAGGGGAAGAGACTGAGATCTTTGCTTGCACAACCCCAGGGGCCTGGGAGCTGAACGGAAATGACCTGGAGCCCAGTGGCGTGTGAATGTGACACCCAAGGATGCTGTCCATCACCTAGACAGGGCAGAGGGATGCCTCCTCTGGACTCTTTTGAGCACTCCCACAGAGTCAGGAATCTTCCAGGGACCTTGCCTCCTCAGTCTGAGCCTCTTCCATGATAGCTGTAGGACACTCACTGGAGCAAATGGATATTCTTTGCGGATAGAGGCTCATCTGGGCTGAAAGTGTTTGTCCCCTTCTTCAGAGTTCTGCTTGGCTATAGAGCAGCTTGGGGACCAAGCTTAAGTCCCAGGTACATGGCATCAACTGCTTCACAATTAGTGGGGAGAAAGAGGAAGAAGGAGGGAGAATTGAGGGAGAATGACTTCAAGTGTGTCACCTGGAGCATTAACATCAGAATCACCTGCCCCCTCTTCTGATTGGGCCTTTCTGCGAGGGTCCCAGGGATATGAATTTTAATAAGCTACCTGAGTAATTCTGAATGCAGAGTGGAAGAAAAAATCCGGGACGCCTGGGTGGCTCAGTCAGTTAAGCGTCTGCCTTCAGCTCAGGTCATGATCTCAGGGTCCTGGGATCAAGTCCCACATTGGGCTTCTTGCTCAGCAGGGAGTCTGCCTCTCCCTCTGCCTCTCTCCCCAGCTTGTGCTTTCTCTCTCTCACTCTCTCTCTCTCAAATAAATAAATAAAATCTTTAAAAAACTTAAAAAAAAAAGAAAAAATCAAAGATATAGATGACTTTGATATTGGGCTTACTTGTCATTTATGAGCAACTCCTACAAAGGAGAGAAAACTTAACATAATGGTCAAGTTCAGAGACTCCTGTGTTTGAATGCCAGGAATGCTTCCCAGTGTGTGACCTTGGGAAAGCCACTCCATGCCCCCCTCTTCCCAGCCTTGGTTCCCCATCTATGAAAAGGAGATGTTCATAGCAGAGCCCAACTCACAGGGTTGTTGAGAAATAAATGTTTAGATACAAAACACTTAGAAGACTGGCACATCATAAGTGTTTTTGAAAGAAATTATGAACAGATCTGGCACAGAAATAACTTTGCCAGTAGCTTTGTTGGGGTGATGGACAGAGGGGTCTCTACTGTGGTGGTGTGAGGGCTTCTGGTGGGTTTCTTGGTCTAGGAAATGAATGAAAGCCACTATCCACCTTATGGGTCCACAGCACCAATGGGGACAAGGATGGGGCAATGCCAGCAGGGAAGACACTCTATAACCCCTTCGATTTGACCTTCCTAGTGGACACTCAGCTACTTTTTACCTCCTGGACTATGCAGAAACTTCTGGATTTCTGCTACACAACAGGTGAGCCAAGGTGGTCTGGAGTACCAACAGAAGTTCTCTCTTTGCTCACCCAGACTTCTCTGTTGTATTAACTCTGAATCAGCCACCTTCACGCTGTTATGTGGATAATCTGTGAGGTCGCCTCCTGCGAGTGTCCCAAGTGGGGAGCAGGGTCAAAGCTGAGCTCCTCCTCAGCTTCCCCACTTTCCCACTTGGGCCTCAGGGCTGAGAGGAAAAGGAAAAATCTCCACCTCCCGCTCTCAGTTACCCTTCTCTCTTCCACAGCCCTCCAGGGTCAAAGGAGAAGCTCCCCTCCATCTTTACCTCTAATCCCCAAGGAAAGAATGAGCTGGCTTCCCCTTCCTCTTTATTCTGGAAGGGAGACAGACTCCTTTTCCTCTTTCCAAGGAGGCATCCTCTGCCCTTTTTCCTGGAGCAACAATAATAGACAAAACAGAGAGAGAGTGACATCATCTATAAGGTAGCACACAAACACAGGTATTTCAGACCTATTATACTTATACGCACATAAATGATGTCCAATAAATATTTATTGAATTGCACAGTATGGCTGAAAGAGCAGGGACTCAGAATCCAGACTGGTCTGTTTCGAATCTTGGCTTTGTCACTCACTAACCATATAAAGCCAAGACTGGCACAGTGGCCTTGGGCAGGAATGAAATTGTTTGTGCCACATCACTGTAGTGATTTAAGCAGAGCCTGTTCACTGTGCTCTCTACAGGCATGAACTTAAGATTTTGTTTTACAAGCTGATGATTATATTGGCTGTCAACGGAGCTTAAATTCTGGCACCTAGGAACTCACTTAAATACTTGTTCAAAGAATATCTGGGTCAGAAATCCTCCCCTTTTCCTTCTCGAACTGTTAAAATTCAGTAGGAAAGTGACCTATTCAAAGATGAACTCTATTTTATAAAGATGTTTTCAGTGGGCCCTGGGTAAAAAATATTTCATAAACCAGAGGAAGCCACTAAATCAAGGAGTGGAAAAAGAAATAGACTTGCTAGAGCAGTACCATTTTGGTGTGGGAAGGTGATATATGCAACATTTTTTACTATATTTGGCTGCAAACTCCAGACAGTTGTTGCCTTGATCTATGACTGAGATTCTGTGGCAGGGCACCATTTGAACTAGCCCTCCTCGGGGCCTTTTGCTGCAACAGGAGGCCATAAATGATGATGACTGGGTGAATATTTTGAAAAGAGGAGAAGGAGGCAGTTTCAAGTGGGAAGTTCTGGTGGATTCATGACGTTACTGAATATGCTGATCGGGCCACAAGGAAGTCTGCAGGTAGAACATGGACCATCACTGGTAGAAGGCACGGGTGTGCCTAAAGTGGCTTCTGATAGGGGGTGTCTCTGTTGTCATCTGTGTTCCCCGGGATGCACACTGAGACAGAGTTTAGCAAGCGTGGTGTTTACTGGTAATGCCTTTAGGGTCCATACGTGTGGATCGGAGGTGAGGGAGGCAGCAGTGGGAAGAGGGTAAGTCCAGCTGTGATGTAACTCCAGAGACAATCTTGGCTGAATCTGGAGCTAGAATTGTCCCCAGCCGGGCTGAGGGGTTGTGCTTTTATATTATGGCATCAACCAGTCATTAGGCTCAGGGTGAGCTTGGGTGAGATGGGTTGATGGGGCAGTTGAGGCAACTTCAGAAGGCCCAACAGGTGAACGGTGTGGCCAACAGCCTTCCCAGTGGCTGAACCACAGGGCCTCTACTGAGACACAATTTGGGTGGTGCATCACAGTGTCCACTGTGCTCTTGCAGGGGAGCTGGGAATGTCAGGTCTGCGCATGGTTGGTTGGAGGCTTGACTGGGATTAATCTCCTAGGTTTCTCTAAATAAGAGCCAATTACTAATTGATCTGATAACTCCTTGCTGTGCCAGAGATTTGGATGAGAGCAAGCACACAGCCGTCCTTGCCGGTGATCCATTCTGCTATGGAAACTTCCTCCTTCCTGCAAGCGTGAGGAGTCCACAGAGAGCAGCGTCTTTATGGTTCACGTGGGCTTTGGAACTGGACTGACTTGCAAGTGTAGCTAAGCCACTTCCCAGTTGCCCAACCAGAGAACAATGGCTTGACCTCTCTGAGCCTCAATTTCCTCCCCTGTAAAATGTTAACAATTATTGGTATGTTGCTATAAAGCTCTCTCCTAGCGCATGAAAGCAGTCAAAGTTACTATTACTTGTGTGAACAGTGGTGGGTCAGAGAAGGGAGAGGATCCACTCATTTACCTTTTCCAAGGCTGATGTTAGCATGATGGCAGCAGAAGGCTTAGCCTGGGCTTTGTGGGCAGAGGTCCTGTCAGGGTCACACGCTGGGGTTCAGTAGAGTCTCTGGGGTCAGTTCCTCCTCTCAAAATCCTGAAGATGATGGAAGCCACAAAATCAGCCTCCAGGTTGCCTTGGCATTGGGTGTCCTACTTGACTGAAACTGAAGGGAATCATGGATCATTGTCAGGAAGTGGCAAGGTCAGGCCCTGGAGTTTCAGCTGCCCAGAGAAGTGCATGGAACCACGGGACTGTGTCTGATGTGAAACACTACTGGTTCTCAAAGCGGGTCCCTGTGCCAGGAGAAGCAGCATACATTGAGAATGTGTTAACTATGCAATTTGTTGGGTCTCACCCCCGACCTACAGAAACCCTGGGGATAGAGCCCAGGACCTGTATTTTAATAAGTCCTCCAGGTGATTCGGATGCATGTTTCTGTTTGAGAATCAATGGTATAGATAAGAGGTCAACAGATATTCTTCTGTAAAGGGCCAGATAGTACATATTTCAGGCGTTGCAGCCCATGCATTCAGTCTGTCAAACTGACTCCAGTCTCCCATGTTGGTGCAGAAGCAGCCGTAGACGCTATCTGCATACATGAATGGGCGTGGCTGGGCTCCAGGAAAGCTCTACAGCAGGCAGGCGCTGGGTTTTCAGTCTCTGGTAGAGGCGCCTGCAGGATCAGTCTCTTGCCTTAAGGTGATTTCTCTCCTCCACAATTAGATACTCATTGCTTTATCCATGTATTCAATAACTCATTTTATTTCTCTATTGTATTATGGACCTCTGCATGCCAGGAACTCTGCTAAGGACAGGAGATGCAACAGTAAATAAGAGACACACCAGCCCGCCATCCCGGAACTTAAAGTTGAAAGGGAGACCTAAAAAAGCAAGTCACAAACAACGATTAAGATAAATACATGACACAAAGGAAAGAGAGTTAGAAGGGTTCAGAGCTGACTAATCTAGTTAGGGGAGGGTGGAAAAGGCCTTTCTAAGGAGCTTTTTTTTTTTTTTTTTTTTTTAGAGAGGGAAAGAGATTGGGAGAGAGAGAGAGATGGTGGCGGAGGGTTGTGGAGAGGCAGAGGGAGAGAGAGAGAATCTTTTTTTTTTTAAGATTTTATTTATTTATTTGACAGAGAGATATAGCGAGAGAGGGAACACAAGCAGGGGGAGTGGGAGAGGAAGAAGCAGGCTTCCCGCAGAGCAGGGAGCCTGATGCGGGGCTCAATCCCAGGACTCCGGGATCATGACCTGAGCCGAAGGCAGACGCTTAATGACTGAGCCACCCAGGCGCCCCAGAGAGAGAGAATTTTTTTTTAAATTTAATTTTATTATGTTATGTTAATCACCATACCTTACATCATTAGTTTTTGATGTAGTGTTCCATGATTCATTGTTTGCCTATAACACCCAGTGCTCCATTCAATACGTGCCCTCTTTAATACCCATCACCAGGCTAATCCATCCCCCCACCCCCTCCCCTCTAGAACCCTCAGTTTGTTTCTCAGAGTCCATAGTCTGAGAGAGAGGATCTTAAGCAGGCTCCACACTCAGTGCAGAGCCTGATGTGGGGCTCGATCTCACAATCCTGAGATCCTGATCTGAGCCAAAATCAAGAGTCAGACACTTAACCGACTGAGCCACACAGACGTCCTGAAGGAGCCGTCTTTTAGGATGGAATCCTGAGGATTCATGGAATGAGCTACTATTGTAACTAGGTGTCTGGTACTTTTGTAAGGATTTTGTGCTCATAGCTCATTTCATTCTCCAATAATCCATTGAGGGAGGTACCATTTTTATTCCTGGCTCACAGAAGAAGAGAGTGAGGCCCAAGAAGGATGCGCAGTGTGCCCCCAGATTTGAACCCAGGCAGTTTGGGTCTAGAAACTGTGTTCCCAACTATAGCTTGATATCAGCTAGGTAACGGGAAAGAGAAGAACATTCTAGGCAAAGACAGCAGTTTACAGTCTAGTGAGGTGAATAGTCCCTACTTTAATAATTTTATTTTGGAGAGTTTTATAATCTAGACATCAAGTTAGACATTGAGGATGCAATTAGAAAGAAATCAGAAAGGCCTTCATGGAGCTTACAGACAAGTCCAAAAGACATACATTGCTGAAAACTAGGGGAGAAAGAGCAGAGGGGGAAGTGGGCTCGTGAAAGTGTACATAGGAGTTCAGGGGATGGTCTGAGGCTTCATTCAATACTAATCAAAGAAAGGGCAGAGAGATTAAGACCAAATTCCCCTTCTTGACTTTTTTGTCCAGTGACATATCTAGAGCTCTTGCTGGTTAAGTCCAATTTCTGGCCATAGTTCTCTCTTTCTCTCTCTCTCTATATAATTATTATATATATTATAATATATATGTATAGAATTATTAATATATTAATAATTACACAATATTATATAATATATATCTTTATATATATATATGCTATGTTTCATCATGTAGGGGAGAGAAGGATAAATTATTAGTTGGTATGGGGTTACTGGATTAATGATTTGTTAATAAAACAAAGTAAATGCTCACTTAACACCTTATCCCCAAATACTATATTCTAAATAAATAACTATATTTTATAACAAAATTCTATCCTAGTATAGATAACATAAGCATACTGACATATTTAAGTTTAAAATACCTCAAAAATGTGGTTCTGTCAGAATATATATTCAGAGGATAAGAAGCAAAATAAAAATAACACCACATGGAGACAAATTTGCATTAAGTGTGGCAGAAAGAGAATTACTATCTACTCTATAAGAGGAATTCATACAAATAGCAAAGGAAAAAAGTCCATAATTCAGAAAGTTAAATGTGAACATAATTTCAAAAGACATGGACAGGACCTAGAGCTCACAATATAGAAAACAAAAATGGCTAATAAATGTAGACAGTATTTAATCTCAGTGGTAATCAAGATATTTGAATATAAAATCGATGTGATACAGTTTGTCAACTACATTAGCAAACTTTATAAAAACAGTCATATTCTGGGGAGATTACATTTGAAATGAATACTCTCATTCATAGTTAATGGAGTTCGAAATCAGCATAAAATTGGGAAAATTTTGCAACCTGGCAAAATATATCAAGACCATTCAAAATATTCACACCCTTTGACCAAATATTTGCATTTCTGGGAATTTTTCTAAGGACGTTGCATTCTTATCCTAGTGCCACTGGAATGAAGAACCACAAACTGGGCATCTCAGAACACAACAGAAATGCATTGTCTCACATCTGGAGGCCAGAAGTCTGAGATCAAGGTATGGGCAGAGTTGGTTCCTTCCCAGAGCTGGGAGGGAGAATCTGCTCCATGCCTCTCTCCTAGTGTCTGGTGATTTGCTGGCAATCTCTGGCATTCCTTGGCTTGTGAGTGCATCACCCTGAATTTTGCCTTCACCTTCACATGATATTCTACCTGTGTGCATGTCTATCTCTGTCCAGACTTTCCCCTTCCGCCAGTCCTATTGGATTTGGACCCACCTAATGACCTCATCTTAACTCAATCATCTTCGAAGGTCCCATCTGACAGCTTCTTCTATAGGGACCTTATAACTCCTCGATGTTCTAACCCCAGCTGTCCCTAACCCCATAACCTCCAGCGTCAGGATCTAAACTAGTTCCTCCTGCTTATTCTTCCACCAGCAATCTGCTTTTGGAATATCAAATCTAGTTCCTATTCCCTCCTAATTCTTTCTTCTCTGTTTGTGGGATTCTAACTATTCAACTTCAAGTTCTGCTACTTGTTTCAATTTCTTGGCTTTCAAGATTTATTTTTCCTGGAAAGCTTATAAGTGCTGGATAATTTTATTATGGAATCATGGAATTATAGAACTCAGTTCTGGAATGACTTCTTTTTTTTTATTATTCTTATGTTAATCCCCATACATTACATCATTAGTTTTAGATGTAGTGTTCCATGATTCATTGTTTGTGCATAACACCCAGTGCTCCATGCAGAATGTGTCCTCCTCAATACCCACCACCAGGCTAACCCATTCTCCCACCCCCCTCCCCTCTAGAACCCTCAGTTTGTTTTTCAGAGTCCATCGTCTCTCATGGTTCGTCTACCCCTTCTGGAATGATTTCTAAAAAGGTATTTTTTCCAGATAAGGATTACCTCACTCTTCTTTGTAATAATATTATTTTCATATTTAATACTGATTATAATATTATTTAGTGTCATAAGATATGATTTTGATAATGGGTAGATACATAACTGGGGCCAAAATTTTACATCTCTTGTTAACACTCCCTTAGGACATGTGGCAGCAGCTAAAAGATTGTTAAGTGTCCTAAGAGAGAACTATGCTAATTCCCCATGACATTTTCCATTCACATCAGGAAAAAACATTGCCATTGACCTCACCATTGTCTTCTGAGAAAGGATGCTTCTGTTAAATGAGAAGCTGCTTCATGAGCTGATTGTCTTGATTCATTTAGTAATCCAGATCTACAAGTAGGAGTTAGCAGGTGCCAGAACAGCTCACCAAGGTATAGGATGATTCATTTGAAATCTTTTGAGAAATCAAGGAAGAGACAGTAAGAGCGAGAAGGTGGGAAGAAGAGGGGAGGCAGCAGACACTGGGCAGGAAAGACCAGGGAGGAGCTCCACGTGGGTGGCTCTCTTCTGGCAGACAAGAAAGCCTATCATTTTTGAGTTCCTATTGTGTGATCTCTTGGTGAAACTCCAGCTTGGTATGAAGGTCACTACATTTAAAAATGCTGTGCATGAGTGATTTCTGTTCTATATTTTATTTGTTAATATGTATAGTGTTTTAGTTGATGAAAAGCTTGGCATTTATCCCACAATGAGGCAAGCAGGAACCCCAGAGGTAGAGGAGACAATGAGATTATAAGGCTTATAAGCACCCTGGACTTCAGAGAAATTTGGGGAGGCCACAGGCTCCAGAGAGTTGTGCCTGTGTCTCCATGGCTATGAAGACTCCAGCAGACTTACGGGTTACACGAGCATGACCAGCTTTGCCCTCTGGTAGGAGTGGACCCTGAGATGCCTCTCTGCCAATCTCCCTTCCCCTTGGGCTGCAGCTGCCCTACCAGCTGTCCCCAGGCCTCTTGTAAATGGGAGGAAGCAAAGCCTCCAACCTACACGTTTTAAAGGACTTTTTTTTCTTTTTAATTGAGGAAAGTTCGCACAATGCAAATGAACAATGGGTCTCATTTCCAGCCTCCCCCAGAAAGGGGCCACTTTTTGATTGATGCAGGAAGGAAATCGAGGCTAGGCTTTCCAGAAACCAGTGCTAGAATGAGGAGACCAGCTTGAGATATGTTGCAGAAGAGGAAAGCCAAAAACTATTTTCCAATCACTGGTCTAAAGCTTTCCAATTTCAAGCCCTATGGGATTTGGCATTTTAGGGGATAAACAAGGCAGTCTTGAGGTTACCAAGAGAAACATGAACCATCTGAGCATTTTAGACACTGGACTTACCTTTGGATGAAGAGAGAAGGAATAAACATTCCCTGAGCACCTGCTGTGTGGTAGACTCTGCAATGGACACTTCTGAAGTGATTTCTCATTTAATACCACGTTACAGTGTCCCTATGAAGCACTATACAGATGATGTATTTGAGGCTCAGTAAAGTGACTGTCCAATGCCACATGGACAGTGTGTGCCAAATGCTGCTGACATGGACCAAGTTATTGGTCTGGGAAGATGATCTGGCTGGCAGCTACTGTATTGAATAATGCACAGATAAAACATTCCCATCACTGCAGAAAGTTCTACTCTAGAGAGAGTGGAACAGACTGAAACAGTTTCAGGCAATAGAAGAGGGTATTTATAAAAGTAAGGGATTTCATAGGAGTGAAATAGAGCATCATCGGGACTCCAGGGATCGGGGGAGCTCCCTAACTTAGGCTCTGCGATGAGTAGGTATGGAGGTTCAAACCTGGCTGCAGAGTCTATGACTTCTCTCCAAGACTCAAGGTGCACAGATTGGAGGACACTGCTTGGATAGTGCAGCTCAGTGGACAGGGCTACAGACAGACTTTAGACCATGTCTGCATCTTGAAGGTGGTCATGGAGGACATGACACAGAGTCAGCTTTGTCCCCAGTTGGATAACGGGCTGGTATGGTTGAGCCTGCACTGACGAATAGGGCAGATCTGTGGCAGGTAGAGGCTGACAACAAAAACCTTCAGCCCATTTTATGGTTACATGCAAACTGCACAAATATGTGTGTGTGTGTATGTGTGTGTGTGTGTGTGTGTATTGGGAGGGCAATTAAGCATGCTTCATTCCTTGAGAGCGGCTCATTCTCTTGCATATCCTGGATTCCAGTATGAGCCTCCTGAGAGCACATGACATTGGAAGTGGAATCTCAGAGATATTTCAGGACCCAAAGAACTTTTTCCCTCCCCTCCATCTTTGAGGACCTCTTTTCAACTTCTGTCCACTTTGAGCTTTCTCCCCATGGGCTTTAGAAGATGAGTTGGCGCAGGCTGTAAAAGAGCTTTCTCTTTGTGTGTGTGTTGGAAACGCCTGTCTAGCTCATTCATAATTATGCACACTAGTCTGGAATAAATAGAAAAAAAAAACCTGACTGACGTAAAGGAATTCTATTCTGGCAAGGTCTGTATTCACTCAGCAATAATTGCAGCAGAAATGTCTCTGCTAGCTCAGGGTCTTTGCCATCAGAATCAAGTCCTGAGATATCTCTAAGAAGCAGTTAATCACCACTGATGTTAGTATCCCCCAGTATAACTGCATATAGAATACTCATATAAGATGCTTCTGGTGTGGGGGGGTCTCTGTTAAAATCTTGGACACTCTGTGCTCATGTTGGAGATCTGCAGTGCACTAAACAAAGTCTCTAAGAAGTCCTACAGTAAAGAAACCTTTTAAATTCTGTTTCAGCCAGAATTTCCCAAGCTAGTTTGGAAAGCCAGCCTTCTTTCCTTCCTCCCTTTCTCTCTCTCTCTTCCTCTTTCCATGAAGCATCTGTAGAATAAAGCTCTATAGAATGAAAAAAAAAAGTTCTATAGAATGTATTTTGGGAAACAGTAGCATAAATACAACTGAATCATGACACGGAGTCGGGGAGATGTGTGTGTGTGTGCTGCCTTTCACTCTCAGGGAATCTGAAACAGTGATAGTATTTGAAGGAGGTTGTGATTTCCATGGGCCTGTCCTGAGAAGTATAGGAATAACCCTCATAACTCTGTGATCATTTTTAAAGCCATCACCGCATTTTATTGTTGAACATAAGTTCTACCTAACTGTTTATTCATTAGTTCAGTTTCAAATATACTAACTCCATGATCACTAGAGGAAAGATGTTAACTTCTTATTTTTTTAAAGATTAATTTATTTATTTGAGAGAGAGAGAGAACGAGCAGAGGAGAGGCAGAGGGAGAGGGACAAGTACACTCCCTGCTGAGCATGGAGCCCATCATGGGGCTCAACTCTAGGACCCTGAGATCATGACCTGAGCCGAAACTAAGAGTTGGCAGCTTAACTGACTGAGCCACCCAGGGGCCCCAAGATGTTACCTTCTTAATGCAACCTTCAGAGATACTGTATCTAATCCTTTGATAAAAATTATGGCAAACAGATGTGGTTTGACATTACATTAGTCTCTTACCATCTCTTCCTAGGTATGTTACATGTCCTCCTAACCTACTTTCCTTTCTCACAATGTCACCTGAGCTCTCCCCCTTACTCCCTCCATCTCACCACAATAAAGATTATCATAGAAAATATTCCTCAACTTAAGCCACATCATCATTCTCCACTGCCAATAAGATAAACCCCAACAAATTTCTCTGTGCTGTGCTTTGCCAGTGCTGTTCCTCTTGATACGCCCTTTTCCTCACTCACCTGGCAAATACTTAGTCATCCTTAGGATCCAGTCCAATTGTCATGACTCCTGGGGAATATTCCTTGGTCTTTGCAGGAAAAATTATTTGTTCCATCTTCTATATTCTCATTGCATTTTGTATTTTTGGCTTTTGGCTTTTAAGGTAAAATGAGAAGGGGTGCCTGGGTGGCTCAGTTGCTAAGCATCTGCCTTCGGCTCAGGTCATGATCCCAGGGTCCTGAGATCGAGCCCCACATCAGGCTCTCTGCTCCACGGGAAGCCTGCTTCTCCCTCTCCCACTCCCCCTGCTTGTGTTCCCTCTCTCGCTGTGTGTCTCTCTCTGTTAAATAAATAAATATCTTTAAAAAAAAAAGATAAGATGAGAATTATGGGAAGGAAGCATGTATCAAAGAGAATTTTGGAAAAAAAATATATTGAACTCAATCTCCCCTGTCTTCTAGCCTTCTTTGATAAACTGACACCATTGTCATTATCTACAAATATCATACTCATTATGCTCTAAGCACTGGACAATATATGTCACATTAATTTTCTCTTTGATCCTTAAGACAAAAATGGATATTTTGTTCCCACTCTACAGATAGCCTTATTCAAGGTTGTCTGGTTCCAGAATTGGTGCTACATCCACTGGGTAGCATTGCCTCTTGGGTACATGATTAGCCATGCAATGTGCCACTCAGCACACTCTATGTTTATAATAATTACCTGTAATTCTCAAATAAGCTTTTCTTTTTTTTTTTTTTTAAGATTTTACTTATTTGACAGAGAGAGAGACACAGCGAGAGCAGGAACACAAGCAGGGGGAGTGGGAGAGGGAGAAGCAGGCTTCCTGCAGAGCAGGGAGCCCGATGCGGGGCTCGATCCCAGGACCCTGGGATCATGACCTGAGCCGAAGGCAGACGCTTAATGACTGAGCCACCCAGGCGCCCCTCAAATAAACTTTTCAAGGTGATATTAGTATCCTCATTTATAACCAAAGAAAGTGAGTCTTATTTGCCCAAGATCATCTAGTAGGTGGATGATAGATTAAAACCCTGTGTTCCTTCCAGTGCACCATACAACCTGAGGTTTCCATCATTAAAGAGATAGAAGCCTAGGATTTATAATGGAGACCAGGAAGCCCTACTGGGTCCTTAGTCATAAAAGCAGATTCATAAATTATAGTGGAATGGTGGAATGGTTAACTGTTAAGGGTGGAATGATGAACTGTTAAGAACATAAGGGGAAAGGGGAACAAGCTAAATAACACCACAATGGCATAAACCACAAAATCCAGACAAATGAGCCTTTTTCTTCAACTAACAGATTGTAAGGAAAAGAGAGGGAGAAAGAAAAAGGGGAGAGAGAGAAAGAGAGAAAGAAAAGGGGGTATGGAGAAAAATGCTAATTTAAGGAATTAAGTGATATGCCAACAGTTGCATGTATGTATCTTATTTCAATCTTGAGTTTTATAAGAAAATCCAGAGAAATAAATTATAAGGAGATCAAGGGAAATATGAATGCTGATTAAGGATCTGATAAAATTAATAAATTATTGTTAAATTTTTAGGTGTGATAATGTAATTATGTTTAAAAATGAAGTTCTAGTTTTATATAGATAAATATGAAACTGTTTATTGATGCAGTGATAGATATCTTGGGTATGCTTTAAAATAATTTGGGAGAGGAGCCAATGGTAGTCATATAGATAAATCACGATAGGCCATAAGTCTGTAATTGTTGAAGCTGGGTGATGGGAATTTGGGAGTTCACTTTATTACTTGGTCTAAATTAAAAATTTCTAATTATAAAACATTAAAAGTAAGTGATTAGCCAGATATGCTCATTCCATGAGCAGAAGGATTGATAAGCATTTTGAGTGTTTTGTTATCAATAGATTAAGATATCAAAGCAGAAAACATATCTTTGAGCCAGATTCTTGTTCTAGTAGCCAGTTTGCTAGGTCTACCCATTTGGAAATGAATTGCTGGGGGTGAGGGAAAATCACAGCATTTCTCCTTGTGCTCTCTATTACTGTCACGAGAGCCTATATTTTAAAAAAGGCTTTGGATTTACACTTTGATTTATTAAAATATGTGAATTTTTGTCCTAGGAACAATTTTGCAGTTTTATAACATGTGATCCATCTAGAAGATTCCAGGAGAAAACCCATGTTTGCCAAAGTGACATTGGTGTGCTAAAATTGAGAGTTCCCATAGCAACTCCTACTTCAATGTTGGTTGGTCCTAGATGAAGGCATGCTGATTTTCCAACAAGAAGGAGGGAGTGAGGTGGAAACAACATGAGTTGGGTCCTGGGAGGGACTAACTGCTTGCTTCAGGAAGAAGAAAGTCACTTTTTTTTTTAAGATTTTATTTTTAAGTAACATCTGCACCCAACATGGAGCTCGAACTTACAACCCCAAGATCAAGAGTTGCATGCTCTACTGACTGGGTCAGCCAGGCACCCTGAGGAAAATCACTTAAATGACCAAGCCCAAGAATAAATCCAAGTCAACTTCCATCTGGGTCAAGGTTGATATGTAAGAAGTCTTATTGCAAGGGTGGGGGATAGTGGCAGAGGGACTTGGGTCTTGGCAGAGTTTTCTTTATTCTATCAAAGTCAAGCTCACTCAGGGAGGCCTAGCCAGGATGCGGATGTAGTAGGGTTGCTCAAATGGGTGTTGTAGAGGGTGGGTCAGGGTTGGGAGGCCATAATTCTATCTTGGGTTACATTACCCACAGCATCAAGAGTGAGAATCAAAAACAAGTATAGGAGACCTCCAGGCCTTAAGCAATATATAAGAGCTTGGGATGGAAGTGCCTATATGCAGCAAGTGGGTTTGTGTTGTGTTCTCCCTCACCCCCATGTGTGCTAACTGCCATATACAGAATGTAACCATTTCTGACTCACTTTCCTGATGGGCAGGGATATGCCGACATCCTTCTTAACCAGGTCATCATTATCCTGGACTAGGGAGGGCTAAGGTGCCTGGGGGCAGTCGTCAGTGCCCACATCTGTGCTGGGAAGAGCTGGGGCAAGTTACAGTGAGCGATTTTTCCAGCTGCATCTTTGCTGGCCCATGAGAATATGCAAGGCAGCACAGCCTAGAAGAGGAGGTACGGCCTCTTTGCCAGTCCAGTTTCGAGCTGAGCCTGAAGCTAATGCTCTGGGCACACAGCTACTGACCTTGATGGCCACAGCTTCCCTGAGTCAGGGAGCCTCAAATGCTTCAATCGACACTCCACACTTCAGGCTGTTTACTTATCTGATGGAGCTGTTCTTTTGGAAAGCTGGGTTAGTCCTGTAATGCAAAGTGACAGAGAAAATAAAAACACCCTGCTGAGAAAAAGCCACAATGTTAATGTGAAATACAAACTTTCTGTTCATCTGAATCTTAGTTTATTTTAAAACAGAACTGTAACAGCTTGGATCCTGGGGACCAGGAGGGGCTGTGGCTACAGCTACCCGGCTCTCAGATCCTTCCCTGACTTGCCTTTTGGTCTTAACTCTTTGCACTTTTCCCAGGAGTCAAAGTGGTGTGATGTGGGTTTGCCCTCCCTGAATATGACTCCAAGACCAAGGAAGAGCGAATTCTGGAGTTTACAGTAGATGCGGCTGAAACTAATATCACTTCGTTCTGCCCCCTAACACTGCAGTCTCTCTGACTGAATAAAAGCTTGGCCCCAGGTCCCCAGGAGCTTTGTTCTGGAGGAATCTGGGTTTTGTGTTTCTTCTGAGCCAAGTTTGGGGTCTGATCCCAAACTCTTACAGCTGGCATTCAGCAACATCTGGTTGGCATCTTCTCTACCCCATTTCCTGGTGTTTGCCTGCATTTTTTGGAATTAGCTCAGTTTTCTTAATTTTTTTTTTGTTTTTTTCTGAATGTTTTCTGAACAGTATTATCCATATAAGAATGTTAGCCATATAAAAGCCCTGGGGAGAATCTTGCTATGTAGTCTGCTTCCTGTCCTCACTCCACCTCCGAACTGGAAAAACAGGAGCCCATGGTGGAAAATGAAGAGAAGCAGTCCAAGTTTAGAAGAAAAGCAGGAAATTATCCCAGAGGAGAGGCTTTCAATGAGGCAAAGGGAGGCAAAGGATGTAAAATTGCACCTAAGAAGACAGATCTGAAAAGTGGCCACTGGGTGAAGGGTTGGTGGTGTCCTTATGTCGGGCCATGATGGTCAAAACCAGAATGCAATAAATCAGGAGGTACAGAGGAGTGAAGAAAAGGGAAAATTGCTTCTTCCAGAGATTTCTCTTGAGTACCAGCTCTCCACTTGGGGTGCACATTAGAATCCCCTGGAGAGCATTTAAAAAAATACTGATGCCTGGGCTCCATCCCAGAGGTTCCGATGTAACTGGTTTTTTGAGGGGATTGTTTGGCTTATTTTATTCTATTTTTAAGATGAAAACCAATAGAATTGTTTGTAACCTGACCATAAGTAGTCAGTAGAGAGGGAAGAGATTAAAAGTACAAGGCAGGTGGTGGATGGATGATGTCATGAGATTGCCCAAGCTGGGATCAGAGCCCAGGTGGTTGACCTTCAACCTGGGCAGGTGAGCTCAGAGCACAGGGTGGCTTCCTTTGCCAATGTGTGTTCTCGCTTGATGGTTTCCAGTCCCTGACAGGGAATGCTGGGTTATCTTCTGAGGTTTTTTTTTTTTTTTTTTGACCAAAGCAGAGTTTCTGATGAGGTTTTGGCTTGGCTTACTGGCACTACTGTCCCTGAGGAGACATAATAAATGATAGGGGGAAACTCCTTCCTTGTGCTTAAGTCTAATCATAAATGCATTTGCAGTAGAGGAGGAAATGATAGAAACTGGGGGTGGGGAAAGGATGGACAATCAAAACTTACTAAGAGTGAATAATGACTTGGGAAGGGAAGGGTGGCCATATTTAGACCCCTACCTGAGCCCCTCTATGACAGCTTCTGAACTGCAGGGACAAGTCATTCCAAATCCACTTGGCTTCATCTGAAGGTGTTTCATTTGAGGGAGCCCAAGTTCAAGCTGGTGGTTTGTCACCATGAGTCAGTCTTCATGTGTTGTGCTAGAAAGAAGGAGATGAATTCAGACTAGAACACACCCATGAGCCAAGGAGACTGAGACACAGGCAAGTGCTGATATCCCAGGTGAAAAGGTGTGAAGACATCATGGCAAGGCAGGCAGACAAGGTCAGGAGGAAGAACAAGGCTGCTGGTGAGGAGGTGGCTGAGCGACGGGGTGGGGGCATCCCAGATGATGCTTACAGGTGCTTTTCCTGGGCTCTGTCATTTCCTTGGCAATGGCCTGTGGCCTGGGCCCTAAAAGGACTGGTAGGAATACCTATCACCAGGCTCTATAATTCTTGGTTCACATCTATCAAACTTGGTAGAAGGTGTATTTTTAAAAAAATTGTTTTTGTATAAAGATCAGATGTCCGACACACACACACACACACACACACACACACACACACACACAAATCAAGTGATCTAAGTATACAATAAAAAGGCAGAATATCTCTCCATCTCTCCTACCCTGTAAATCCTGCTCTCCAGAGGCAACCATCATTAATATTTTCTGGATATGAATTCTTAAATGGGCACTTTTTAAATACCACTTTTAAGGGTAAAACTAGATAATTGTATAATACTGTGATAAATAAAACGAAGAGGAAGTGTTGTAAATCTCCAGCACGGCTGCACAGGGAACGCTCTCTGACAGGCTCAAGTTTTTGAATGATGTCTACCAATGGTGAGGAAAATAGGCTCATTTTATTGGAGTGATTTTCGAGGAACGGTGTATAAAAGGAAAGAATGTAGGCAGACAAAGACAGTCACATTCTGCAAAGGTGTATAAAGAGGGATTATCAAATTTTGCTGCAGGATCTTTACTGGCTCCGAGGCACCACTGGAAAACGGATGGCTGAAGAGGGCATTTGTGCACGTTTAGACAGGGATGTTATGCTCCCCGGAAGCCAGTACGCACTTGCTAAAATAAATCAGGAATTAGGTTAAACCACCATTCACTCTTTTAAAAATAAGGTCTTTAGGTTGGCAATTCAAGGAGAAAGAAAAGAGATCATGTGCCTGAAGTTAATCAGGGACCTGAAATGTGATTTCCTGATATCCTTGGGGGCAAAGCAGAGGTACATGTTCCTGATAGTGTTGAAATCGGGCCAGTTTTTAGCTAACGATAGCCAAAGGATGCTATAAACTAATCAACCTGAACTGAAAAATGGAAGGAGCTGTATCGTCACTCCTGTCTTATTTTATGTTTTATTTTCACTGCCTTTCGTGAAAACGTATATATAGTATCTTGGTACCTGACAGGTGTACACTAAGTATTTGCAGGAGATGAGATGTGAGAATGAATGCATGAACAAATGAATGAACGATTGCATGCATCTGAGAGGGACAAATAACTCATGATCTGAAGACAGCAGGAAGGAGCCCCCGGCCCCTTGGCCTCTGGGTGCATTTCAGTCGTTCAGTCTCCTCCTTCGCCCTCCTCGAGCACACAAATGAGACTTCCCTTCGCTATATTTTAGAGGTCTTTACATCGGAATCTGGACTTTCATAGTTGGTTCAGCTTGTCCTTCAAAGGAACATCAGAATTGTGAGCATGCTGCTCTGGCCTGGCTCACCACCCCAACCTTCATTTCGGGGGACAAAGAAGGAATGTCTCCTTCTCCCCTTTTCCCAGCCCCACATTATCCTCCCCCATATTTCTCCCCTTCAATGACGAATAGGCCTTTTATGTTTATGTGTTTATGTATTTATTGGTTTATATTTAAATACTTTATTTATTTGACTGAGGGAGAGAGAGAGAGCACAAGAGGGGAGAAGCAGAGGGAGAGAGAGAGAAGGAGGCTCCTTGCTCAGCTCGATCCCAGGACCCTTGAATCATGACCTGAGCCAAAGGCAGACGCTTAAGCGACTGGAGCCACCCAGGCGCCCCAAAATAGGCCTTTTAATGAGAGCTTTTAAGATCCACTCTCTTAGCGACTTTCGCATAGACAATACAGAATAATTAACCACAGTCCCCATGCTGTACATGACATCCCCAGGACTGACTTACTTTATAACTGGAAATTTGTACCTTTGGACCATCTAACCCCTTTTTGCTCACCCCACCCCCACCTCTGGCAACTACCAATCTATCAATTATATCTCAGTTAAGAAAAGCAGGAATTTGCACTTTGTGCCCTGGTGGACCCGGAGGGGAACTCCCTCCCCGGGAGGCCAAGTCGGGGCTGGCTCTCGAGGTCATCGTGTTGTTGAGAGCACGGTCTCTATCTGACTCATCCCATGCCCTTACATTCTTGTTCCTTAAAGGGTGGTCCAAATCGCCTGGGGGTGTGTTGGAAATGCAGAGTTTCAGGCTCAGTCCTCGACCTGCTGAATCTGATTCTGCAGTTTAACGAGATCGCCGGTGATTCATGGGCACATGAATGTTTGGAAGCACCGCTCTGTGTCCCCCAAGACAGGATGGGGAGGAAGCAGTCAGCTAACATTTGCTGTGTGACTAGGCAGGGAGTAAGGGGAAGGGAGAGGAGGGGAGAGAAGGGGAGGGGAAGGAATGGAGAGAAGATGAAATCATACGAATCAATAGGATGTGAAAACAGACTGAATTTGGGGCAAGTATGACATAGAATATCGGACCTAAGTATGTGGTAACGCAGAGCAATTGCTACTCATTTTTCCCACTTTAATAAGAAAAATAAATATCACATACCCTAGGAGGAATCACTTGCCTATTCACATTACACTTCCTGTCTTGGAAGAGTGTTTCTAAGGAGGTTAAATATGCCCATGCTTCTTTGGGTCAATATTTTAGAAAACCTCATATAAGGGAATTTCTCCCTGGATGAGGAGAAAGTTGGGGAAAACACTGAATGGCCCCATTCCTGCAGTTGGCATGGCTTGAGTAATGTACCAGTGGTGTCAGGGAGTTCAAAGTCTAGTGTGGGGAGAGACAAGCCTATAAACACTCCTACATGAACAGCATAATCCATGTACTCCATCATGTGCTATTATACCCAAGTGCTCGGAACTTCCCAGGAGCTCATGGAAAGAAAACTGGTCTTCGCTGGGAGTGGGGAAGGGGTCAGAGGGGCTACCCCAGAGGGTACAGTGTTTGAGGTGAACCTTGAAGACTAGAATTGCGTTCACCAGATATTCTAGAACAAGATGGTGGTGTGCACTGAGGTGGTAAAGAGGAAGGCATGTGCTGGGGATGGAGGTAGGGTAGTGTGGCTGACATGCAGGATGTGGGGGAGTGGGAGGCCAGGGGACAGGAGGTTGGTGAGATGGGAGGGGCCAGATCAAAAGGGCTTTGAACACCAGTCTAAGCAAGGGAAGGTGTGAGTCAACATTTTCACTTTAGAAAGACAATCTGAAAGGCAGTGTGGGTGATAAACAGACAGGGGTGGGGATGGGAGGAGAGAGGTAGGGGACAAAAGCCAGAGCAAGAGATCATCCTGGAGTGAGGGAACCAGTGAACAGGGCAACTGCGTGGCTAAACCAAGACCAGATGGTCCTGAGAGAGGGACTTCAGGTTGTGATTGCCATGGAGGCAGAAGGACTCAGGAGCATTTCAGAGAAATTCAGGAAAGATGTGGGCGTTGTTGTACCGTGACTGCTTTATTTATGGACAAATCATCCGTAGCAGTCACAAACCTGGCTGCTGAGATTTCAAGGCTGGCTGTGGGAAGGACAAGAACATTTACAAGTCCAGAAGCTGTTTTCTATCATTATCATGTTTTGATTTACTTTTTTTTTTTTTTTAAAGATTTTATTTATTTATTTGACAGAGAAAGACACAGCGAGAGAGAGAACACAAACGGGGAGTGGGAGAGGGAGAAGCAGACTCCCCGCCGAGCAGGGAGCCCGATGCGGGACTCGATCCCGGGACTCCAGGATCATGACCTGAGCCGAAGGCAGTCGCTTAACCAACTGAGCCACCCAGGCGCCCTTGATTTACTTTTTTAAGTAACTCTTGCCATTTTGTGAAGCTCTGGAGAAAACCCCAAGTGTCTTTTACAACCAGGATAGATGTTTCCCCGGTTAGTAACTCACAGTTGTGAAGAATCTAAAGTGAACTTCTAGTCACTCTCTTCCTATGGGTCCATGGAGCTCCTCTAAAGGCACATAAGTATGGTGCAGGGCATGGAAAAAGAAATATGGGTAAGAAGGTGGGAAGGGGGGTTTGTCAACTACTTTAAAGAGTTGACAAGAGCCCAAAAGTCTACTCCGCTAAATCCAAATATTTAAACTCAGAAACAAATGTCACTTGACTTTCTGGGAAGCCTGGGCCTGGGCTGGGGTGGGCGTGGGACACTGTTGTAAACTCTTCTATTTGAATGTCTCTGACCTTTTCACCACCCAGACTTCTTACAGCCAAGAATGGCCCCTGTTCATCCTCCCCATATTCCAGAGTTTCTTAACTGAGGCTCTGTGGTTCTCTAGAGTCTTGGAATATCCTGACATCGAATGCAGACTTGATGTGTACACATGTAGCTTTTTGATGTTTTCCTGACATGGAGTCTATAGCATTACATGAGATTTTCAAAAGATTCATGACCTAGAAGAGGGAAAGAATCATAGCTCTGCACATCCCCACCCTGAGTGGGGACACCATCTCCCTTTCTGCGAGTGTGAATCCCCAAACACTCTCCCCAGTTGCCATCACTGTCCTGAACCCCCAACTGCTGTCTCTATTGCTTGTCTGGCTGCGTAGAAGACACACAGCAATGAGTACACCCCAAACCTGACCTTATTCTCTTCTCTTCAAACTTGTGCCCCCTCCTTCATGTGTGACAAAATGCCTCATACTACTTTCTTACCATCTGCAGCCAACCTGTCCTAACTCCTGATAATATAACCTTTGTGTTTGAAAATTTCCTTCCCCTTTTAGTTTTCTGTTACTTAGAGAACAGAATCCAAACTTGTAAACAGGCTGTAGGAGCCCTTGAATGAGTGATCCTGCCTCATCTCCCAACATCAAGCGGGTCCCTCTTCCTGCAATACACTTTCTCCATTTGGGTGCCTGACAATCATGACTGCAAGACTCAACTCAACTCAACCATGTCTTCTCTCCAATGTCTTCCTAATTACCAAGCTACCTCCTTTGATGTATATACAATGTCTTTGGAAGAGCACTTAATCCATTTCTCCACTTCTGGGCCCATCTCCCCAGTTGGGCCTTGTGTTTCTTGAGGACAGTTCCAGTGATTAATCTACAGCTGAGTCTATAGTGCTTAGAGCAAGAGGGCTCGGCACTCTGTGGGTGTCAAACAAGCAGGTGCTTTGAATTGTATGAATTCAGCATTCTACATAATCAGCCTTTACACCCATCTGACTGATAGAAGATGAGGCTCCTGAGCCGAAGACCCAACAGGATCTTTGTTTGGAAAGCAGTGTTTACTTGAGTAGAATCTTGTGTAGAAGATTTTTCAACAAGAGTTCTTCTTGGGTCAAATATCACCAATAAGTAGGGGTCATCTTGGATTTATGTATTGATTATTTCTTATTAGAAACTGGTAGTTATCTAGCAGAGTCACTGTAATTTATTAAGCTAGTACTAGGCACCAGTGTCTGCTGAATACTGTAGGTACAGTCATAAACAGAATAATTATGTGCCCTGCCCTTATGAGTTTACATTATAGTTGTGGCTCTCTTGTCTTTATTTTACCATTTGCTTCCGGGTTTTAATCATAAGATTTCATTTCTGCCTGAACAAAAATATTTAGCTTTTTTTTTTTTTTTTTGAGGCATGTCCTACATCTATACCTACATCTAGGTGTCCATTTATAGTTAAAATCAGAGTGGTCTTAAATTATCATAATAGGAACAATTTTGATGATTGTGAAGAGCTGTTCAGTAGTAAACTTCCTACCATCTCTGAGGTTCAGTCTTATTTAAAGGACAATAAGGATTAAATGAGATAATGTATATAGAGTGGAACATCGTAAGCAACTGATAAATATTTGTGATTAATATTACCATTATAATTATTAGGTATTTTCATGTAGTTCCTTCTACTCTAAACCAGACTGCACTCAAAAATAATACTAAATGACACAAAATGCAGAGTTGCCCAGGGTCATGAGTGACAAATGTCCACTCCAAAACACAACTAATTAAAATGGCTGTAATTTCCAGAGTTCCCTCATGCCTCCTATTCCTTTGCTATGTTAATGAGTTGTAATAACCCTTTAAAAGAAAACCTTTTAACATATTTTCTGTTTATCTTAAATATTTCCTTCCTTTGTCCTCAAGGTTGGGCAGTAATTAGACAAAAAAAAAATTCTATTTTCCTTTCTTTCTTAGATCCCTCTCAAGTTGAGCAGACCCTGGCTCCTTGCCCACCCACCTTTATTCCAGATGTTACCCTGGCGAACCTCTCAGGCTGTAACCAGGCAACCACTGGGAAGAGGGCCCTCCTGGCTCAGGGCCTAGAAACAGAAGAAAAACAAATAGGAGGATGTCTTGAGTCTTCTACTTACTTTGGTTTTCCAATCTCATTTCCCTCAAACTTTTATTATTTTTGTAATGGAAACTGGGGGTTGGTATCTGAGCTGTCTGTTCACACACCAAATGTCCGGTCTGTTCTGGAGCAGGGTTAGGTCTGGGCTCTGGTTGGACTTGATCCTATTGGTCCTGATTTGGGACTATGAAAGCCAAGGAAAACATTCCTACACATCGTCTCACCATACTGGAAAGGAAAGCATTGACCATGTGGCTTTGTAGTGATGAAGTTTGGGGCCCAGCAGAGAAAGGGCTCTCAGGCAACCCAATAACTTTGTACAGATAAGCTAGGCATCCAAAATAGAATTTCTCTGCCTAGTTTTAAATCCAAAAACATCTCTTCCAAGGACAGCACTCTTGCCCTCTGTGCCTCCTGCCTGGACTATGAGTTAGTTCTCTCTGTGGCCTCCCTTTCTGTGCATGGCTTGGAACTCCAAGTCTCCCTTCCTGATTCTGCTGGAGAGATCATTTTAGATACAAAAGTAATGATATGATGACCTTATTTAAACCTATCCAGGGGCTCTCCAGAGTCTACAGCCTCATTTCCTGAAGTCTGGAACCCTGCCTTTGAGGATTCATTCATTCATTCATTCGTTCAACATTTATTTCCCAAATACCTATCTTATGCCAGGCATTGCCACTCCTCCAGGTTCTTTGGATGTACCTTGTAAACAAGACAGAGATGGACTCTTGCCCTCATGGCACTTGCATTCACGTGGTGGAGGGAGACAATACAGTAGCAAGTAAAAAACATGATATGTCAGATGGTGTGGAGTGCCATGAAAAATAAAGCAAGGCTAGCAGACAGGGGTGCAAGAGTGGAGGCAGTCTGTGAGAGGTTCACTGAAAAACTGACAGCTGGGAAGAGATAAGTAATTGGTGGCAGATCCAGCCAAGATGGAGATATCAGGAGGGAGGACATTCCAGGCAGAAGGAAGAGCAGGTGCAAAGGCCCTGAGGTGGGGGCATTCCTGAGGTATTTGAGTTATAACAAGGTGGTCAATGTGGTTGGAGTGGAATGAGGTAGGGAGAGAGTAACAAGAGATGAGTTCAGAGAGGTAGCCATAAGGGGGGCCATATTTTCCAGATTCTTTAGAACATTATATGGACTGTGTTTTCCACAGGAGGTGAGACAAGAGTTCATAAGAGGGTTTTGAGCAGAGTAGTGACATGATCTGATTTACTCTTAGGAGGGTCATTCAGGCTCTTGTAGATTTCTTTTTCTTTTTTCTTTTTGCTGAAAGGCAAGGCCAAAGCAAGGAGATTTGCTGGGAGACTCTTGCAACAATCTGGTAAGAAATCCTGGGAGTGGCATGGAGTCAGGGCAGCAGTGGTTTTGCTCATGCCTCTTGTTTGATGATTCTTGCCAAACAGACATCCACTTTCTGGTTGAATTCCTCTAGCCACAGAGAACTCACTTTCTACTCAGACTACCTGGACTGCTCTGAGGATGCTTAGAGTTTTAGCTATTCCTTTTAATGAGCTGTAGTCTATCCTCTATAGGTTCATCATTTTGGTCCTATCCCTTGAGTTCCTTAAAGCCAAACCTTGCTCCTTTCCTTTGTGACCGTGTCTTCTTAGGCCTCCTCTTCTCCAGAATCAATACCCCAGCTCTTGATTCCTTCATCATGTGCATTGCTTCAGCCGTGCCTCCCCATCCTAGGTACCTTCCTGTGAAGGTTCTTTAGTTGGGAGAGCTATATCTTCACCATCCTGGCAATCCAGGGCCACAAGGAAGCAAAGACTGTGAACTGAGTCTTTGCCCTTCTGCAACATTTCACCACTGATATTTCCATGCCTTAACTGATCTTTATCTATCTATCTATCTATCTATCATCTATCTATCTATCTATCATCTATCTATCTATCTATCTATCTTACCGTGTAGACTAATTCATTTCCATCATCTTCCTTTGGGGGCCTGATAAGAGTTAACTTCTAAACAAACTCACACCACTTTGCAGATGACAGCAAACACCTAGTATAAAATTATCCTTATAAAACATATCTTTCCATAATGTGGTCCAAAGCATAGAGAATATTTTTACTAAATCTAGCATTTCCTGCCATTAACTTTTTACTTCTGCAATCTCCAGATAGTGTTATGAGAGAGTTTTGTGTTCTAAAAAGCTACATAAACACTCTCACCTCATAATCCATTGTAATGGCATTAGTTAGACCACCACAGGCCTTTCTGTCTTTTCTGCCTTTGCTCCTAAGTGTAACAACAGTAAAGTGTTATACCTTTCAGAGCTGGTTGAGATAATGTCTCTTAAGAATGAGCTGTGAGAGGTAGAGAGCATTACACTGATGCTCTGAGAACAAAATGAGTGTATAAAGCTTGGCAAAATTCCTATTCCAGTTGGTAGACAACAAGCCATCACATGTACATTTCTGTTGGAATTATTTTGTTAAAATAAAAGCATATCCTAAATAATGGTAGAACAGGTGAATTTGGGAGTAGCAAAGACAAAAACAATTTCTTTTCTATAAATTGTCATGGAGGAGTTGGAGCATGTGCCGGACAAAGAGGGACAAATGCGTTTTAGATCTATAGTCATTTATCAATTATCAAATGCCTGTCAAAACAATGGACTGGGCTCTGTACTTGGCTGTAAGGATAACCATATAAGTTGAGTCCTTAGTGGACTTTAAGTGGGGATGAAAGAAATGTGTTCAAATATTTGCAATGTTAAAAGGAGATGCAAAGCAAAGATGTGGTATAAAGAAGGCAGTGATTAACACCCTGAAAATTGTTTAGCAGTTCTCTAAGGATACAAGTATAAAACATACCAGAGAGCTCTAATGATACAGAAGTAGCATGAGCTTAGCATAAAACAGGCCTGATTCTGGAATCTGCCCCTTGGCAGAAACTTCTATGTCCCACTCAAGATCCATTTTCTCTTCTTCCTTAGAAACAAGCAAACAAACAAACAAACAGATCCCAATTTTACTTAGGATGACAGTGCCCAACTAGAAGTAGACATTTTCCAACTGCCTTACATCTTGTGTGGTCATGTGACTAATCACTGCCTAAAGAGAACAAGCCAAAAGATGATGTGGTGGCTTCTTAAAGAGAGCTAACACAGCTGGAAAGTGCCTCCCTGTGCTTTGTTCCTGTTGTCTGGAATGCAGATGGTGATAGCTGAAGCCCCAGCAGCCATTTTGGGGACTAGAAGCTGCATGCTAAGGTAGTAGAGGCTGAAGATAGAAGTTGTCTGGGGTCTCTGATGAAATCTGTGTAGTAGTACACCTGTCCTGGATTGCCTACCTATGAACTCCTTTACTGAAAGAGACATGATCTTTAATCTTGCATATCTTGTCTTTACTTCCAGTCTTTGTCACTAGCAGTGAACAAACCTAACTCACATATTCTACTTAATGTTAAATGGAACATGGAAACTAACACATAGAAGGCATCCAGTAAGCATATTTTGTCTTTGATCTACCCACCACACCTCCTTATAGGAAAACTCTTAATTTGGAACCTAAGAAAACTTAGCGACAGTGATTAAGGAGATATCATTTTAAGGTAAGAGAGACGACATTCAAAAGGGAGCTCTCAGGAGGACAATTACCTTTTTGTGTGTGTGAAACATTTGTTTCAAGTAAGAACTGAAGAATGAAATTTTGAGCAGTTTAGAGAAGATGTGAAGCACTCCATATTGCTTCTTCCTGGTCAAGTCACTTGTGGTGCCACTGAGGTCACATGGAAAGGTTTTATAAGGATCCCAATCAGTACATTTTTAAGACTTTAGCCAGGCTTGGGTAATGGGTAATAGAAGTGGCCTGACTTGGGGGCTTGGCACAGGAAACTAGACAGAGGGTCAATGAATGACAGAGTTGTTCAGATGTCAACCATTAGAGTGAGGCTGCTTATAGAGGTCACTTGGACCAGGAGGGTCTGATATCCTGGAAGAGTAATAGGGCATTGCAACACTAGAGTTCAGGTAAGGGCAACAACGAGCTTCGTAAGAGGGTGGCCAGAGAATGGACTCTGGGTTCCAGTTAAGAATGATGCCTATTGGGCGCCTGGGTGGCTCAGTTGGTTAAGCGACCGCCTTCGGCTCAGGTCATGATCCTGGAGTCCTGGGATCAAGTCCCACGTCGGGCTCCCTGCTCGGCGGGGAGTCTGCTTCTCCCTCTCCCTCTCCTCCCTCTTGTGCTCTCTCTCTCTCTCTCACTCTCTCTCTCAAATAAATAAATAAAATCTTTAAAAAAAAAAAAAGAATGATGCCTATTTCCTAAAAGTGGACTTGCATCCAGGTAGCAGCAACTATATGAGAAAAGCCTATTAAATCGAGCAGAATTGAAGATAGCCAAAGTTTCAGTGGAGTGTGTGTAAAAAAGGATTTGAGAAAGACCAGCAGTCACCAGCAACTCATTGAGCCAGCTCTAGCCAGTAGTGGAGGCTGACAAGGGGCTGTTTCCAGCTGTCCTATTCACTTATTTAACAATGTTATCAGCAACACATGCCCCTCCAGAGCTAAAGACACAATGCAGGGGAACCAAGACTGCTTTTGAAGGAGGGTTGTGCTGCCTATAGGGCTCCTGAGGATGCTCAAGCAGACAGCCTAATCAGGAAGGAAAGTATCACATCATCTTCAAAAGGTGAGGATCTCTAGGTCCTAAAACAAATGTATACAAGAATTTTTATAATAGCGTCCCCATAGTGGCCCAAAGCATAATAGCTGAGGTGTCCATCAGTAGAAGACTTGATAAAAAATTGGTGGTAGATTCATACAAGGAGTCTTACTCAGCAACCAAAAGGATAGAAGGACTGGCACATTCTCTAAGCGGGAGTCTCAAAAGCTATGCTCGGTGAAGGAAGCCGCACCCTCGTTCCTTCCCAGCCAGCTCCCACC
This sequence comes from Leptonychotes weddellii, assembly GCF_054177405.1. NCBI lineage: Eukaryota > Metazoa > Chordata > Mammalia > Carnivora > Phocidae > Leptonychotes > Leptonychotes weddellii. The sequence continues at coordinate 17,712,191 of NC_138378.1, read as the reverse complement.
TCCCGCACCACTAATGGCAACCTCCATTCTGATTTGTTTTTCTACCACAGATTAGCTTTGCCTGTTCTAGAGCTTCGTACAAATGGAACACACAATATGTACTCTTCGGGCTAAGGCTTCTTTCGCTCAGCTTGTTTTTGAGATTCAGCCATGCTGATACTACATGCATCAGTAGTTCATTTATTATTACCATTTTTCCTGAGTGGTGCTCCTTGGGTGCTCCATCTTCCAATAATCCATGGGTTGTTCATTACTCTTCTGTTGATGGACACCTGGGCTCTTTCCAATATGTTTTTTTTAAAACAATTCTGAGTACAGCTGCAATGAACATAGTGTGCAAGTCCTCTTGTAGACATACATTTCATTTATCATGCATAAAGAAATAGGATAGGTGATATTTAACTTTATAAGACAGTAGTAGTCATTTTCCAATGGTTGTACCATTTTATACCTTCACCAGCAACATAGATTTCTGATCACTCCGCATAGTTGTTAACATTTGGGGTTGTCAATCTTTATAATTTTTGCCATTTTGGTGTGTGTGTAGTGGTATCTCATTGTGGAGAATACTGTTGTTAGAAATATGAAGTAAAAATACATAGATTTATAAGTAAAAACATTTATCTTGAAAAAGATGAAAATGTTAAAATATTTGAAATACAGTTCTGTGTGTTCTTCCTTATTCATATTAAATAATAATATCTAGCATGAGATCAAATAACTATCATTTTGAGGCCATAGGAGAATACATAAGATGTTAAGACAGCTGTGATAACTACACTGATATGAACTATCTGTGATATCTATTGGTGATTAAGTTCAAGATATGACAAATACAACTATAATTATCGCTTACAGTCATAATAGAAGGAAAATGAAGGTATAATACTTTCCACTGAAGTTTACAGACCCCAGGTGAAAAAGCTCTGGTATGGAGGCTATAAAAACACTCCAGTTGAGAGGATGGTAAGATTAGGGAATCTCCTGGGTACTATCTAATTCTGAGATTCTAGCTGTTATGACACAACCAACTCTAAGGTTAAAGCATCAAGTGAACTGGATAAAAATGAGAGCTTGGGAGCAATTATCAAGGAGGAAGTTTGGTGCCCAGAAGAGCAGGTGGATGGCAAGTCAAGAAGAAGCAGGGCAAAAGGGAAGGGGGCTGAAGCAGTTGTGGGGACTACATGAAAGGGGACAAATCTGCTCTCACTCAGTGGCTCATAACCATGCCTACTCTTCAGAATCATCTATGGTGGTTTGAAAAATAAAAATAAAGTGTCTTGGTTCTAGCCCTGAAAATTTTGATTTCATTTTGGGTGGGGCCTAGAAATCAGTATTTAAAAAAAAAAAGAGCCATTGGTGGGTTAAATGAACACTGATGGTTGTGAACTATAATTCTAAACAGGAGGTTTGTGCTATGGTATAACTGACACGTCTGGGGACACAAAGGAATGGGATGGATGGAACAGTAGGGCATCGGGTTCAAGGCTGAGAAGAAGCCAGGCAGCACATGGGTGATTGTGGAGGAGCAGGTAAAAGGCTGAGAGATAAGTTAGGATGGGAGAAGACTGTGGGCTTGTTAGGAGGGTTCCTTATAGTCTTGGCTGGGCATTCATCTGGCTAGGCATTCAAGACCAGGATTAGCATCACTGTGGGTTATTTATGTGGAAGTGGGTATGAGCTTGTATCAGTCAGCATTCTCCAGAGAAACAGGACCAATAGCATATATACATATATATATATACATATATATATATATATATATATATATATATATGACATCTAGGAATTGGCTCATGTGTTTATGAAAACCAAGAAGTCCCATGATCTGCTGTCTGTAAGATGGAGAACCAGAAATGCTGATAGTGAGTATCAGTCTAAGTCCAAGTCCAAGTCCAAAGGCCTTAAAATCAGGACCCTGATGGTGTTAAGTCCGGATCTGAGTCTGAAAACCTAAGAACCAGGTGTGCCGATGTTCAAGGGCAGGAGAAGATGGAGGCTGTCTCAGCTCAAGCAGAGAGTGAATTCCCCCTTCTTCTGCCTTTTTGTTTTTTGCTCCCTCAAGGGAGTGGACAATGCTCACCACATTGGAGAGAGCCATCTGCTTTACTCAGTTCACCAATTCAAATGCTACTCTCTTCCTGAAACACCCTCACAGACACCCACATAAGTAATGTTTTACCAGCTATTCTGGCATTCCATAGCCCAGTCAAGTTGACACAGAAAATTAACCATCACACAGCTTTACCGCTGATAGAGATTTAAAAACAGCTTTTATTCTTTGCTTACCTCACTTATGCTCAGTGTCAAGTGTTAAAAATCTCCAGTGTTCATGTTGGTGGGAATGCAAGCTGGTGCAGCCACTCTGGAAAACTGTATGGAGGTTCCTCAAAAAGTTGAAAATAGAGCTACCATATGATCCAGCAATTGCACTACTGGGTATTTACCCCAAAGATACAAAAGTAGGGATCCGAAGGGGTACGTGCACCCCGATGTTTATAGCAGCAATGTCCACAATAGCCAAACTGTGGA
>NC_138378.1:17631824-17709159 GCF_054177405.1 Leptonychotes weddellii | reverse complement strand
CCTCCGATTTTCCCCCCTTCATTTTTCCCTTCCTTCTCCTAATGTCCTCCATGCTATTCCTTATGTTCCACAAATAAGTGAAACCATATGATAATTGACTTTCTCTGCTTGACTTATTTCACTTAGCATAATCTCCTCCAGTCCCATCCATGTTGATGTAAAAGTTGGGTATTCATCCTTTCTGATGGCTGAGTAATATCCCATTGTATATACGAACCACATCTTCTTTATCCATTCATCTGTTGAAGGGCATCTTGGCTCTTTCCACAGTTTGGCTATTGCGGACCATTGCTTCTATGAACATTGGGGTGCATATGGCCCTTCTTTTCACTACATCTGTGTCTTTGGGGTAAAAACCCAGGAGTGCAATTGCTGGGTCATAGGGTAGCTCTATATTTAATTTTTTGAGTCAACTCCACACTGTTTTCCAAAGTGGCTGTACCATGCCTTCTATGAATGATGATGACGCCTAGTCAGTAGAGTATGTAAACTTCTCTGTTTGTTGTTGCTGCCGCTGTAATTGCCCTTTCTCACTGTGAAAATCATTTTAAAAGTAGTTTAAGACTCATGAGAAGCTGCAAGAACAGTGCAGCATTCCTGTGTACCCTGCACCCAGCTTCCCCCAATAATAATAACATACACAGCCACAGTACAGTGTCCAAATCAAGAAACTCCCGTGACCTAATACCATTAACTTGAGTTGAGAACTATTCAGATTTCACCAGGTTTTACATGCACTTGTGTGTGTGTGTGTGTGTGTGTGTGTGTCGGGGGTGAGGGGTTGCCTCTACTTTTTTTTTTAAGATTTTATTTATTTGACAGAGAGACACAGCGAGAGAGGGAACACAAGTGGGGGAGTGGGAGAGGGAAAAGCAGGCTTCCCGCTGAGCAGGGAGCCCGATGCGGGGCTCGATCCCAGGACCCTGGGATCATGATCTGAGCCGAAGGCAGATGCCCAACGACTGAGCCACCCAGGTGCCCCGGGGTTGCCTCTATTTTTAAAGAGTCTTTCCTTAGGTTCTCTGTGCCAAGATCTTGGAGTTTTAGCCATCACTCCATGGAGGTGGAGGTAGAGCCATACATGAGTGCACCCCCACAAACTCACATTCCTTTCTCTTAAGAATATTCATCCCATATGGAGAAATAGACCATGTTTATTAATCACTCCAGAAAGTATGTAATTTCATTAGATTGAGCTCTGTCTCTGGGCTTTGAGTCATAGGAGGGAACGGCTCCCCAGTGACCCAGAGCTCCTACGACACGCTCTGTGGAGACCGCACTTTGGGGCCAGCTGCTCGAATGCACTGCTGGAATCCCAGGCAGAAATGTGTAATGGCACGCCAAGGGCTGCTGAGCTGTCATGGCCCAGGCAGGGTTATTTGTGGCTTCCAAAGAGGGGCTGTAACCTTTTATGTTGTCCACAAATCTCAGCCTTCAAGAGTCAGGAAGAAAATGCAACTATGCTGTTTGACCTAGCTGGCGCTTTCCCCACCTTGTTCCCCTCCCCCTCCCACTGCCATTCCACTCCCAGCCCTGAGAAGCCTGCATAGCTGTACCAGAAAAAAAGGGACATTATCTTTACATTGCACCAGGGCCACCTGAAATGGCCAGATATCTCTTCTGATTAGATGAAGGAAGGTCCAAGATAGTCAGTGACAAATGCAAACTTTTTAATTTGAGGCCCTGAACATTCTGTGGTATTTGCCAACAAGACAGAAAAGTCAAACTTCTTGACTGGGACACTTTGAATGGCAGCTGTGCACTAGGGACAGTCACATCCATCTGCACTGCTGTATCATCCATCAGACCAATCAGGATGTTGCAGCTCAAGAGCATTTCCTGTGCTTTTCAGGGCACCAGGAAAGAGTTTTCTGTTGTCACTTGACCTAAAAGGAGGACTTTAATTACTTTTCATCTAGCAAATTCTTTGATCTACCTGTATGTTTATTCACTTACTTCATTTGCCAAGGAGTCACATCAGTGAAATGCTTATGAGTGTGGGCTCTGGAATCAGACAGTCTTGGGTTTCAATCTTACCTCTAATGCTTACTGGCTGTATGGTCTTGAGATTGGGCTGGTATCATGGTTGAACTGTGTTCCTTCAAAATTCATCTGTTGAAATCCTAGCCCTCAGTACTTAAGAATATGACTTTATTTGGGGATAGAGTCTTTATATATGTAATCAAGTGAATAGGAAGTCATTAAAGTAGGCCCTAATCCAATATGACTGGTGTTCTTTATAGAAAGGGGAAATGTGGACACAGACATGCAGAGAAGGAGGACACCAGATGGATGTCAAGGCATAGATCGGGGTGATGGTTCTACAAGCCAACGAACACCACAGACTGTCCACAATCCACCAGAAGCCAGGGGAGACACCTGGAAGGGACCCTTTCCTCACAGCTCTCAGGAGGGACCAACCCTACTGATACCTTGATCTTGGACTTCTAGTCTCCAGAATTATGACACAATAGATCTCTGTTGTGTAGGCCACTCAGTCTATGATACTTTGTTACAGATGTCTTAGAAAACCAGTACAGCTAGTTATTCAAGTTTGAGATTTAATTTTCTTATCTCTAAAATGCAAATGGTAACTTTAGCAATGATACTCAGTGTGGTCCCTGGACCAGCAACATCAGCATCACCTGGTAAGTTCTTAGGAATGTAAATACTTAGGTCCCCACTTCAGATTTACTAAATCAGAAATTTTGGACATGGGACTCCGAGTTCTGTGTTTTAACAAGCCTTCCGTGTGATTCTAATGCATGCTTAATTGTGAGACTGCATAGTATTATAGTAAGGACTATGTCAGAATAATGTATTTAAAATTCTTGGCATAATGCCTGACATATAGTAAATACCTAATATATGATTAACCACAATCAGGTTTTCTCAAACATTTATAGAACACATAAGGTGTTCTAGCTAGTAATGGTGTAAAGATATATAAAATATTGCTGTTCAATAAACTGGTAGAATTCACAACCAAGGGAAAGGCATATATGCAATGATTAACAATAGTGCTGTTAGGTGTTTTAATATTATTGTTTAAAATATGCGTTAGTAACATAATAGATGCACTGGGGACAGTGGAAAATCAAGGCAGATGTTGATAGATAGGTGATGATAGATAGATAGATAGATAGATAGATAGATAGATGTAATCAAGTAGAGGAGGCATCTCCAAAGTGTGATTTATTATTATTAAAATGATGTTTTGTCTTTAGATAAGTTTATCTAAATTCTTAGAACAGACATGTGGTATAAGATACTATTAGAAAAATATTGATAGTACCAAACTATTAAGGGCATAATAGTAATGCCTAACGTGTTATTTCTGGGAAGATTAAATTATATCATACACGCCGTGTTCTTAGAGCAGGGCTAGACACATAAGTAGTTCTCACTAAATTTTGTTATCATTATTATTATTATTATTGTACATTTTTTCATTGTTAATAAAGAACTGAGGTTCAGAACAGCAAAATAACTTGCTACAAAGGACACACATAACTTGCTATAAAGACACAACCAAAGAGCCTCATTTCAAGCCCTCTGCAGATGGTCCCCATCCGTGCCATCCTCATTATGTCATGCAGTCTCTTGTATGAGACAGGTAGGTTTCTCTCAGCCCTTGCTACAATTCCCATGACTGCCCCACTAGAATGTCTGCTCCTGTAACTTGTGTCCCCCATTCAAATGACTATAATAAGGCATCTCACTCAGTGCCCAGTGGCTGCATGTTCTGATGTTTCCGAGAGAATAAAATGTCAAGTCCTGGGATTATGGTTTTTGGGTGGATCATCAGAATGGTGGACATTTGGAGTGAAGGAGATTATGTCAGGCTACAAGACTGTCCAGACACTCAAGAAACCATTTTGCTGTTTCCCTTTTAGTTTGGGGCTGACCATCAGCCCAGACTTGCTGTGAAGGTCCCATTGTAGTATCCGAGGTCCATGAAGGAGAGCAGAGAACTTTCTGACCATAAGAGATCTGGAGAACATGAACTCTGAAACACAGCCTAGAAGCACTTGGCTTGTGAAGTAGGACAACTTTATTCTCCATGAACCTGTAATTTGAAATATTTGCCCTCTCACTCAAAGCCCTCTGACCTCTGGCCCTGGCAACATTATCTCCTGCCATGTTTTTGCAGACTCCTGCAGTTCCAGCCAGACTACATATTCACCAACCTACTTCCCTGAGCACCATCACACCACATATCTGGTGGGCACTGGGGCAGCTGTGTTTGGCAAGGGAAGAGGCCTCTTAAGCTGTTGTTACAAAGTTCCTATGGCAACCTCTGCATCTTGCCCTTACCATACTGATGGAGCTTGTGGGGATGTATAGACTTAATGAAGTCTTTATTTTCATTTTTTCTTTTCCCTGTCTCTCTACTTCTCTAATTTATTTTTTCCAACTTTCTGCCCTCATTCCTCAGTGCCCTTCATGTCCCTCCTCCCCCACTGCTCTTGACCACATGAGTGGTGTTCTGGGAAAATGATGGGCATTGAATGATGCCCCACCCTTACTGCAGCATCTGTTCTGTGGCAGGGCTTGCAGATACATTGTGAGCACGCCAGCATGGGAATAAAGAAGGGAATGGTGATGTTGCTTTGTGTCTTAGGAGTGGATGTCAGTGTCCTTCCAGCCACATGAGACTCAGACCCAACCAATTGGAGCCAATTCTCCCCCAACATATCCATATATCCCCATATGCAAACAAGTATTTCACCCAACATGTATTTATTGAGTACTTCTACTATTGTTGCACATAGCCAAATCCTTGTGTATGTGACTGTAAGCAAACAAAACAGATTTAATTCCTACCTTATTAATGCTGACCCTGAGGAAAGCCATCCTCAAGAATTCCTTGAAATTCCTTAAGAATTTTTGTTAAGCTGACATGCCCATCTCTCTGATGGCCAGTAGCTTTTCTTCTGGCTTTTCTTTGAAACAATAGGGAGGTAGGAAGTAAAATGACAAGAATGCAGGAATCAGAAGACTTGACTAGGAACCCAAGCTCCTCCCAAACTAATTAGGTGATCTTGGTCAAGTGTAACCTTTTATCTATGGGGTAAATGCCTAGATTGAGGGATTGGACATTTTAGGGACCTGGTCATGGTTGAAGAGCATGCTGAACTCTGAAGACATAAAGAAACCTAGCATTCATTCTTACCTTTTTTGGGTCTTTGACCTGATAGTTATAGATAATGCTGGCCACCAGTTACAACTGATAAACACTCAGTAGTTTATCAAGATACATGTGCATTTCTTATCCAGATCAAATTCAGTTGGTGAAAGAACTGAAGCCAGTTACTCAGCATCCCAACCTGCCAGGGAATTTTTTTATCTTTAAGATGTCAATACCAAGAGTGCCCTGCAATATTCACTCACAAGACGAGGGAATAGAGAGAATGGAAAAATTCATATAAGTGTTAGAGGTGAGGCTGAAGAGGTATGCGTCCCATGCCCAAATTCCATTGAATAGAAATCAATCTCATGGCTGCACCCAACCGCAAGGAAGACTAGAGATTTAACTACCTGTGTGCCTAAGAAGAGAGAGAAATAGATTTGCTAAATGCTTGGCAACCTCTGCCATAGCCTCCTTAAGGAAGTAAAGACAAATGTGGACCTTAGATCCAAAAAATAATATACAAGCACCCAAACACATGAAAAGAAAATGGTAATTCTTTCTAGAGTTTAACACAATCTCCGAAGCCACAATCCTTAGGATCAAAACCACTGATATCCTAGCTCCTTAGAGGAAGGGGTCAGATAATAAGTGATGGGTATTTGCCAGCATCATTTGGGAGACTCCCGAGTAATAAACAGACCTTGGTCGAAGCCTTTGAGAATTCATCTTTCGGAAAGTGAAACAGGGAATTGCTGTTGACATCTGTGCCATGGTTGTTACCTACTTGGCTTCCCCAGATCTGGCCCAAGGGAGGCAATTTTCCAAGAGCATTTTTCCCCATTTTCTTTACAGGCCAGTCAGCAGAACAACCTACAAAGCGAAGAAGGAAACCAAATGGGAAAGAACAGGAGAGAAAGTATTTTATTTCTTCTATCCCACTTGATGTCTCCCTATCCCAATGCTAAGCCACTGAATGGAGGGGTTACCATAGGACCTGGTAGTCATAGAAGGAATCCCAGAGCAGCTACATACTCTCAAGGTTCTGACTGTAATGGCACATCAAGTATCTCCATATTATGGGTTGGTCAAGAGAAGAGGAGCTTAAGACTGATCAAGTGAGAAGTTGGGAATATGGGATGTAGTCAGGGCCCTGCCAGTAAATGATAAAATGCAATGAACTCCTTAAAGCAGACCCAAAGTCTTCCTACAAAAGAACATGATGTAGTATATAAGGCATGAACTTTGCAGCAAGAGGAATTAAATATAGGTTCTAACTCTGTTACTTCAACTTTAAAGGCTGTGTTTAGCATCTGTTAAAATGGAAGAAACATTTACTCCTCAGAGTTGCTGTGAAGATTAAATCAGATAATTTTCCTAAAGCACACAACACAATGCCTGATCCACAGTGGGCACATGATAAGTGTTAAAGGTGAAGAGAGAAAAAAAAAAAAGACACAAAGCAATTCCTGCAGTGAGTACATAGGCAAAACAATATAAACTCAAGGGCATACTGGTAACCAATAGAAACCTTTGGGCAATATTATATTTCTGGAACCCATTGTCATAAACAGGGTTGAGTTTGAATTTAGTCTAGAATAGTTTTTATTCATATACATCTTTAAATTATCAAAAAACAAGATCAAGCTGGGATGAAAGCCCTGTCACTCTCCTTCACCCTCCACTATAGGAATATGAAGACTGGGGCTGGGGGTCTGTTGAATCCATAAATCTCATCAGCTACCCAGTATGAGTCCTAGGAATTCCTAGGAGCTTTGGGGAAAGAGGACAAATTCCTTTTGGGAGAAAACATATCAAGACAGGAACTGAATCCCAGGACTACTCTGTCCAGAGGAAATCTTGATTCCTCAGATCAAGTAGAATTTATGGAATATTTCACAAACCCCTTAATTAATGTGTCCTGAAGACATTAACTTGCACCTTCTTAACCCAGTCCCCCCATTCTGGAAGCAGAGAAAGAAAGTAGGGGACTTTCACCTCAGGTTCTTTATTCCTCTCTTTGTCATTCAGTGCATAACATGTATATTCACACTGATTGTCAAGGGCGATTCTCATCAAGGCAAAAACAAAGGAAAACAACTAACGGGTTCTCTTTGGGATGGTACAATTTATCTGATTCTCATTTTACAGAAGGAGAGGAGTGTCATCTACCTGGAATTCTAAGGAGATTTATAGAAGCATATTTAATTGGGGGATAAGAGAGAAGAGTGAGCTCCTTAAGCAAAAATAAGGATCTTATATTATCGGATTATGAACTTACCATCTATCTCTTCCTGTCATTGGATGAGCTGGGCAGAGCTTGATTCTTAGTCTAGGAATTTCAGGGCCTTACCATTTCATCTCACAGACAGTTACCAAGTCTTTTGGAATGGACTGCTCAAATACCACAGAATAGAGAGTGGCATCTGGAGTTCTATGGGAAAGTTGGACAGACCAAGGAAGAAAAATAATCTCCCTGCAGCCAATCAGAGGAGCCTCAAAGAACAGGTTAGAAGGCAGATGCGTATCTTAATTTAGGTTCTTCCAAGATCCTGAGGCAAAAGCTTGGGTGCAAATAGTTCGTTTGGAAGATGGTTCTAGAAGCCATAGGTATGGCCATGGAGAAAGGAAAACAAAGAAGATAGAAAAGTCCATAATCTGTTTAAGATCTTCTGAAAAACTGTGTAGAATATATCTTGGAATTATCCCACTCCAGATGAGTGCCTCCCATCTGCCATGAGTTGAAGCTTGCCCTGGGGTGTTAATTCTCCCACCTCACCACACACTTCTGCATGAAGGCTGAGTGTGGCAGAGCAAGCTCCTGTGGCCTGCACATGGACCTCAGACAGAGGAGATGAAAGATGTAGGCACTTTATGTGTAAAGCAGGGAACTCTGGTGGCCTGAGGGAACATGGGGGTTGAGCATCAACAGCATCTACTAAAACAGAATTAAAATGCAAAGGGTTTACCTTCCCCAAATCTTCACAGCTAGTAAAAGGTGGAACTAACTTTGGAAAATAGGTCCCTTGGGCTCCAAATCATTAGGAGCCCAGAAGAAACTTGAGCTTGAAATAAAATTTAAATTCAACACATGACATTCTGGATTACAGTAGTGTACTATGACTCATTCCCTAAGATAGAAATTGAGATATCACTTCTAGCAAGCAAGAAGAGATTGAGGGAAAACAGGGGAAGAGAACGAAAATTGTATGAAACAATTAAAATAATCACTGGAAGCATTAACAAGTAGAATTGACAGCGTGGAAAATTGAATTAGCTAAGCAGAAGCTAAACCCAAGAAATAAATCAAGAACACAGAGATTAATACTAACAGAGAAATGAAGGGAATGTTAGAAAATTTGACATTGAGCACGGTGTGTCAATATGCATATAATAGAATCTCTTATAGATGATATGGGGAAGTGAATGATCAATACCATGGCAATAGAGAGACATGATCAGATCTTCAAATATAATAACCATGTTCATAATGAAAACATAGATCATCAACTCACTAAGCTAAATCACTAAAGGCCTGTTTGAAAGATTTTGAAGCAGAAAAGAGCTGTAAGGAAGACTGAAAACCGAATCTGGTATCTGTAAAGAAGAGTATTAGTTATGAACAACTAATATAGTTATAAATTTTTTTTTGTATAGGATAGAACTGTACACATAAAAATATGTGCCTACTTCTGTTGTGCATACCATCTCCTATAGATTTTAAGTTGGAAACTTGTAAAATTTCAGATATTTACTTGTCCTTATAATCAAATCCATTGTGAAACTATTCTTCCCAAATGCGTATTCATTACTCCTATTCCTTTCAAAGTTTTAGAACTGAGAACCATCCTTGCTGAGGATGAGGGACAAGCTTAGGAAGGGCATTCCCGGTCAACATCCTCCCCACCTTTATTGCCTCCCTAACTCTTACACCACAAATCTGTGCCTCTCGGAAGGTGTAACGCTTCAACATGATAATCCACACACATATATCTTGGTGTTTGTTTTTTTAAAGTATTTTTCAATTCGGATACAATCCACATGCAGTAAAACTCATCTTTTATAGTGCAAACCACCATGTAACCACCACCACAATCAAGATACAGAGCAATTTCATCACGCTGAGCAAATCCTCATGTTCCTGGCAGTCAACGCCTTCCACAGCCTTATGCTCATGACAACCACAAATCTGTTTTCTGTCTCTTTAGTTTTGAAATTTCTAGACATTTTTGTAGTTTTTGAATCTGGCTTCTTTTGTTTAGTACAATATGTTTGAACTGTATTAGCATTGCTGCATGTATCATGATTCATTTTATTGCTGAATAGTGTTCCATTTTATATATGTGCTATAGCTTGTTTTCCATTTACCCACTGAAGGATTTTGGGGGGTAATTATGAATAAAGCCACTATATACATTTTCCTTTCAGGGTTTTGTGTAAAATTATGCTTTCATTTCACTTGTGTAGTCAGGATGGAGATTGCTGAGCAGTAAGGTAAGCATGTCATTCATTGAATTTTACAAGAAAACGTCCAACTGTTTTCCAGAGTGGGTGTGCCATTTTGAATTCCTATCACCAAAATTAAAGTTCTAGTAACAGTGTTATTAGAATTTGGTATTGTCTCTCCTTCCCCAATCCCAATCTAGTACGCATGGTATCTCATTGTGGTTTTAATTTGCATTTCCCTAATAACTAATGATATTGAGCATCATTGTGTGTTCTTATTTGCCATTGGTATATCTTTTGTGAAATATCTGTTCAAATCATTTTGCCCTTTTTAAAAAATTATCTTATCATTGAGTTTGGAGAGCTCTTTATTTATTCTAGATACAATTTATTGTATTAGATAAGCATTTATTAGATAAGCATTTTGCAAGTATTTTCTTCAGTATGTGACTTGTTTTTTCATCATCTGAACAAAGTCTTTTGCCCCCTTAAGTCTTTTCATTCATGGGGGCGTGTTTGGGGTTGAATTATGTCCTCCCCAAAATTCATATATTGAAGTCCTAACCTCCAGTATCTCGGAATGTGACCTTATTTTGAAATAGGATATTTACAGAAGTAATCCAGTTAAAATGAGGTCATTAGGGTTGGTTTTAATCCAATATGTCCTTATAAAAGGAGGAAATTTGGATGCAGACACACACAGAGGGAAGATGATGTGAAGGCAGAGGGAGGAAGCGACCATCTGCAAGCCAAGCAGAAAGACCTGAACAGATCCTTTTCTCGCCAACCCCAATGACATCTCGATCTTGGCCTCCAGAGCTATGAGAAAAAAATTTGTATTGTGAAGCCATCCCATCTGTGGCCCTTTGTTATGGCAGCCCTGGGAAAGCAATACACGTGAAAGATCTGTGTAGGGTTTCTTTTCTTTCTGACAGCAGTATCTCCTTCCTTCCCCAGCCCTGTAACATGAAGGAAGCTTTCTCCAGATCCCTAGCTGCCCTTCTTCTTTCTCATCCACATCCAGTGAGGCTCATGGAAGAGATCCTGTGAGGGAGTGCAAACCACCCTGGTGCACACTGCCTGTGTGTACTGGATGTCTACATTCTCAGGTCAGTTCTCTCTCAGCCTTGAGCACTTTATCAAAAGTTGAGCTTCCTACCTCCTTGTCATGGCAGTCCTATTTTCCTCCCATGTGCTGCTCCAGGCAAACCCGTGCGTGTCTTTTCTTGGAGGTACCTGTCTTTACTGAACTTTCAGATTTGTTGATTTCTCTGTGACCCCAGATCTTTTGTGGATTTGAGAAAAAAAATATGAGTTCCTAGAGTATCCAGCTTTTTCTGGTTTGTCAAGTGGGAGCAATCCTCTTTTTGGTTTTTGACATCCTAAGCAGAAGCCAGAAATCTCTTTGCATTTCAAAATCCGGTACACAGTTTGTTTTTTCAAGAATGCCTTTCTCCTGATCTGTTTATTGGGAAACTCCAACTCATATGTCAAGACTCATGTATTTTGTTGTTTCCTCCATGAAGGCTTCCCTTACTCCCGTGGATAGAGTCAGTTGATGAAAATCTGTGTATTCTCACAGCACACTGTGTACATCTCTACTCTTATACTTGTATTACAAGTATTTCTTTTTAAAAAAAAATATTTTATTTATTAATTTGACAGAGAGAGAGAGCACATAACAGGGGGAGTGGCAGAGTGAGAGGGAGAAGCAGGCTCCCTGCTGAGTGGGGAGTCCAGTGCGGTGCTTGATCCCAGGACCCTGGGATCATGACCTGAGCCGAAGGCAGACACTTAACCCACTGAGCCACCCAGATGCCCCTTACAAATATTTCTTAATACTCCCACTAGACTGTGAGCCCTCTGAAGGCAGACCCTAGGTCTTTTTGGTTTATCTTGCCTCAGGCTTTAGCATAATCTCCACTATGCCATAAGCGCTCAGAACACATCTAGTTCAACAAAAGGTCTCTTGAGGAAAAGAGTTGAAAGGTTGGTCCTCCATTCCAATGGGCCAAAGTAACACTATAGAATTTCACATGGAGGAGAGAGAGACTTCCTGGCCTCTTGCTTTTTAGATAACCCAGTTGTTTCTTTTTTTTTTAACAAATGTACCTGCCAGGTACACCCATGACCAAGAGGAGAAATGCATTGAGCCATAACGGGTGGTAAAACATTGTGGCTAAGAACATGGGTTCTGAAGTCAGGCTGCCTTAGCATTTGAATCTTGGCCACAATACTCATCAGCTGGAAGATTTTCTGCAACTAAACAGCACAAAACTCTTTCTTCATCTGTATAAGAATAGCCACTTCAGAGGGATTGTTGTGATGATTCTGTGTGCAACTTGATGTAAGGTACTCAGCACGTGGTAGATGCTTCAGCAACACCTCACAATCTGAGCGTTCTCGTCTATCATCCCATGTCATCTCCCCCACATGCCTGGGTCTGGGCCATGATTTCTTCTAGTACAGTCCTTTACCTGTAGATCAATGACATCTTTTCCAGAAATCCGTATGACAGTCTTCAAAAGTTACAACCATGTAGTTCACCCTAGTAGGGCTTTTGGGAAGTGTGACAGTTTGATTTATTTATTTATTTATTTTTAAAAATTTAAATTCAATTAATGAACATATATGGTTGGTTTCAGAGGCAGAGGTCAGTGATCCCTCAGTCTTATATAACACCCAGTGCTCATGACATCACGTGCCCTCCTTAATGCCCATCACCCAGTTACTCCATCTGCCAAGCCCCCTCCCCTCCAGCAACCCTCAGTTTGTTTCCTATGATTAAGAGTCTCTTACGACGGTTTAATTTTACCTGTCACCGTGACTGGGCTAAGGGATGCCTAAATAGCTGGTAACACATTCTTTCTGGGTGTGTCTGGGAGGGTGTTTCTGGAAGAGATTAGCCTTTGAATAGGTAGACAGAGTAAAGAAGACTGCCTTCCAGGTGGGTGGGTCTCATCTGATCGGTTAAGGGCTGAATAGAACAAAAAGGTAGAGGAAGAGCAAATTCATTCTCTGCTTGACCTGGGACATCCATCTTCTCCTGCCCTTGGATGTTGGTGCAGCTAGTTCTTGGGCCTTTGGACTCAGACCAGGACTTATACCATTGGATACTGTGGTTCTCAGGCTTTTGGATTTGGACTGGAAGTTACACCATCAGTTCTCCTGGGCCTCCAGCTTGCAGACAACAGACCATCAGACTTCTGAGCCTCTGTAATTATGTGAGTCAATCCCTCAGAATAAATCTCTTTTTACATATCTCTGTATATCCTTTTTTGTTTAATTAATTAATTAATTAATTTATTCATGAGAGACAGAGAGAGAGAGGCAGAGGGAGAAGCAGGCTCCCAAGGAGCAGCGAGCCCGATGCGGGACTCGATCCCAGGACCCTGAGATCATGACCTGAGCCGAAGGCAGACGCTTAACCATCTGAGCCACCCAGGCGCCCCATATCTCTGTATATCCTATTGGTTCTGTTTTTCTGGAGAACCCTGACTAATATAAGAAGACACATTCATTGGTCACATCTTAGGAGGGAGCAAACACACTATTACTCTGATATGTGCCAAGTGCCCAAAACCACCCTAACTGGTACAGGGTGATGGTTTGAAGCACAAGCTACAGTGTTGGGCAGACTTGATTAGTTTTGAGCCCCAGCCCTGCCACTTACAAATCAATGTGACCTCAGACAAATCACATCACCCTGTATACTTTGTCTCTTCATTTTCTAACACTGTGCTGATCGTGATAATACCAGGCCCTCATGCCAGGTTCATGGCTCATGATCCAGAACAGTTAGCTACTTACTTAGTCAAGATTATCCTAAAAGGTTGGCACTTTGCTGCCCACTTGGCATTTCCTGCAGCATGTGGAGCTGCCAGGCCTCTGGCTTCATCCTTACTCCCTTTCCCAGGCCGGATGGAGCTGGTTTTCCTTTCTGGCACAACACTCTACAGAGGGACTTGGGAAAGGAACAAAGCCTGAAGAACAAACCAGTCACTTTTTCCACTTTTTTAAAAAGTAGCTCTGTCCAAAGATTGCCTGGGGAGGAGTTTGCAGCCATTGGCTAAAGTGGGGGCTCTCTTTCCTGTCAGTGGACACCCATGGATCCTACCCTCCATGACAGCTCTGGGGCAGGGCAGACCGGGGATGTGGATGCCTCCCTCCCTGGTCTGTCCCTGGTGTCAGCGCGCTTCACCCACTGAGCGCATCCCATGTTCCGTGTTCCATGTTCTTCTAGAAAACTCTGGGGCTGGCATGGGGCAAAGCCAGCAGGTAGCCAGCAGCCCGTCTGGCACACAGAGAGGCGTCCTGCAGTTGCAGCTGCTGAGCGAGGGCTTGGGTCTGACAGGACAGATGAAGGCCTTTGTTCCTGCAAATGGGCCTTTCCTGGCAGTGATGGAGCTGCCTGCCGTCCTGCCCGGTTCCTCCTCTGCAGCTGTGGCCATTATCCTAAAGTGGTTCTATTGATCTGCTGACTCTCCGTCTCCTGCTGACTCTCCCTCTCCTCCTCGCTCCCCCCCACCCCCCGCCACCCCATGCTCGGGCTCCGAAATACTCTCCAGCTAGCCTCACACATGCGAGGCTTTTTCTTCAGGGGACAGTGGTAATTTCGAAGTTAGACTGGACAGCAGCACCTGTCTCCCACGAAAGCTGATATTCCCTCGAGGAAAGCGTTTGCAGACGGGCGAAGGACATGTCCCCATGGACCCACCATACCTTCCCCTGGGTTTGTTTTGTTTTTGTTGCTTCGAGTTTTTGTATAAACTAGGAATGTGGGCAAGATGAAAGTCTGGTTTCCAAGTTTGCACTTTGGCAAACCGTAGTACCTTTTGCAGCAGCACCGGAACGTCTCATTTTAAACAATTAGCCGTCCTATTCGTGTTAATACAGTTTACATGCGCTCAGTATCATTAAAAGTCATTCAGCATTTTTGCGTAAGACATAGTTAGAAGGTCCTTAAATGTAGTATTCTTATTTTATTCTTACCGATCTTGTGAGATAACTATTTTTATCCCCATTTTCAGGTGAGAAAAAAGAAATGCCTTGTAATTCATAAATCTAGCAGAAACATAGACAGGACTCAAAGCTAGGCCATCTGACACAAAAACCTTCTTTTCCATATGAAAGCCTGCATTTATGAGGACACCTGAGATTTTAGGCATGCGTCTAATGAAGCCATGCCCCATTGCAGGTGCGCTGTATTTGATACTGCTTTTGAAACTCTGGCTGTCTTAGTCTGGGGTGGGGGGTGACCTGGGTGTTAATCACCTGAGCGCTGGCCCACCTCGAGTTTTAACTGAAATGTCCTCATCGAGTTCTACTTTGGCGTTTACAATTCCGTTAAATATTTTGAGAGAATGTAGAACTGCTGTCCCTCAAAGAAAACGTGAAACCTGGGTGGCGATTTAAGCCTCGACCCAGAGTCCATGAAGAAAGCCTGTTGAGAGTCTTTTTTTTTTTTTTTTTTTCTTTTTCCTGCTGAGCTAAGAACCGGAACACAGGACACAGGCATGGAAGCCCGCAGGCTCTTATCCTTGGATGCGCCCAGCTTCGAGGTAGCTTGCTAGGAACAATAGGAATGAGGAGGACCAGAGGCCAGGATGCTGTCGTGACCTTTAATTAAACTTATGATCACCTTACGTGCCAGTGCGGAAGGCCCATTTAGCAGAGATGTATGTACTTTCCATGGGCCGAGAATGAATTACTGCCTTGTTAGAATAAGAGTGAAGGATGGTCTTTGGAAGAACCAGATTCTGATTATTAGTGAAGGCAGGGGAATGGAGCATCAGGGAGACAATCCCTGTACATAATTATTATTTATTACTATTGAACAATACTATCTGCTCCGCACCAGTCCGGTCTGCTGCCATATATAACATTGACACGCTCTTGGCCCTGCCAAATCAATACCTTCTATTGCAGACTATAGCGATGACTTTTGTCCTTTATCTGCCCCCGCTCCCCATTTTCAAAGTGGGGGATGTTTAGAGTGGGATATAATTTTCAGCTTTTTCATTTTAAGATTAGCTCCTACAGATAGATGTTCTTTGCTTTACAGCAAAGTTTGGCTTTTTTTTTTTTTTTCCTGTTGATTCACATAACATCGGCAATGTGTTTTTACTAGAAAAAAATAACAGCATATTTAGTAGAAATATGGAATGGAAAAGGTGCAGGACTGGGAATTGGGATGCCTGGAATCCAGTGTTAAACCTGTCACTTTATGACTAGGAGATGGGGCTCTTGTCAGGATTTTGCTCCTATGAGAGTTGGGACAGGTTATTTAGCAATCTTAGAGCCTCGGTTTTCACATCTGTACAAGGACGGGTTTGGACTAACTCAGAGATGGCAAATATTTAGCATGCACACCATCACTCACAATTTCTATGCCCGTAGCAGACATTACTACTCGGTAGCACTTCTCTTCTGATCAAGCCAAAATATAGTCTCAGCATACCCATAATAAATGAAGATTATGTACCAACCAGAGTTAAAACCTAAAATGCTTGAATTATAGGCTCTTCCAGGTTTTTTTCCAGTACAGACATCCCAGGATCCTGAAATAATGGCCACCTTCTTGCAGTTTGCAGCCAGGAGCCTTCCATATAGTAAGCATATCCTTTCCATAACTCTCTCAAGTCATTTCAGAGAGTGAAGGCAGGAGAAAAATGTAATAACAAAGAAGACTATTAATGTAATACAAAATATTTTTGTTAAAAGACTGTATTGCTTACTCTATAGCATTTTGGTCAAAACGACTCTTGTTCTACATCTATTTTTTTTAAATATATTTATTTATTTTAGAGACAGAGGGACAGAGAGAGATAGGGCAGGAGGGAGAGGGACAGAGGGAGAGGGAAAGAGACTCCATGCTGAGAGTGGAGCTGGACACAGGGCTCAATCTCACAACTCTGAGATTACAACTCGAGCTGAAACCAAAAGTCAGGTGCTTAACTGACTGAGCCACCTGGGCGCCCCTCTAGATCTATTCTAATTTGGTCTCCCTTCTTCCTCCTTGCCTTGAACAGCTCTCACATTCTGGTTCTCCCTGTCATTTAAAAAAGTGATTCTTAATAAAAATTCATCATTGTGGCAACGGCCATGTCCTTATCACTTTGGGAGCTGATTTTCTGCAGGCATTGTATGGATAATGTCTACCATTTATTGCTTCAGAAGAAAAGACCTTATACATGTGTAGTCACACAAATGCAAAGTGAAAAAAAGACACAGTCTGTAATGATGGCAAATGTTAATTCTATCACTGTATTATCCTGGAAGTGGACACCGAATGACTGTCTCCAAGCCATGTTGGTTCTACCACGCATTACGTCCTTCTGTTACTGCGAAAAAAATTAAGTATACGTGAATAAATCATTCTTTTATGATGCCATTTCGAAAAAAAATTCATTTTATTTTATTTTAAAGATTTTATTTATTTATTTGACAGAGAGAGACACAGCGAGATAGGGAACACAAGTAGGGGGAGTGGGAGAGGGAGAAGCAGGCTTCCCGCTGAGCAGGGAGCCCGATATGGGACTCGATCCCAGGACCCTGGGATCATGACCTGAGCCGAAGGCAGGCGCTTAACGACTGAGCCACCCAGGCGCCCTGAAAAAAACATGCACTTTAAATGACATCGGCCTGTTATTTCTGGTGTGAAAGTTATAACCCTCAGCTCTCAATTTTAAGTAATATCTTTGTTCCACATTACATTTGTTCAGTTACCTAAAAAGAGGGATGTTGGTATCAGGGGCTGAGTTTTGAGTAAAGATTGCATAGAAACTTCAGCTGAAAGCATGAAGTTTTCATGTTATAAAATATATGCACCCTTCCCCCTTATGACACACGTTTGTTCTTACAGCCATTTGGGATCAGGTTATTCTACGATGAACAGGTCACATAAGAGATTCATTGCTTTGCAGGGAGGGTGGGGCCTCTGAAGGAGGAATGTTTATGCCAAATGGAAAGATGAATGAATGAATGTTTGAATAAATGAACACACAAACCTCTGACTGTGAAGGAGAGACAGCACAATAAATACAAGGAATCCAAGATGTGTGCTAATGCAAGGTTGTTTTCACAATGCCAATTGCCACTTACTTGTGACCCAGAAGGATAAGACAGAGGGGGTATTTCTTTTCCTGTGGCTACACCTCTGGCCATACCCTCCTTACAAACTCTCCCCGTAAGTACTAAAGAGCCGAGAATTTGATTCACGGGACCACGAGATTTATGAATGGGAAAACTGACTCTGAGTTCTAAGTCAGAACTCTCAAAAACCTTTGATTTGCTCCCAGGTAGTAAGCTCCCGCTGTGGCAGGTCCTTCCTGCCCTTGGGATTCTACTTAACAATAGGGCAGGGATTACCCTCAGGGGATGACTGGCTAAGGTATCTTTTAGAATTGGAGAGATCAAGAAAGCCTTATTTCAACCTTCAGTACAATCCTCATTCGGTAAAGCCCAGATTCCACCAGAGAAACTTGCATTTTGCATGTCTGCAGGAGAGGGTGGTGATCACACGCTTGCCTGGGTATTGATCAAACAGAAGCCTTTGCCTTAGACAGGGTCTGGCCCCAGTGAGCAGGTGGTTCTCCTCAGGTACCATTCTGATGTCCCACCTCTGGGGAGAATAACTGCCCTTCTGCTGGAGGAGCGAAGCCATGAAGACTTCACAGACTGGGGCAAAGTCCTCGAGGGGATGCATGCCCTCTGACTTTCTAACCCATTCTCATGTCTCCAGAGACAACCCTGTAAATTTGAGAACACTTACGGGACTCTGAATTTCTTACGCTGCGTTCCTGAAATGCACTGCCAGTTTTTTGAATAAGGGATTGTTTGAAAGCCACCAAAGCTCTCTTTTAATTTTGCCAAAATGTGCTGTATTTGGCAGATATAATAACTGGGGTTTGCAGTGTAAATTTTGGGTTTTATCTCTGTGCAGGTTTTTATAAATGTGCACTTACACCACCGTATAGCTAAAATGTCTTTTTTTTTTTAATGTTTATTGAGAATAAATACATCGGTTCTCAAAAACATTCTCCTATTGTGCTTTTAACACTTGAATTTTAAACACGTCCCATCATTCACATGGAGAAGTGGATAAATTACTCATAATTCTTAATTAGATTTGATCATCTTTAGCAACATTTCCTAACGCTGTTAAGGGGGATTTAATGGCATTGATAATGAGTTACACACTCTGACACAGAGAGGTGACCAGAAGGGGAAACTTCATCTAATGTCAGTTTGCATAGATTTTTTCCTATTAATCATCATTAATTAGAAATGATAAGGGACGATGACTAGAAGGTAAAGAAGAAAACACTTCATTTAAGAAAAAGAATAGACTGAAGGCAATCAGCTTTCCAAGACTTTGCCACCAAAGTCACAGTGAAGCTGTGGGATTTGAGGTTCTTAAAGGCTGTATCTAGAACATGCTTCTCTCTCTCCATCAGGATGGTGTGACTTGCAAGGAGCGGAATGAGCGATCACTAGCCTATGTGCTGCTGATGCGTGGTCTTGGATCCTCTGTGACCAACAAGAAGAGGACTGAGAAGCAGTGCAGAGCAGACACGGGGAGGCCTTGAATTTTTATAATCGGTGCTCTCCATATACTCAAAACCATAATGTATATTTTCTCATGATGAGTCCCTAGGGTAAAAACCAAGAACGACTTAAATGTAACTACATTAACCACGGGGTATGATGCTTTCCCCAGGAGAATTTAGAAGCCAGAGGTTTCGAAAGGCCTTCCATACACTCAAGGTTGTGCCTTGCCACCCTCTCAGGCTTAGTTTTGGTTTCCAGGGGACCTTGCACTTCTTATCCTGGCAAAACCAGGAGAAACTCTGGGGTGCCCTTTGACTTATTCTAGGAGGCTGAGGACTTTATCAGGCTCCAGTCAGTAGGCTTTTTGATAACAGAGATTTGAAATGTCCCTGTGACAGGAAATTCTCACTGTTACATTTGTGCCTTCCTGCTGGACCAAGTGGATTTTGTTTTCATATTATTATTTAATTTACAGACAGGAAAATCATTTGGATCTGGAGGCCTCTTGATAACACTGTTAATGAAATTGCCGGGACTTCCCTGAGTGCACTGTCCAAGCCTGCGGACCCTGAAGGGCTGTCCTTTCAAAGTTCCAGGTGTTGGTGTCTACAGCGATCACATGACATCCCATAATCACATTTATGAAAGAACTAATTAAAAATACAGATGTCTTCAGCTCACAATACCCAGACAGCTGAAATACTGATTAGGTGTTCTGTTTTAATGTTAAAACTATATCCTCACCTCTCTCCAATAGAAAAAACTAATAATAGACACCAAAGCCCAAACAGGAGGGCCGGCTGTCTTCCTTCTCTCCATAAATGGCATGCTTTGTTGAGAGAGAAAACATCTATACTTCTGCAAATTGGTATTTTACAAAAATGCCCTTTTAGATGACTTTGTTGTTTATTTCAGGATGACTCAGATGCACAGTGTTGTTGGAATAGGGGCAAGCGGGCTTTGAAAGGCTTGGAGCACAAGGCTTCTAACAAAGAGCTGATGGCCATATGAAAGATGGTCTGTGTCCAAGAACAGAGAACTGTGAAGGGTCATTCAGTCTGAAGAAGAGGATTCTTTATGCTGCAAATGTCAAGTCGTTTCTAACTTCTGGGAGGCAGAATAAACAGAACTGCTATCATATTTAAAAATGTCTTAGAGATGTGTGGATCTAAAAATGTTGCCCTGATGAGTGAAAAACCCTTTATAGACATGCTGGGTTTGCACATGTGAACCAGGGTTCATTCATTTCCCCTCTCTGGAAGACAAATACTTTCGATATGAATGTATAGTTAAAATAATGTCAAAAATACCAAATTTAGGTTCTACCAAAATAATGCCCTGTTAAGGTACAAAGGTATCTTGAAAATGCTGATATGACCTTTTGATAATTCCCTCCCTCCCTCCCACCCTCCTTCTTTCCTTCCTTCCTTCCTACCTTCCTTCCTTCCTTCCTTCCTTCCTTCCTTCCTTCCTTCCTTCCTTCCATTATACATAACGCTATTTTTGGAGAGTTTGCTAGGTAAGAGGCACCGTGCTGGACACTGAGGTAATTCACAGGGATGAACAAAACTTTCCCTAGAGGAAGTCCTATGCCGACAAGAATTATACTCTGTGGTCAGTTTGGAGAGTGGACTGGAGAGAGTATAACTAGAGATCAGAAGGTTGGAGAAATGATCCAGATTTTTGCATAACCCCTTCCTGCAGTCGCAGGGAAGATGATGAAACATCTTTTGGCAGGAAGGCTATAAACATTGTCATTGTCCCAGCCCCTTGGAATGAGAGTCAAGACAAGGCACAGCTGGGGGGTGGTGGCACTAAGGCTTCCGCTCAGGTGGGATTTTCCTTTCTGACCTTGCACTTCTGTATTCAAGCTCTTGGGAAAATTTCATATGTGTTTTCTGTCTGTTCTCCTCTTTTTTATTTCATTCATTCCACCAATATTTTTTTGAGTATCTCTAAGGTATAGGCACTTTACTAGGCATTGGGAATTTCCCAATGGGTAAGACAGATTTGGCATCCATTCTCATGGGACTTATAAACCCCAAGAAATCGCATGGTCTTACCTTAGACTTCTAATGTCAATGGCAAGTATTGGCTTTGGGAAAACAGAAAGGAATTTCTAATTATGATGCTACTTCCTAGTCTTCATTTTCTCCAAAACTTTTATCCTATAACACTTTTTCAAGTGTTAAAATATCACTAGCCTTTCAAGTAGAATCCACCACAGTGGAATCACTCCCTATTAACTTTCTTTTTCTTTCTTTCTTTTTTTTTTTTTTTGGTCATTTGAACTCTGTTTCATGTTCACCATGAACTTAAGTGTAAATGATGTCAGTTAAATCAGTTGTTCTCACAATATTCAGTAGCTACAAGTGGACAATGATTTCTGGCTCAATATCCATTTACTAATCTGACCGTTCACCTCATATCCTTCTAATTTGGGGTTGTACTTGTTAAGTATCCGTGATGTCTAATTCAGTGGCCACGCGTGGCTGTTGAACACTTGAAATGTGGCCAAACTAAGAGGTGCTGTGAATGTAAAGTACACACCAGATTTCAAGGATTTAGTATAAAGAATGCAAAGTATTATATTAATGTCTTTATATTGATTACCTGGTCAATAGATTATGTTCTGTAAAATATGTTACTAAAATTAGTTCCACCTGTTTCTTTTTTACTTTTAAAATGGAGCTGCCAGAAAACTTTGAATCACATAGCAGCTTCACTGCATTTTTACAGAACAGCACTGTACTTCTTCCTTGCCATGCCCCATGTTGATTCATACATGAAATGTTACTGTTAGCCCTTGGCTGATCATTTGCTCCCCTCCTCCCCCCAACCCCACACCCAGACACATACAGCATACATTATTGGATGTTTACCAGGTCCCATGCATTGTGGTGGTTGCTAAGTATACAATTGTGAAGAAGAAAGAAAAAGATGTCTTCTGCTCTCACAGGGCTTCTGTGTTATAGGAATCCCCAGTGGCATTAGGGTGATCACCCCTGCCTGCACACTTAGCTTCAGCAGTCATTAGACTAAAGCATTTAAAGAAAAGTGCAACGTGTTCAAATGTGAGCTACCTTAGTGGTCCACAGTTCATCGTATGTCTCTCATGATCTTAGTCTCGATAGCATCACCAGCATACTGCTTCTCAAAATTGTGCAGAAGATGTTTGGAAAATTGCTTTGGAAATTGATAATTGATAACAAATAGAAAATACATCCATGGTCAAAGGTGTTTGGGGAACTCTCAGTTAAAAGAAACACATGTCTCTTTACTGCAAAATTTATCCAAGGACTTGTTCTTCCAAAGCATCTTTATGAATTCTAAACAGGAGGATACCATGAAGATTCCCTAAATGGATTTAACAAGGATCTGTTTCTGGTGGATTTTTTTTTCCTGGAGATAAAACTGTGCACAATAAACTTCTGAAGATGCACTTCATCATCCTTCATTTTTATGTATGTCCCCATGCTGGCTATTAAGCTACTGCCTCTCAGGGGTTCCACCCCACCCTTGGATTCTTTGTACCTTGCGTTGCCGGTGCTCAGTAACCACTTTTCTGCTTTACCACCTGACTCCCTGCTAGCCTCTGCCAGTAGGGGGCGCTAGAGAGAAGCCGGAAAACCGGAAGAAGGGACAGGTGCTTCTGGTCTCTTCTTCCTGTTTCTCTCAGTTATGCTGTTAGCAATGTTATTTCACCCTCATAGCTGTTCTTCCCATCTGAACAGCTGAATCCAGTTAGCAGTATTTTTTTTTATGATGCTTGTAGAATTAGTGTCATAACCCCTTCTATGGATTGAATATGCCCCCCCCCCACAAATTCATGCACTGAAGCCCCAACTCCCAGTGTGACTGTATTTGGAGATAGGGCCTGTGAGGGGGTGATAAAAGTTACATGAGGTCTCAAGGGTGGGGCCATACCCCAATAGGGCTGGCGCCTCTACAAGAAGAAGTATAGACCAGACCATACTTTCTGTCCCTGCTATGTGAGGACACAGCGAGAAGGCAGCTGTCTGCAAGCCAGGAAGAGAGCTCTTCCCAGGAACAAAACCCTGCTGGAACCTTGATCTTAGACTTCCCAGCCTCCAGAAATGAGAGAAAATAAATTTCTGTTTAAGCCATTCAGTCTGTGGTGTTCTGTCATGACAGAGTGACTAAGACGACCTCCCTTCCCCAGTC
This sequence comes from Leptonychotes weddellii, assembly GCF_054177405.1. Lineage (NCBI taxonomy): Eukaryota > Metazoa > Chordata > Mammalia > Carnivora > Phocidae > Leptonychotes > Leptonychotes weddellii. The sequence goes on along the minus strand of NC_138378.1, from coordinate 17,685,845 downwards.
AGCACTGGCTGACTGGAACCCCTCCCCACTTGCCTGTTTCAGTTCCAGGCTTCCCTTCTCTCAGTTTCTACGTTTTCATAACTCAAATCTCTTTTCTCTGTTCCTACAGCCCTAGACGGGGTAGCTATTTCCTGTACTTGCTACTTTTGGACACCCTAGGGTGTTCTCTTTGTCTTCCTAGTTCTTCACCAGGTAGTTCGTTATATTAAATTTTCTGTTAAAATCACCTGTGTGGTTTCTAACTCCTGAATGGACCTAATTTTACCTCTGTCCTCTCTCCCACTTCTTAGGCCAACAAGCTGAGGGATGAGCCAAAAAGTTATTTTAATGAGACCACACCAAACTGTTCTAACGTCAGCCCAGCCAGTGTCTCCGGGTGAGCTCTCCTCACTCCCCAGGAAGTTAGGGCCTAAGAAGAGGAACTTGCATGGAAACAAACCTACTACCAGGAGCCTACCCCTGCTGGCCTTTCCTGGTGTGCTCGGGCATGAACAGATAGATTTGAATCTGCCCTATTTGATCTTCTCCCTTGAAACCCTGATCTATAAGCTTTGACAAAATTGAAAAGATAGTTTTTGGCCACACTTCTATTTTCTGATCGTCCTCCTGGAAATGCAGAGTTATGGCTTTCCCTGGCTGGCTGCTAGAGTAGCTAAACCTATCTGAAGAGTTGAAGCCCTCTAACTCAAGGAGTGTTTCGTTCTCAGCACCTGATTGTGGCTCTTCATGCATGTTTGCCTGCATTTGTGCATATGTGCACGTCCATGTGTTGTGGGTCCATCCGTGTCTATGTATGCACATTTGAATATGCATGAGCATATGTTGTGAAGGTGTGTGGATGTGTGCATGGATGTGCTTCAGATACATGGGACTGGCTTTTTTTTAACCACTGTATCTCCAATGCCTATTACAGAGTTCATGCTAATGAATGTTCAAACATATTTGTTGAATAAATGAATGAATGGATGAAAGAATGTGTGTTAATATTAGCTAACGCAAAAGAGAATGAAATATGTCCATTGCTTTGTTTAAGGTAGATCCAACTAGATGAGCTCTACTAGAAATATCATGAAAGCCACACACATAATTTAAAATTTTCTAGTAGCCACCTTGAATAAAATGAAGAGAAATAGGAGAAATTAATTTTTTTAAATATTTCAAAATTAGCCAATATACCCAAAATACCAATACTTTAATATAATCAATATAAAATAATTATTAATGTAACTGATAGACAATAAAAGATTAGTGAAATACTTACATTTTCTCAGTCTTTGAAATCCAGAGTATATTTCACACTTACAGCACATCTCAATTAGGAGTAGCCATATTTCAAAAGCTCAGTATCCCCATGTGGCTCATGGTTACAGTATTAGTGAAGCCCTTGATACTATCCTGTGGGTGGTAAAGAGTAGTATGGGACACTTTCTATTTTCTATATGGGAAAGTTTGAGATTAGGAGTCTTGGGAAGTAGGGGTGATCTCTTGGATTTGGAAAATATTGGTTGGGAATATGTATCTCTGACATCCTTCAAGTTGTAGCAAGGTTTACACAGTTCAGCCCACAGCACCTTCCCTACCCTCCCACACCAGCACTGTGGGGTGAAACACAAATTAGGACCTTGTGAAGCCCCATGAGCCTTTCCCAAAACCCCTTTCCCATTACCCTTTCTTTGCTGGAAACCCATCTCCCACTCTGGAATTTGATCCCCTATTCTAGAAATCTAGACATATCTTTCCCTAGAACAGTCTCTAACCAATCTCTTTCCTAATTCATGCTTCAAGTTCAACCATAAAGAAATAAAAAAAAAAAGAAATAGAAAACAGAAACATGCATGCACATGTACATGCATACACACATATGCACACACCAGGAAGCATGATTGGCCCTCTTCTCCTCTCTCATATTCGGCATCCTCTATCTTTCCTCATCACATCTGATATGAGCCATTTTATATTTTATATTTTTCTCCCCACTTTGTCTTGAGCTAGAGATCTCCTAGGTTCACAGTCTCTTCACCCACCCCTATCGATACCCCATTTTATGGTTGTGACATTGATAGAAATCCACATGGCATTGGTGAAAAGCCCCATGTCTTCTCTTCCCCTTTTCTCATTGTCTCTGTTATTAGATAAGACAGAATCTCAGAGATGGCTCCATTGGCTTCAGACCATCCACCCATTACAGTCAGTGTCTTTTTAAATTCTCTAAACTAGAGTCATTTGTAGCACACAGGCAGTTAAAAACAACAACAACAAAAAACAAAACCAAAAAAAACCCCCACACAAACTACATATTTTTCATTAACGTATACTGTTAACTATGCCAGTAAATTATGGATAATTTAATTTAATTTAGACTTAAGGCAACATTTTCCTCACTAATGAAATGGTTATTTGTTATTAGGAAAATATTTATTGAAGTGGAATTGTGTGATCTCTCACATCACTATTAAACCTTGTTAAACCATTTTTAATTTCAATTTGGGTTTAATTAAGATTCATTAAGCATTTTATTAAACCTAAATTAAATTGAAATGGAAATGGGGTTTGCCAAGGAAAGATGGTGGTGCCCTTCCTTCATTCTCAGTTCTTTCAAAGTGACACAGTTACAGAAGTACTTGGGAGGAAGTGGGATTCCTTCATTATTGGTAGAACAGAAAGAGCACAGACTTAGTCACAGACTGATCATGGTTCAAACTGAGGAAATGCTGCTGGCTCACTATGAAACCTTGAATGAGTTATATCATTTTTTTGATAATCAGCTTACTACTTTATAAGATGAGAATTGGGATATTAGAGTAGGCGTGGGGATGGACAGGAAAGGATAGGTACCAAATGGATATTTACATGTCCTTTTCCTGTCTCAGGTAACTGTAATTCCTTAGGAAATGGAATGAAATAAATAGGTTATTTGAAGAAAAAGATGAAGAAGAAAGAGAGAGAGATGGAAGAAGGAATGAAGGAAGGAAGGAAGGAAAGAAAAAGAAAGAAAGAAAGAAAGAAAGAAAGAAAGAAAGAAAGAAAGAAAGAAAGAAAAGAAAGAAGGAAGGAAGGAAGGAAGGAAGGAAGGAAGGAAGGAAGGGAGGAAGAAAATTGTGACTTTAAAATGTGGCAACATGCATGGTGTTGTCCATCAGAAGCCTAGATTCAAAAGAGGATGTTGGTGGAGGAAAGGCAGAGGAACTAATTAAAGCTTGATGACTTGGGCCTTAGAAAAGGCTGGACCAAGAATACAAGAGCTGGGCTATGCAGTCTTGTCCACCAACACTCATGAGAGAGAGGGTTTCCCCTTCGGTATGAAAGTAAGTTCATGGCCTTGACTTCGTGGAGGAGTTGGTTAAAATGAAACCTGAATGGCATGGATAGCTCTTTCCTGGCCCAATCCAGTGAAACTCAGAGCTACACTCTAGTCCCATGTAAAGTCCTCAAAATGGACAAATACCAGTGTTCATTTGTCCAACAGACTACTGCTGTGGACTTCCTGGGTGCCACGCCACATGTTAAGAATATAATGGTCAATAAGACCTTCATGACCTAACGATAGAAAGAGACATGCCAACAACACACTCCAAAGTGCCATATTGTGGACATGGATAATGTGCTGTGTTAAAGAGGCTGTGTAATGTACCAACTGTTAAAGACCTACTCTATGTGACATCAATCTGATGTCCCTTTCAGAGTCTCTGAGCTCCATTTTAAATCTCTACTGAGCTGTTGACTCAACCAAATCCTTGATTTCATTTTCACTTGAAGCTCCTAGAAAAAGCCCCTTTCCTTAATGCCCCATCATTTGTATGAATCTCTATTCCCACCTGTTCAGGTGGTTGGGATGTACCTATTCAAATGGAAACATTCACCCTTAATTTGACTTTTCCTTCTCCTGGAGTGAGTTCTTTAGAAGCAAGAACAGGTCTTTCCTTTTGACATATATCATCCTTTGATTGAAACCTTTTGCCACCTCAATATCTAAAGATAATTTCAACACATATGATCCCAGTGGAGACCCCCACTTCCAGCACTCTGCCTTGCTCTTCAAACACTAAGTAGTCAGAATTAGAGGAAATCAAGATCCTCAGTAATCTATACAGGCCGAACAGAGCAAGGGGTAGCCCTTGAATGACTCTTCCCTTAGAGAAAACCCAGATACTTGCTTTAATCAGCCTAGCACACACTCATGTATACATGTGCATGTATATATGGGCACAGAGGTACATGAACCTGCATGTTCCTTCTGCTGAATAACTTCCATTTTCCCCCCAGATTCATTCTCCACCCATTCCCACCCTGGTCTATTATCCAAAAGTCTGATCAATATTGACAACCCCAGTGGGTTCTCTTGACTTCTGGGGAGTCTCAGCAGGAAAGTTCAGAGTGCAGGGAGTGGGATAGAAACTTGCAATCTTTCATCTCCTTTCCTGTGAGTACTAAGGCTGGCTGCATCCATGGGCCAAGATGGCAGGTCCTCCTCCAGGGTCCTTTCTCTCCAGAGGGCTGCTCCCTGCCCTTATCCTTTCAGGAGGATGGTGATAACAGAACTCTGCTGTTGCTATCCCTAGGACACTACTCTGTCCTTTGTGGTTTCTCTGCAGCCTGCCTACACCTTTGTAAATTGTTCTCTTATTAAAACTCTTTTTAAGTTTCCCAATTTGAGTGTGCCAAATGCTTTCTGCCATGGCCCTGACTGATAGGCACACAGAGAAGCACTCAGATCAAAGGTCCCACTCAGGGTATAACTAGATTGCCTTTATGGAAACCGGGAACATTGATTGTCCTCGTGGCCAGTCAAGGTGTCTCCAGCTGTGTGACTAGTCAATCTGAGATATAATAAAAGTGCTGGAAAGATCAGCAGGTGGATTTAGTCCTTTGCCAGGCCTTTCTGCTCCAGGGGGCAGGCCAGGCTCTCTGAGTTTCCAATACCTCCCTTTGTCTTCATTCCAGAAACGAGTGAACCAAGCAGCCCAGATGGAAAGCAGAAATGCAGACAGAGGGCTATGGAAGAGGAAACTTAATATAACTGAGCAACTTAAAGAAAACAAGCAGGGATTTATTGGAAACAACTGCCTCAAAAGGGAGAAAAAAATATTCCCGGCTTAAGAAGAAAGAAGATAAGAAGACATAAAAACAAGCCAGATGAAAGTCCCTGCAAGGAAAACAAGAAAGAAGGAAGAAAGGGCACCATCCTGCAGAAAATTGGTCAAGAGAATAGAGGTCCAGGGCAGCCCAGTCTCTGTCTTCCTGGTACCCAGGGACAGGGTGCTTCTGCCTTTTCGGAAAACTGCTGCCCTGAATTCCCTCTTGCAAGGTCCTCACCTGGAAAGTATTCCTCCCTCAAAGCCCTGCCCTGTGTCCTGTATGGGCAGGGATGATCAGGGCCCTGGCTATCATCCCACTGATTACAATCCTAATCCTTTCTGGGAGGGACCCGCTATGAAGAAGGACTAACCTCCCTCTAGGCTTTTCCACTCCTCCTGGAGTTCTGGGATGGTCTCTTGAGTTTTCTCTGTTATGCTGTTTTCTCTTACTTTTCTTTTTTTTCTTAAGGATTTTATTTATTTATTTGACACAGAGAGAGCACACAAGCAGGAGGAGCGGTAGGCAGAGGGAGAAGGAGAAGCAGGGTCCCTGCAGAGCAGGGAGCCGATGTTGGACTTGATCCCAGGACCCTGGCATCATCACCTGAGCCGAGGGCAGCCGCTTAACTAACTGAGCCACCCAGGCACCCCTTTCTCTTTTCAACCAAATCCATTAGCAGTAGAACAAACAGAAGAAAAAAAAAGTCAAAGGTAATACCTCCCAAAGATACAGTTTGTTTATTTTTTAAAAAGATTTATTTATTTATTTGAGAGAGAGAGAAGAGAGAGAGTGGGGGAGGGGCAGAAGGAGAGAATCTTCAAGCCGACTCCCCGCTGAGCACAGAGCCCAACATGGGGCTGGATCTCATGACCCTGAGATCACCACCTGAGCCGAAACCAAGAGTCAGATGCTCAACTGACTGTGCCACCCAGGCACGCCCAAAAGAGATAGTTTAATTTAGTTTTGTGTTTGTTGGTAGTGGGTGTTCTTGCTAATCAGTCTGTCCATGTCTAGAGCTCAGGTTGCATTTCATTGCCGGCATGACTATTGATAATAAAGACTCTTTTCAGGGCAGGGAATCTGAGACAGCACCCCCCCTCTAGCTGAGTGGGTCAGGCATCGGATGTAGAGGCCATGGAAAGGCCTCCTTCTGCTGACTTGGACACACTCTTTCTTTTTCCAGCCCAGCTGAGCCCTCTCATCTCTCCACTCTGATGATAAGCCTTGTTAAGGCTCAAGCTTTCATCTGCCTGGGTGGTATCAGGATTTGGGGGACATGTGGCCTCAGTGCTTGCGTTTGGGTGGCATGTGGCTGGGAGCCTCTGATGAAGCAAACAGGTTTTATGAATAGACAAGGATGACAGTAAAGATAAAAAACATAAAAACTAGTCGTGTAGGGCATCTCCTCTGCCGTCCGTGGCGCAGGGACTCTGGAGAAATGATGTCTGATTCTCACAACAACCACAGGAGTTAGGAACCGTTAGTCCATTTCTTAGATAAGGAAAGAGGCCCAAAGAGCTGGTATCTTCCCCAAAGTCATATGCCCTATAGCTAGTGAGAAAAAGAACTGAGATTTCCTTTACATTTTGTATGTGCACTCTCTCTCTCTTTGTGTGTATGTGTTCTCTCTCTTGATTAAAATATTTTGGGTGGCATTTTTCTCTTTGCCATGCATTAAGCACCTGCCAAGTCCACCAAAAGAAGGAAGAGAAGAGGCAAAGACAGAGGTTAAGCAGGGGAACACTGGTCTTGTTGGGACTACCCACTCTAGGAGAAATGGTCTCACACATTCTAAACGTGAGATCAGGGTACGATATTATTGAGATAACTCTGCACTCCTCCATCAAAGCAGTTTTACCATCCATTCATTCAACAAATATTCATTGAGTGATGAAGTGATTAAAAGTCCAGGCTCTGGAATCAGATTAGCTGAATATATATCCTAGCCCTGCCACTTTATAAACACTCAAAACCATTCTGAAATCAGTGTAATTGCTTAGTGAAATGCTGTTTTCCCCTCTTTACCTCTTGTTTTGCTAACCCATTAGGGCTGCAGCTCCAGGGACCTGTCTCAGGGTTTTCAAGAAGCCATTATGAATTCTCTCAACTACAGCCAGGAATGTTGTCCGATGGGGACAATGTGTCAGGGGGATGGGAGACAGAGTCATAAGACATTCATTGACTTTTCTGAGAAAAATGAGCTCAGGAAAACCAAATGTTGGCCACTTTTCCCTTCTGACACCTCATCTTTCTCTCAAATTAAGCTAAGCTGGTGACCAGGCTCTGGCGTGGAGCAGGCCTGTCCTCTGCCACAGCCAGATCTAGAAAAATGAGAAAAACAGCCAGGATGAGGCCACAGGAGTGACTCCCATGCTGGCTTCACCGAGGGAGAAGGGACCCAGTCCCTCCATCCCCTCCAGGTGTCACCTGGGAAGCAGAAATTAAAGACACGATTTTAAGTCTAAGTAAGTCCACTGTGGAAAATTCTCCAAAGGCCGAAGGAATCTATTTGATTTTTTTTTAAATAAACTTTTTGATGTTAGAATAACTTTAAATTTACAAAAATGTCTCAAAGCTAATTTAAAGAATTCCTGTGTATCTTTCACTCAGCTTATTCTAATGTTAACATCTAACATTCTGGGTTCCGGAATAAAACATTTGTTAAATGGTAGGACCAGGATTTCAAAGACAAATTTACTTTCTCTCATGTTTCCACCTTAAGGCCTCTGCTTTGTGAACCTCTGCCCTAGAATTCCTCGTTTCTCTCCTGCATATCTAGTGGAATGGTTAACATGGCTAATGAATGGTATCCTTAGTGAGAATTCACTCAGGATTAAATGCTTCAGAGCCTCAAGAAGAAGATGTCAGTGGCTCTAGCTGATGGGTCTAAAATAGCTAGCAAATCCTGAAGTGATCCAGAATGTGAGTGTAAGAGCTTATCCACCTGATGCCCCTCCCTCCACATATATGCCCTTATAAAAGCCTGGCGTTTTACCTCCTCAGTGCCCAGAGTCTTAGGCACACATTCCCCCTCGTGCTGGGAGGTGTTTCTTTGGGAAGAGAAGAACCACACACAGTCTGCCAAGGGAAGATCAGAATCAACGTGTGGGAAATCTAAGTTGAGTACTGAGGACTCACACTGAGTATAGGACAGGGGCATTCAAGGGGATTGTGCAGTTAGGCTGGAGACTCATTTAATCAATTTTGGGTACAGGGTGTGTGTGTGTGTGTGTGTGTGTGTGTGTAGCCATGTGCAAATCCAGTTCAAAGAGACAGAGGTAGGACAGATACATACAAACGTAGATTTTTAGATGCCTGTAGGAGCAAATCAATTCAATTCTTTATTCACTCATCCATTCATAGAATAAACATTTCTTAAGTAATTTTGTTGTGCCAGGGCCTGTGCCAACACAGATTTCTGGTCTTGGTCTGCATTTCAAGACTTCAGTGAAATCTTCCATGGGTGCAGCTACATGTGAGGCTCAAGAAGCTCACCTTTCTGGAAAAATAACACCCCTCTTTTTGCATTTGTCAAAGGAAAAAGAGAAGCTAGTTTATAAGGGATACAAAGTGTCAGAGAAATCCGTTCAGAGCACTTTGCAGGATATCCATCCTTAATAGCAGAAAGAAAACATGGCCGTTTGGCCCTTAGTGATTAAGAATTCCACAGGGTAGAGCAAATGTGGGGACTCTGGGGCTACCTCCGGTTTTTGGGACTGCATCCTCTCTCTTTTCCTTCCTGTGTGTGTCAGTAATTAGGTTGAAAATGAGAAATGCACAGCTAAGCGTCAGGATGAAGTAAAGTGTCTGGAGAGGATGCATGTGGTGTCTGCTGGGAGGGCCCATGGTGAACACTGTCTGGGAGATAGAGAGCAGGTGTGTTCTCATATGCACGGATCATCACCACTAAATGGACAGTGTGCTAGTGCACCCAAAGGATTGAACTACGGGATCATCGACAAGGAGGGCACATACTCTCTCGGAAAATACCCACTGTAGTGGTCAAGAAAGGAGTGAAGTCACCCGAGAAAGCAAGAGTGGGGAGGAGCAGGCAGAACACACCACTGTGTTCCTTTATATCCACACCATTCCTTTACATCCCCCAGAAACGAAAGATGTGCCAACAATTCTGTTGACGTGTGAATTGTGCCCAGAGACGCATGCTGCCTGGGAAGGCTGGTTGGGGAGGGTGCAAAGGTTGACAATCTTTTCTTTACCTGGACATCAGGTATGGCATGAAGGAAGGTGAGAAGAAGAAATGAAGAGGGCAAAGCAGGAGAGGGAAAGCTGGGAAGGGAGCATCTGCCGTGAGTCTGCTTTGGGTTCAGTAGGATGTTCCAGCAAGGCCCACTCTGGGAAAGTTTAGATGCATTGGGGGTTTTCTGCTTGTACGAAGGAGAGACTGTTCAGCAGGATGTCAACAAATACTTCCCTCCTAGGAAGATAAATTTGAGCAGGGGCTGGTATTCACAAGAAGTGGTTTATGCCCCATAATTTGTGTAAAAAAAATCAAAACAGGCTGGGAGGCACATGTGAGGGGTAAGCTGTATTTGGTTTTTGTCTGCTGGGTTGTGGAAGCCGGGGAGGAGCCAACATGGATTCATCTGGGCTCTGGGTTCAGGAGATTGGACTGAGTGATTGGTGATGCCAGGGTCAGTGACCCTAGTGCCTTTCTTGATCAGGAATTTACAAGAAAATTGACCTAATATGGCTTTTGTTTCTTGATGATCCTGGCTATCCCTTGATTAAAATCTCTGTGACTAGTCTGGGCCTTGCTGGATTCTGTGCTGGAATCTGACCGGTAATCTGGTCAACAGACAAAACTGGCCAGAAAGCATAGCAAAAGCCAGCATCACAGAGGTTCATGATACTTGTTATTTTTCCCCCACTCCAGAAACCATGCTAGACTTCACTGACCCATCATGGCACTCCTACTGAGCTCAGGTATAACCTCACATTCCTTATTAAGACCAAGTTCCGAAAGCCACGGCATATTATTCATAATATGCCCTAAAGATGAAACCTGCTAGCCATCCTGGAGGTAGAGGTCGTGAGGGACAATGGGACACTGCCAAGCAATAGGGGGCATTCATTCATTCATCTCTGTACTGATTGGTTCAGAAAATATTTACTAAGAATCTATGATATATTGAGCTTCCTGCTAGACACTGGGGACTATAGAGATAAACAAAGCTTCATCTCTATTGTACATAATCCACTAGTGCGGAAAGAGAGAGAGAAAGAAAACATGAATTTTTCCAATAGGATTTCAAACATGTTGCAGGAACAGAGGAAGCTGTGGCCACCACTACATGGGGGATTGCAGGTTTCACAGAGATGGTGACATTTGAGCTTGGTCATGAAGGAGTCAAAGAATGAATAAGAATATGGATAAACAGTACGATTTGTGGAGTTGGCAGTCTAGAGGAGAAATATTTGAACATATTGCTCTTCTTAAACATTTCATAGGATATGTTTGGTCAAATAAAATTATTTTTTCATTCTTTTTTTTAAGATTTTATTTATTTATTTGAGAGAAAGGGAGAGTGAGAGAGAGCATGGGCAGAGCAGAGGGAGAGGGAGAAACAGACTCCCTGCTGAGCAGGGAGCCCGACGTGAGGCTCGATCCCAGGACCCTGGGATCATGACCTGAGCTGAAGGCAGACACTTAACTGACTGAGCCCACCTAGGTGCCCCAATATTTTCATTCTGAAAGTAGTCAGACTAACTTATAAACACAAATGACAATCTGATAATATAGATGGAGAGAAAGATCCAGGAAAAGAGAAGAGAGGAAGAGAGTTACTTTTATGAGAGCCTCCTAAAATGATCAAGAGAAGAGTTAATTCAAAGTTGCCCTACATGGAAAAAATAGGAAGGGAGGAATATTATTTCTATGATAGGAAGAGCCGTTGAGAAGGACATGTGTTGACTTTTTCTTCCCATTGTCCATTTGCTCTTCTTATAGAAATCCTACCTAAATTGCCTTCTGGGGAACCATATCCTCCACTCTAAGTCCATGTTTTGGGGGCTCCAGCTCTGACCTGAGGATGCAAGATGTGACCTGGGCCTCAGTTAATCAGACCATTGGGTTTCATTATGACTTATTTTTATATCCAGTATGACAATCTGAGCCTTTTAATTGGGTTACACAAATCATTTACATTTAGAGTGTTTATTAATATGGTTCAGTTTAAATCTACAATCTTGCTCTATGTTTTCTGTCTTATCTCATTGTTCTATTTTTATTTTTCCTGCTTTCTTTTGTGATAATTGAGTACTCTTTCTGATTTTATTCTGTTTTCTTTAGGTATTAACTATAAATCCCTTTTTATTATTTTATTTTAGTAGTTGCTTTAGGGTTTATAGTATGCATCCTTAAGTCATCATAATCCACCTTCAAGTAATATTATACATTTCATGTATAAGAACCTTAAAATAGTATACTTACATTTCATCCCTTTGGGCCTTTGGGCCATTGTTATAATACATTTCACTTTTATGTAAGTGATAAATCATGTACAGCATGGTCATTATTTTAACAGTCAATTGTATTTTAAGGGTTTAAATAATAAGAACAAAATTTTATATGTCTACCCATATAGTTGTTTCTTGTGCTATTTATTTCCTTGTTTAAATCATGTGTGGTAGGCAGAATAGTGGCTCCCTGAAATGTCCATGTCCTAATTCTCAGAACCTGTGAATATGTTTTCTTACATGGCAAAAAGGACTTAGTAGATGTGATTAAGGTTAAGAATGTTGTGATGAGAACATTATCCTAGATTATTCAAATGGACCCATCCAAATCACATGATTCCCTATAAGTTAAGAACCTTTCCTGGCTGAATTCAGAGGCTCAGGTCAGAGGGAGATATCTCTTTAAAACTATGGTCAGAGAGTTGTAATATCATTGACTTGAAAATGAAGGAGGGAGTCATGAGCCAAGGACCCTCTAGGTCCTTCATCGGGTCAAGGGTGATCTCTAGAAGCTGGAAAAGACAAGGAAACAGATTCTTCTCTTGAGGCTCCAGAAAGGAACATACACATTTCAGACTTCTGACCTACACCACTGTAGGTTAACAAATTTGTGTTGCCTTAAGCCACTGTTTGTGATATATATATTTTTTAACAACAGCAATAGAAAAGTGATACATCATGTATTATCAGTGGAGTTATCACCCCCACATGGGTGAAATTAGTTCTTGGAGGGTAAAAGTATCACTTTTAATGTAGAAAGCACGGATAATATGTGTCATACATAAGCAGATATATAGTGTATCTGTGATATTAAAATTTTATGAGGTGGCAGTTAGGGAAAAAGTCTAAAAAAATTCCTTAGGGGGATGATAATAAAAAACAGTTGAGAAACAAGATGCATATTTCCATCTGGTGTCACTTTTCTTCTGCCTGAAGTGTTTTCTTTTATCATCTCTTGTGTAATTTCACCATCTTCAGGTGATACATTCTTTCAGTGTCTTTATGTCTGAAAAAAATCTTTGTTTTGGGGGCACCTGGGTGGCTCAGTTGTTAAGCGTCTGCCTTCGGCTCAGGTCATGATCCCAGGGTCCTGGGATCAAGCCCTGCATTGGGCTCCTGCTTGGCAGGAAGCCTGCTTCTCCCTCTCCCACTCCCCCTGCTTGTGTTCCCTCTCTCACTGTGTCTCTCTCTGTCAAATAAATAAAATCTTAAAAAAAAAAATCTTTGTTTTGCCTTCATGTTTGAAAGGTATATTTGCTGGGTATAGAATTCTACATGGACAATTATTTTTTTCCTCTCAGTACTTCAAAAATCTTTGTTTTGCCTTCATGTTTGAAAGACATTTTTGCTGGGTATAGAATTTTACATGGACAATTATTTTTTTCTCTCAGTACTTCAAAAATGTTGTTCTACTGCCTTTTCTATGTGTTTCTGGTATGAAATCTTCTGTACTCTTTATGTTTGCCCCTTTGTGTTTAACATGTCCTTTTCTTTGGCTAGTTTACAATTTTCTCTTAGTCATTGGCTTTGAGAAATTTGATTAGGCTGTTCTGTGGTGTACTTTTCTTTCTTTTTTTTTTTTAAGATTTTATTTATTTGAGAGAGAGAGAGAATGAGAGACAGAAAGCATGAGAGAAAGGAGGGTCAGAGGGAGAAGCAGACTCCCTGCTGAGCAGGGAGCCCGATGCGGGACTCGATCCTGGGACTCCAGGATCATGACCTGAGCCGAAGGCAGTCGCTTAACCAACTGAGCCACCCAGGCGCCCCTGTGGTGTACTTTTCATTTCTATGTTTTAGAGCTTCTCAGATCTGTGTATTTATAGTTTTAATCAAGGTTGCCATTTTTCCCGCAAATATTTTTTTTTTCTGTACCCTCCTTTCTCCTCTGTCGGGGACTCTGCTTTAGTGTATATTAGATCACTTGAAATTGTTCTGAAGATCACAAATGCTCTTTTCATTTTGTAATTTTAATTCCAGTATAGTTAACATACAGTGTTATATTAGTTTCAGATTTACAATATATGATTCAACAATTCTGTACATTACTTGGTGCTCATCATGATAACTATACTCTTAATCCCCTTCACCTATTTCACCCATTCCCCCACCCACCTCCCCTCTGGTAATCATCAGCTTGTTCTCTATAGTTAAGAGTCTGTTTCTTGGTTTGCCTCCTTCCTTTGTTTGTTTTGTTTCTTAAATTCCACAGATGAGTGAGATCATATGGTATTTGTCTTTCTCTGACTGACTTATTTTTGTTAGCATTATACACTCTAGATTCATCCATGTTGTTGCAAATGGCAATATTTCATTCTTTTTTTGTGGCTGAATAATATTCCAGTATATGTGTGTATCACATCTTCTTTATTCATCTATCTATGGACACCTGGGCTGCTTCCATAATTTGGCTATTATAAATAATGCTGCAATAAACATAGGAGCACATATATCTTATCGAATCTGTGTTTTTGTTCCTTTCAGGTGAATACCCAGTAGTGGATCACATGGTAATTCTATTTTTAGTTTCTTGAGGAATCTCCATACTGTTTTTCATGGTGGCTGTACCATTTGCATTTCCACCGACAGTGCATGAGGGTTCCTTTTTCTCCATATCCTTGCCAACACTGGTTGTTCCTTGTGATTTTTGATTTTAGCCATTCTGACAGGTATGAGTTAGTATCTCTCATTATGGTTTTTGATTTGCATGACCCTGATGATGAGTGATGTTGAGCATTTTTTCATGTGTCTGCTGGCCATCTGTATGTCTTCTTTGGAGAAATGTCTGTTCATGTCATTCTTTTCTTTTTTTAAGACTTTTAATATGTCCATTTTTTTGCATCATTTCTATTTCAGTGTCTGTAAGTTTACTAATTTTTTTGTTTATGTCTAATCTACAGGCATTGTAAATTTTTCTCTAGAACATTTTAGACTAGAAATTTGATTTAGTTAATATTTATATCTTACCTTGTCTCTATTTAACTTTTTAATGTATGAACTAGAGTTATAATAACTTTTAATGTCCTCATCTGCTAACTCTAACATCTGCATCAATTCTATAAAATTTCAGTTGATTGATTTTTCTCATGTTCTTATTTTTTGTTTGCATGCCTGATAATTCTTAGTTGAATGCCAGACATTATGATGTTTACTATGTTAAGGGTTTGATATGTGTGTATTCAGACAGATAGATGGATAGATAGATCTTTTGAATCTTGCTTTTAAGATCTGTTTAGGTGAGACCAGAGTAGTGTTTATTTTAGGACTAATTTTCTCTCATTATTGAGGCAAGACCTTTTGTTGAGAAGAAAACTGAAGACCTCTTTGAGTTCAACAAGAGTGTTGTAATTTATCAGCTATGTTTACACTGGGTAGAAGATGGGAATGACAGGACACATACTCATTATTTGTAACCCATATTATATAAAGTAATGTGACAAAGAACAAAGAATATAGTATTAGACAACTACAGATACCTTTAAATTTTCCCAAGAAGTTGGGATCCTCCCACTAGGAGAATAGGGAAGATGACTTAGATTATTATCCACATTTAGAAGAAAGTAAGATTCAATGAAGTTAAATGATTTACTTAAGGCCCATCAGATTTAAATGCAAGAACCAGGATTTGAATCACATTTAGACTGATATTAGCATCATATTTTAAATTGCCAACTTAGTAGGAGAGATGGCAGCAAAATGACAGACAACTAATGGGGTATTTGGGGCCTTACAGGACTTTGTCACTGTTCCCCCAACTACATTATGTGGGTTGCTGCTTCATCTACTTATTCTTGGATAGGACTGGATCTGGAAAAGCGACCCATTAGGACCTGATCTGAAAAGGGAGACTGAGAAAGTATGGGGCTGGCAATGTGTGGCTCTCACGGCTGTTGCCAGAACTTATGAAAATAAATAGAGAAATTGAGAAGATGCACAGGTACTTTTTAAAGGCACACCTGGCCTCAAAGGAAAGAATGCTTTCAATGATTATCAGTATTTCCTTTGAGCATGGCCAAAGACTTTATTTAAATAAAGGTTATTATGCCAACAACTTTGCCTTTTTTTCCAAATATCATTAATAAGATCTTGGTGGGATAAAATCATACTTGGGTATATTTTTTTCTTTTGATTGTATGCTTTTATTCTAGAATCTTCTGTGTTAAATCATTCTTTCCTCTTTTTGAGTTTCTTAGTGGAACTGCCAGGATTAGCCTCCCATGCCCTTGCAGTTGTTATTAACTCCATGGGATGGGCGTATCATCACAGAACCAACCAGAATCCTTCCTGGAGTGAATATACAGATGCAGAGACATAGCGGACCAGCTCCTTTTAAATCTAAGGTCAAAACCCAAAGCAGGACATGGAGTCCTCCAGCAAGAATGGAGCATTTCCACATCCAAACTATAAATATCATCTCACTTTTTAGAGGGGTCTTTCTAAGAGCTCCCAAATTTGAAAGTCAACTGGGGAAATGTGACTGTAGACCACATTCCTCACCCCCTTTCCCCAGACCTTGCCAACACCACAGCCTCCATCAGAGCATGCCAGATCAGAGACAATTTAGTGCAGCCATTAAGAGTAGGGGACACACTGTTTAAAATCTTTGTGATCTTTGATAAGTTTGCTTTTTAAAAAAACAAAAAAAACCTGTTTTGAAGCATCTACTATATTCCTGCATCTGTTTCAACACTTGTAATAAAATGATGACTAGGGCAGACAGTCCCAGACTTCATGGAATTTTTATTTTGGTTAGACAGGCAGAAGACAACAAATAAGTTAATCCAACAGTTATATAATGTTTCTGTGCCTTAGTTTCTTTCCTCATTTGTGAAATGGAGGTGGTGACAACACTCACCTTGTGTTGTAAGAGTTAGGTAACCTCGGATGGAATCAGTGGAAAAGATCCCAGCCCTTTTATCATTGTTTATCACCATTCCTTGTGTATCTTCTCTTTGAGAAAGGCTGGATTCTAGAGGTCTAGGCCCTCGATCTTAACATGCCCAAGTCAAAAGAATTCTGCAAAGGGCTGGCACAGGATAGGATACCCTTTTTATGTTCTGAACATAGACCCCAAGCCAATTGTGCCCGGTCACGGTCTTCCAGGATGCACAGGAAGTCCTCATTCATTTTTGACTTGCATATGGGAGAAGGTGAGGGAGGCCCTGGGCCTCTTACCCACTCAGCTTTGCTAGCACTGCCCTCCCAGGTCCCTTACCCCCAGGGCCTAGGAGCACTGTCTTTGGTGCCCAGTGGTGTCTAGCTGTGCTTCCAGGTTCAGACATTACTATCCTTGCTTTTTCTGGTTTTCATTTCCTTTTCTTGTCTGCTAGGCTTTTGAAATGCATCTTGCAGCCACTTGTTGCCCTGTTTTCTAAGCTGCCTTGAACTGCTGCCAGGGGTTGTTGCCAGAGGAGCTAATGACTAAGTCACTCTCCTTTCTGCCTCTGGCAGGACTGGGAATTCACTTGAGGATGGGGGTGGGTAGCCAAGGCCCAGCCATCCTGAACCAATCATGAAACCACAATAAAAGTGCTGACCAGGGAGTAAGTCACTCACTCTCAAAGCCCAGCGCTGAGCTCAGCTTGGAGGTGACGACCAGGCAGAGGGTGCTCTGGTTTGCTCTTGCTGAACCACATCAGAGGCAGAGACTTGGGCAGAAAGGCAGGCCCATCAGATCAGCCTTGGGGGGATCCCAGGGTCAGCAGGGAAGAGATATTCACTGTGTTTCCAAGCCAGGAAAAATCATAAAAGAGCAAAGAATCACAGGATGTGAGCCAGCGCAGGCAGGTGACATATATTACAAATGATCATAATAAACTAGCTAACACCTACAGAAAACTCACTTTGTGTTGGGCCTTGTCCTAAGCACTTGTAAAGCACTATGTCATTCAGTCTTTCCAGTATCCGTGTCTGGTAGGCTTTATTATTATTCCCACTTTCTGAAGATGAAACCGGGGCACAAAGAGATTTTAGTTGGTGGTCGGTGGCCTGATGTTTCCCCACTGGTCCTCTTATCTGGACAATGACAACATCCCCCTCATTGGTTGTCCTGCTTTCTAAATGCTTTGCCCAGATGGTCCATTGGTTCAGATGTATCCAGAACTTATACTGAGTTTTATTATCAATTTCATGAGGTTAGACATGGATCCTTCCCTGCTTCAGCCTCCAGAGGAGATCTCAATCCTAGCTGACACTTCTGATTGTAATCTGAAACACCATGAAGCCAAGGCCCAGATTCCTGACCTTCAGAAACTGTGAGATGATAAATGTATATGGTTTTAAGCCATGAAGTTTATGGTAATTTGTTATGCAACAATAGATAATTAATACAGGGAGGTTTAGCAGACAGTGTCATGTTGGAAGGATTGAAAGGTACAACTAAGAGAAAGAAGGGACTAAGGAGGGACATTCCAGGTGGTAAATGGGTGAGCAGTGGTTATATTGGAAGGCTCATAAAAGAGCTCTAGACAAACCTGGAGAGGTTGACAAGGAGCTAATGAGGGAAGGCCTTAGAGGAGTTCATCTGTATTACAAAGCAAGAAGAAGGGAAAATGGTGAAGTATGCAGAATTATAAGAAAGTGAGGGAAATGTATCTCCATCAATATTTAGGAGAACAAGGGAAGATGCTGCACTTATAGTAAATGGCTTTGATCTTTTTGCCAAAGCAAGTGCTCAGGTTATCTGCTGAAAGTGAGACAGGAAGAGAGGGCTCCCAGAGTAGCAATACTATTGATGATAATAAGCCATCAATAGCTTCACACAGATCACCTCGCTAAGGATTCACAACATCCTCATGAGAGGCTTTATTTTTATCTATGTTTTACAGATAAGGATTAAAATATTCAGAGAGATTAGGTAACTTGTTGATTGTCACCCTGTTCAGAAGTGACAGAATTGGAAAATGAACCCAGGTCCTAGTGTCCTCGTGTCACACTGATGTTCTGGAAGTTCTTTTGGCAGATGCCATGCAGAATGTGTGCTCTCTGCCAGAAGTTGTTTTGCTGCTCTGTATCATCATGCTTTGGAGACTGTTGCAGAAGACATGGTGGCTTTAGCCTCAGAGGAGGAGGGCAGGAGTGGAGGCAGATGCGGACAGAAGGTTCTTTTGTTGCAAGGACAGGAAGTGAACTGGTGTAGTCAAGGGTAATCTTACAGGAGGTGGGAAACATCCGATGTGCCAAGGTCATAGCTCCTGGAGCATCTGCACCCAGGAAATTGTGGACTTCCCAGGAATTTCAAAACAGACAGCTCTGTAGACAGAGTGGTAATGACCGGGGATGAAGGATTATCCCCATTTATAAGGCAGATGGTAGAGTAAGATGGTGAATGGGGAGATGTAGGCAAGGGATATGGGAAACCTGCCCAGTTCACTCCAACAAACATAATGCAAATGTTCATAGATTCATTGAATCTCTGTGACTTCTGGACAAGATGCTTCCAGCCCCGAAAAAAGAACTTCCATTTGTGTTTCCATCTTCATAAGCCAAGTGGCTGATACCAAGTTTTCAGGAAGAATTCAGGCTTTGAGTTCACAGTTACTCCTGCTGGTTCAATGCAAATATCCCAAGGCAAAGAGGCACGATGGAATAATGGTTCTGAGTTTGCAGAACTGACGAGGGGGGCTACCAGAAAGGATGCAGGAATTTCCTAACTTTGAGCTAAAGAGTGATGGCATGCTCATCTTGCCTTTTCCAGGCCTGGAGAGGTGGGCCGTGGTCCTGGGGGACTGAGAACCAGCCCTCGCGCGATACTGAGAGAGCCGCTAGGAAGGCAGTAACTACGCCTCATCCATTTTTCCCTTCTCAGTGCCTAGCTGTGTTCAACAACTAACAGGTGCCTTATGAAAGGATGTTGAATGAATGAATGAGTATGGGCATGATCGTGCATGTTCCTCGGCTCCGTCTCCTTGCAGTCTGTTTTAGATAAACAAACATTCTAAAGACTACCCCAAAGACTGCGCATACCCACGTCAGAGACGGAGGGTCTGAAAAGTCCAAACTCCACACACACTCCCTCCTATCTCCCGGCTTCACTCCTTTTTCACAGAGGAAACCAACCTCGACTCCTTCTCCCCCTTCACAGAAGAGGGAGGCCAGCTCTAACGGCCTTGGCCCCAGTTTGCTTGTATAATTAATGTGGGATTTTTCCTCCTCTAGTAAAAAATGACCTTGTCAAACCAGAGACGACAAAAGCTTGGTTACTGAGCGATTGTGGGCTCCCTGCTGGGATGGCATCCCGGGCCCTGCAAAGAGAAATCTAATAAAATTGGTGTCAGGGGCTCCCTGGGTGCCAGGTCCCCTGCTGCCTGACCCCACGATCCCAATTTATTAGCCAAACCCAAGGAAGCAGACAAACCTCACTGGCTCCAGACAGCAGACTTCCAAGCGGGAGCTAATGTAGGGGCTGGGGCTGGGTTTCAGCACAAATGACAAGGGAAATGACAGGAGGTGCCAGCTCGACCAGGGAGTCTGGGGAAGCCCTATTCAGAGTATCTCGCTGCCTTGACAGGGCTGATTTTAACTTGGTGGAGGAATGTGTTAGAATGGCCCACGGGGAAAGGAAGATGGTTTTTTCCCTCTGCACTGTTATTAGCCAGACCATGGGCTGCATGCCTTGTAGTAGCCATGTTCCTGGGAGTCAGCAGGCGTCAGTAGAGGAATAGCCAAAGAATAATATTTGCACAGGGAGTTTCCATTTTGTAAGTTGAGCACTTCTGCATGTGCCCGGAAGTTTTAAATGTACTCTTACTATTTACCCTTCCCCACAACCAAAACCCCCTGTGATGGGAAATACTGCTTAGCATCATACACTAGCTTTGCCCCTTATTAGCTGAATGATCCTGGGCCAGGTACTTAACTTCCCCACCAATGAAACAGCGTAAGAGCCACTCTCATAAGTTTGCTTGTGAGGATTACAGTAGGAGAAAGCAGAATCGACCCACAAAAACTATAGCATTTTTCTATACCAGCAAAAATCAACTAGATGGGAAAAAAAGGGAAAAAGAGTCTGTTCCAAATAGTCATGAGAATTCTGAAGTGTCTAGGAATTAGCTGATGAAAGAACATACAAGTCCTATGGAGAAAATGCTAAAATTCTATTAAAGGATATGTAAGATGGGGGGGGCTGGCTGGCTCAGTTGGTAGAGCATGAGACTCTTGATCTCAGGGTTCTGGGTTTCAGCCCCATGGTGAGTGTGGAGATTATTTAAAAATAAAATCTTAAGAAAAAGGTAATACAAGATGGTCTGATGATTTGAGGAATATTACATACTTGTGAATGAAATGTCACAATATTGTAAAGCTATAGTTATCTTCAAATTAAACTATGAATTCAATGCAGTCACAAGAAAAATTCCAGCTGGATGTTTTTAAGGATCTAGAGACTAGAGAAACACACAAATGTATATGGAAATATAAAGGTCCATGTATAGCTAAGTTCATTTTGGAAAAGAAGAGCAAAGAGGAGAAAGCTGCTGCACCAAATATTAAAATATATTACAAAGCCACAGAAATAAAAACAATATAGTAGTGGCCACCCCCCACCAAATGATAAACACAACCATGGAACAGAAGTGTGGATACATGCATATCGAGTGGTTGATATATAATGAAGATGACAAGAGGATCAGTGGATAAAGTTTCATCCACCAGCTTTGACCGATGGTGCTGGAAAACCTGATTCACTATTCAGATTTCAATGGAAATTTCTTCACTATAAATAAAAAGGACTCCAGATGGATTCAAGGCCAAAATGTAAAAGGTAAAACTCTAAGGTTAATCACAGAAAATACTGTTCTTGTGGCCTAGGAGTGTGGATAGATTTCTTAAACTAATCTCGTAAAGAACAAGTCACATGTCATCAACATTAAGAATTCCTGATTATAAAATGCCACACACATGGTTAATAGACAGTCAACAGACTGGGAGGAATAATTTGAAAGTTATTTGCAAGTTGTAAAACTGAAAAAGTAATAATCTGTAGACTATATAACAAATTCCCATCAGTCATCAAGAAATAGAGAATAAGGCAAAAGGCATGAGCAGGCAGTCCACAGAAGAGGTGGTGCTCTTCTGTGGTGTTCTTTTGTGACCAGTAACTACAGGAAGGGACACTGAAATGCACTAGTCAACAGAGAAATAAAAATAAAAAAAAGCAACGAGATGTTACTTTACCCCATCATCTGTACGAAAACTTAAGATCGTTGGATAATGTTGGGAGAGACGTGGGTGGTTTGTATGAACTATTGTTAGGCTGATCCATTCAGAACAAAAGCCCAGAAATTCTTAGTCTAATGATGTTTGAGTATACTCTATGATCCCTCAGTTTCACTCTTGTCTATACAGTATATTTGAGAGGAAGTGTGGCATAAGTCTTAAGGGGACATGCAGAAGATGTTCATCATAGCCTTGTTCGCAGCAGGACTTGTCAAACTGTGGCCTGTGGGCCAATTCTGGCCACATGCATTTATTTACATACTGCCTATGGATGTTTTATGCTATGGGAGCAGAGCTGAGTCCTTGCAACTAAGACCTTAGGGCCCACAAATCCCAAAATTATTTACTATCTGGATCTGTATAGAAAAAGTTTGCCAATCCCCAGTTTAAAGTATCAGAACTCCTATAGGTAACCTGGAGTCCCATTGCTGAGGGAAAAGTTAAGTAAAATATAAGGGACATGTACTATGGACTACAACGTGGCTCTTATAAGCCATAAACTGTGTGAGGTGTATACTTACAAACATGGAAAGATCTTATAAAAAGGATGCTGAATGCAAGAAAGGAGGAAAAAGAACCAAGTTACAGTATTATAATTTATATACCTGTTCTTATTATAACGACAACACTATATAGTTTACAAAGATATATACAAGACCAAGGTGTCATATCAAAGGCATAATGGTTGCTGAAATGAGGAGTGGGAACACGTGAAGAAAACACACCAGAAGATGGTCTTTGCATGATCTGATGATGGAAGTATGCTACAAAATGGGAAACATGATTTGCTCGTGCCCCGATGCCTAGGATAAAGAAAGTTAATGTGGAAATTGCTTAGTACAATGTCCAGCACATTGTGAATTTTCAAGAAATATTCCTTGTTATCATCATCATCATCCTTTCATTGTTAATCTTTTAAAAGTGAAATACTAACCATAGAGCTAAAATTAATAAAGAGGAACATCCCTATGACAATCCTGTCTCATTGGTTACCCCCAAATAAGTGAACAGACAGTAACCCTCTTTAGAGGAACACTTTATGGGTCAACAGGAATTAGATTTATGGCTAAACCCCCTGAATTGATGTGGAAGGACAGAGGGCTTATTCACTGTCATCGTCATCTTTTCTGCTCACCAACTATTTCCCTTCCTGATTCCATGTCATTGTCTTCCTTTCAGTTGGATGGAGTCATATGACGAGTTCTGGCTGAGTTGTTGTTAGTGTAAGTCAAATGTGCCACCTTAGGTCAGAGTATTAATTTTTCTTTCTAGACCCGCCAGAGTTCTCTTTCCTGCTGGCCTGGAGGCTAGCTGCATTTGAGAAGGTAGTTGCTCCATTAGTCCCTGGGGGACTACAATGGTTAGAGCCCCCTGCAGTCCCATGAGGGATATGACAATTAAAGTCACTGAGATTCTCAGGATTGTTACCCCAGCATAGCTTAGCCTACCTAACTGATACACCTTCCAAATCTTCAACGTTTGAGTGGAGGCACTCACAAAAATCCAGACACATAGAATTGGAAAGACTCTCAGAGGCCATGTAATCCAACACCCCTGACGTGGACTGAATCAGGTGAATGTCTAGAACAAGGGACCCAATCCCAGTGAAGAAGACCCCACATCTCCCACAAAAGCTCCTCTCACCTTATCTTACCTCTTACCATTAGTGAAATTCTTTTGTTTGGAGCCATATTCTGCCTCCTTGCCATTTCCACCCATTTGTCTTAGATCTCCCATTATCCCTCTCTCACATAATAATCCTCACGTAGGGAAGTATGGCAGAATAATGGTTCTGCAAAGATGTCCCCACCCTTATCCCAGAAACTACAGTATATTTGAGATTTTTTGTGAATCTGCTCCCTTACATGACAAAAGGGATTTTGCAGACGTGATTTATGTTAAAGATCTTGGGATGGAAGAATATCCTGGATTATCTGAATGGGCCTAAGGGGCTCCTTGTAGTCACAAGGGTCCTTATGGGAGAGAGGCAGGAAGGTCAGAATCAGAGAAGGAGATGTGATGACAGAAGCAGAGGTTGCAGCAATGCAATTGCTGGAAGGGAGACTTGGTCCAAGGAACCCACTAGAAGCTGGAAAAGACAAGGGACAGATTCTGCCCTAGAGCTCAAGAAGGAATGCATCCCTGCCAACACTTTGGTTGCAGTCTGGTAAGATCTATTGCAGACTTCTAAACTCCAGAATTCTAAGATACAAATTTGTATTGTTTTAAGCCACTAAATGTGTGGCAACGTGTCACGACAGAAATAGGAATCCACTGAAGTCAGATTAGGTACCATTATTTCTTTGCGTTTTCTGGTTCTAAACCAATTGCCTTTTGCTACACTTAGCTTCATTTTAAGCATAAAAAATTTGGCTTCACTATCCAGTTTGTTAAAAAGTGGGACTCCCAGAACTTTGGCTTCAGTTTTGTTCTTGTTGTGACCTGACAAAGGAAATGTACTGTAAAAATTCACCTTATCTAGAGCTAGTCCCTGTGCAGACCAAAGCGACACAGACTCTTCAAGCAGCTCATTGAATTTGGGGCCTACACAGACTCTAAATCCTGTCTATGGTTGATATTGGTGATATTTAGATCCATCTCCCCGATCCCACACTTGTTTAGTTGGTTTCTTTTTTGTTTTTTGGAATTAAATATAGGTTGTACCAATCTCTTCATTATTACCAAGCATGAGTTTGTTAACACATAAGTAGTGTAATCTGGTCAAAACTAACTACATTTAACAGTCTATGTTGTGACTTTAATAAGAAATCATGAGTTTGACAGAACTGAACCGATATGAGAAATGGACATGACACCAAGTCATAAATATCTAATTTTTCTTTAGTGATTGATATGTTCCAGGCCCTTTGTTAAAAACCAAGCAGTTATTGCCTTATTTGTTTCTCAAAACAGTCATATGAAAAAGTCATATGAATATTATTATTGCTGTTTCATAGTGGGGAAAATGGCTTTAAGGGATGGTTAAGCAACTTGCCCAATTTTCACAGCTAGTGGACAAGGGAGCTGGGCTGAAACCCAGGCAGTCTGACTCTGCAGATGGTGCCTTAAGTCCATACTACAGCATCACCCTTGAAGACATCTGTATGGCCTTCACTTGCCTCTGACTTGGATTTGTCTGATTCCAGGTCCAGAGGCAGCCTGGAATGTGTGGACACTGTCCTTGGAAATGAAAGGACTTGACAGCTCATTTTTGATGGATCACATTTCTTAGAATAAGCACAAAATAAATATTTTCCATTTGCTGAGTGATTTTATCAAGCCTCTCTGGGTTGAGCTTTGGAGGGGAGAGAGGAAACAGGTTTCATGGTTAAAGCCTGAGAAATACCTCTCAGGCAGTCAAGGGTGAGGGGCTAGTAATGGGTGACTTCAGCCCCTAGTCATGCTCACCTGGCACAGGAAGCTCTGGGTGGTTTGGCCCAAACCCTTCACAATAAGCTCCTCATTTGTCCTCCTGAGTTGATGGTCTGGTGGAGAGTTTGTCTGTGGGAATTTGTTCCAGGAGAGACCCAGCTGCATCTGACAGGAAATGGAGAAAAGAGACAGAGGCATAAATCTCTGGCCTTCTGCCTCTTTCTTGGGAATCTGTTCTCTCCAGCTCAGAAGTGTGGAAATGAGTAACTAGTGAGTTTCAAAGCCTGGATGAGTGTCATACCACTGGGTAGACATGTGGGGCCCCCTGAAGAGAGAACTGTCCCTTTTGGGGGAAACATCCAGACTGAATATTAAAAACTTACATTAGCCATTAAGCACATGAAAAAATGCTCAGCATTAGTCATCAGGGAAGGGCAAATCAAAACCACAGTGAGATACTACCTCACACCCACTATAATCAAAAAGACAGACAATAATAAGTGTTGGTGAGAATGCAGAGAAATTGGAACCCTCATACTTTGCTGGTAGAGATGTAAAATGGTACAGCAGCTTTGGAAAACAGTCTGGGAGTTCCACAAAATGGTAAACATGGATTTACCACAAAACTCAGAAATTTTACTCTTAGGAATATACCCAAGAGAATTGAAAGGGTTCGGTGAGGTGTGGGAGGTCTCAACCATCTTGATAATCAGTGTCCCCCATAACCTCCAGCCCTACCCTGGTTTATTTTATGCCATATTCCCTAATGATAAAAGTCTGCCTAAGATGAACTACCAGATGCCCATCTCCCACCCCCTTCCCGCTCAGGCTCCCTCATCCAGTTATTGTCTGCTTGGCCCCTGAAGGCATTTAAATTCATGATTGACTCCTCCAGCCAGAGACAAGCATTTTGTGGGACATCACAGAGGAAGAGGGGACACTGACTAAAGCAAACACATCTATAATTGGCAGCTACCAGAGATGTGGCATGGTCCACAAGAGAGAGTCAAAAGTCACAAGGAGAAATGGTGGGTGAAACATTGGGAAACAGATTTCAGGGAGCAATAGTGGAGGCAAAAGGAAAACAAATGTTTTCAGCATAAAAGAGAGAAGAGTCTAACCCCTTGGGCCTGATCAACAGTGAAGCCTTGGTGGAAGAACAGCAGAGTATGAAGCCTCATACTCTTGGGTGTTGGAACCTGATCCCTGGGACTTCTGAAGGTTTTTGGTTCCTTGGAAGCCCTTAGGAAAAGCAGCAGTTCGCTTTAAAGGGGTTTCTCTGTTTGCAATTATTACCTTCAAGTAGAATGCTTATAGTCAGCTAAGAGTCAGTTCCAAGCAATTCCTCAGACATGTCTGCATGGGTCTGAACTTTACACACAGGCAGCACTAACATTCTGTCCCATGAGAGTGCTGGGTCCCATGTTCATGAACTTGAAAGTATCAATAAAGAGATGGTGAGTATCCTCTCACTTCACATGTTGACATATTTGGCTGATAGAATTCTTTCTAGTTGTTTTATTCCTCTAAGCTTTTGTTTTCTTTGGTCGACCTCCTCTCAAAACCAAAGGCAATTAACATTCCACAATTGTTTATCCTCCCTGACTATTTAATAGCATTTCTAAGATTTTCTACATGTGTTGCTTATTTGTGTATAAGTTTTATAAGTGTATAAGTTTTAAATTTCTATCAGTCAAATAGATTTGAACCTGTTTCTACTGTTTTCTATTTACCATGCCTTTTCTCATTTCCTGTTTTATCTCAGAATGTTCTAGGTAGTTTCACGTTTTGTTTTGTTTTCCTCTTTTCTTTTCCTGGAAGTTACATATTGCCTATTATTTTAGTAGGTACCCTTAAAGTTGTTAACATGCATAATTACCTTAACAACACCTCAAGGTAGGCAACCTGTCTCCTTTCTTAGAATTAAAAAAACAAAACAAAACAAAAACCTTTGAAATTCTTTGACTTGGGTCTTTCTGCCCTCCATCCTCTATGTTACTGGTTTCCAGTATTTTAATTTCCCCCATTTTCAGCTATCCCCTAAATAAGACATTATCATTACAATTGTTATATTTTAAGGAATTTTTAAAAGATTTACCATTATGTTTATCACTTTCTTTCTTAACATTCCTTATTGTATTCCACTTCTTCTTTCCTGAATCAATTTCTTTTTTTCTGAATCATATGCTGGTAGAATAAAGAAACCATATATGATCTTTGCTAAGCACATAATATCCAACATCTCCTGTAATTATATCAACAATTCTGCAAAATACAGATTATTATTCCCATTTTACAGATGGAAAAAAAAAAAGGCATGGAGAGGAAAGTGGCATGTTTAACCCAAATCACAGAACTGGTACATTTCGGATGCAACCAGATGTTCTGTTCAAAGACATCAAGGGAGCAAATACTTATAGTCATATAGAAATACCCTGGGCTAATCAAGAAGAAATTAGGGGGTTATGGAGTGCTTGTAGGCAGGCCATGGTGCTTAAACTCAAGTGATTTCTATAAAAAACTTACTGACAAACCATCCATTATCCCTAAACAACTACTTCAACGGAGAGTTTTCCAAGCCTGAGGGTTAGAGTTGGCCAATAATCTAGAGCAGGGAAGGGTACTGTGATGGAAGGAAGGTAATAGAATCAAATTGCCAGTTTGGCTTTACTCTTCCTAAGCATCTGAATCTTACAGTTTAAGAGAAAATGTCTGGAGGTACCATTTAAAATTGCTAGCTACATAGTTTTTTTTAAGGCCTTTTTAAAGTTTTGGTTTTACAATAAAATTGAGAGGAAGGTACAGAGATTTCCCATATACCACCTGCCCCTACATATGCATAGGCTCCCTCATTATTGGGATCACTCAGCAGAATGATATACTTTTTACTAAGGAAGAACCTGCATTGACATATCATAATCACCCGAAGCTCACAGTTTATCTTAGGGTTCATTCTTGGTGTTGTACATTCTTCAGGTTTGGGCAAATATATAATGATATATACCCATCATTATAATATTAAACAGTATTTTCACTGTCCTAGAAGTCCTCTGTGCTCTGCCTATTCATTGCTATCCCCCCATTGCTAGATAGGTTTTTATTTTACGTTTTTAAAAACATCTGAGTCAGAGCCTGGGCAAAACACATTACATCAAAGCTCATTCAGGGTGGCTGCATGATGACTGGTAATGTTTATGAAGATAACATTATGATATTAGTAAAGAACTGAAAGGAGACTTTAGTAATTTGTTGTTGCCAGTTATTGCCTTTGGTGATGTTTGTGATTGTTTGTGACTTGAAGCCCTTTGGGGACTAATAATTAAAAAAATAATAATAATAATTTTAAAAATTCACCCAAAGTCAATGTTAAACAAGCAGTTCACAAAACAATACCAATTGTCGTACATGTAGCATTCAAGATAATATACCCAATCTGTCTATGGATTCTACACTTCTCACAAGCATGAGCTTCACTTTCACAACTAAAGCTAGATCATTAAAACTGCAGCCTGTTGGCGGTGACACATTTTGCAGCTCAAATCCCCCTTAAAACAAAACTTGCAGTCCTTAGAATGGTGACAATGTGCTGAAAACACCCACATGCACCCTCCCTTGGTGCCCTATCTTTTTTGGTTTGCTTGTACTTCAGCAACTTGACACCTTGGTTTTATGGGCAATTTTAGCAGACTGTTGACTCTGGGGACCACCCATCCTCAGGTGAGCTCAAGCAGAGAGTGTCTTCCCCAAACAAAACACATCTTACTTAAGTCAAGTGACTTTTGTATGCAACTTGAAACGTTCAGGGAACCTACTGCCCACAAGCCCTTAGATGGTGTGGAAGTATCAGAGTCAGGAGGATTGCCATCACTTAAATGCCAAACCACATTCTGGTTCTAATGCTGGCTAGCTGTAGGACCTTGTATACATGATTCACTCTTTCTCTATCTTGGTTTTTCCATCTGTAAAATGGAATTGTAATACCTACCCCATGTTAAAACGGTTCAACGAAGGCAAGTGAAGTTCTTACTGAATGATCAGTAAATGTATCACCAGTTTATAGAAGCTGATTAGCTAGGGATTGAGATCAGCATAGGATAGGTCAAGGTCAAGGCAAGGTTAGGGCAAATGGCAGGTGTTTTCAATACTAGAGATCCTTTCACTTGAGCTTTTATTAAATTATTTTTTTAAAGATTTTTTTAAAATTTATTTAATTGCGGGGCGCCTGGGTGGCTCAGTCTTTAAGCGTCTGCGTTCGGCTCAGGTCATGATCCCAGGGTCCTGGGATCGAGCCCCGCATTGGGCTCCCTGCTTGGCGGGAAGCCTGCTTCTCCCTCTCCCATTCCCCCTGCTTGTGTTCCCTCTCTCGCTGTGTCTCTCTCTGCCAAATAAATAAATAAATAAATAAATAAATAAATAAATAAAATAAATTTATTTATTTGCTAGAGAGAGAGAGGGAGCACAAGCAGGGGGAGCTGCAGGCAGAGGGAGAAGCAGGCTCCCCACTGAGCAAGGAGCCTGATACAGGACTCGATCCCAGGACCCTGGGGTCATGACCTGAGCTGAAGGTAGATGCTTAACCAACTGAGCCACCCAGGCATCCCAGTACCACTCTTTTTTTTTTTTTTTTTAAAGATTTTATTTATTTTTTTTTAGAGAGCGAGCGAGAGAGAAACAGCATGAGAGGGGAGAGGGTCAGAGGGAGAAGCAGGCTCCCCGCTGAGCCGGGAGCCCGATGTGGGACTCGATCCCAGGACCCCGGGATCATGACCTGAGCCGAAGGCAGACGCTTAACCATCTGAGCCACCCAGGCGCCCCCATCCCAGTACCACTCTTAACAATTTGTTGTACTTCATCTTCCTGACTTTACAAATATATCCATGTCTTCATCTACATTTTCAAATACGCATTTTGCCAAGGATCACGCAATACATAATGGCCTATAATTTCCTTATCTGGTAACATAATGAACATCTTAACCTATCAATCAGTGTACACAAATCTTCCTTATTATTGCTAATAATTACATAGGAGTCTTATCTTAGGAATCTGAGTTTTCACTTGGCAATTTTTATTTTCTGTGGTTTAATTCATTTATACAGTGGTCACAAGAAAGTTGTGATTGGTATCAGCCTCAAAAAAAATCTACTTCTTGAATTAAATGCATTCATCAACTTTACTAAGGGGAGGAAATTAAGCTGCTTTGGGTTGCTTGGTTTCTCGGTGCCCATGGACCTTCTCCTTCCCAATGGGTTAAGTGCTTTGGTCTGCTGGGCCAAGATGGACAACTCCACTGGGTTTGGAAATGATCTCTGTGAATGTAGACTCTGAAGTACAAGCCCGGCTAGGCCAACATTCGAGGCTGTCCAAAAATCAAAGCTTTGTGAGAACTCGGTGTGGCAGAGCTTAAACTTCCACTCCGTAGACCCCAAATCACAATTGACTACATGTTCCAGAGTTTTCAGGATTTGCTTAAGTTAAAAAAATTCAGTTTTATTTTCCCTTGAAATTGACAGACCCTAACCTCAAATTTCGGAGTTGAAAAATATGGCTTAGTACTCATTAAGTCTAACTCTGAGGATTCCAGACAAAAAGGAGAATGCATGTACCAAAGTGAGTACATGTTACTTTGTAAACAGATGAAAAATAGCAACCAAAAGATTTATAACACTGATGTCTCGGGAAGCAATAAAGAGGAGGAAAACAGAAGGAAGAAGATGGGAAAGGGGATGGAAACTTCTAGAGCACTGCGCTGTTCAATATGGTAGCCACTAGTCATATGTGGCTAGTGAGCACTTGAAATGTGGTTAGTCTCAATTAAAGTGTACAACACATACCAGATTTCAAAGACTTAATATGAAAAAAGGAATGTCGAAGATGTCCTAAATAATTTTTATAATGATTTCACGTTGACAAGATATTTTGCATATATTCGGTTAAATAGACTATACTATTAAAATTCATTTCATCTGCTATTTTCACTTTTCAAACGTATAGTATTTGAGATGACATGTGTGGCTTATTATATTTCTATTGGACAGCCCTGCTCAACAGCTTTCTTCCATGAATAGATAAGGATAATTTCCTATTTATTGTATGTAAATAGAATCTCTAGCAGAATAAGAACAGTTTATCTATTATTTATTTAAATAGACCTACTAAAATATCAATTTCCCCAAAAAGCTTTTCTCCCTAGCCCCGGAGGTAAATCTAAGCCTTGCCCCGGCTACACATGCACAAATTATAAATTCGTGGATTCTAAATAAAAGCTCTCCACATAGAGTACATGAGAGAAAAAGAAATTAATGTGACTCATCTGTAAGCCTAAGTTTGATTTAGAAAACCAGTGATTAACGTGACAGCCCCACTCTCTAAATGGACAGAGTGGAAAATCAGAGACTAAATCACCTGAGCGGATTTAACACATCACTCAAAGAGGCCTCAGAATCTGCTGCCCTACTACCCCTCTGGCACCCGAAAGTGTATCCCAGTGCTAAGGTTTTTCCATCATACATACTTCCTTTACCCCCGTGAGATGTTTCACTGGGGAGGGGCTGGCAAAGCTCTCTCCACTCGCAGCTGCGGGAGCACAGACAGGAATCCTTGGGTCGGGACTGATGAAGTGGCCTGCCTCTGTGCTCCCCATCTCCCCAGTCCACTGAGGACCTCTGTCCGAGGACACTTCTTCACCCATCCAGTGGCATCCTGAGCTTCTCCCGTGGGTTCTCTCCATGCCTACGCCTCCACGCAAGCAGCAGCGACCAAGAAGCCTGGCTGTGCAGCGTTTGGGGAGGGAAGCATTTGGCTAAATGACATAGCAGCCTGCTCCCAGCGGCTAAATTGCAGTGCCTGGGCCAAGACGGAGGATACCTGTTAGAGGAAGACCTCTTAACAAGAGAAGGCATGCCAAAGACATTGCTCTTTGTCAGAAACTATTAGCAGAGGCAAGACAGCAGTGGTGGCATGGGGGAATGTTCCAGAGCCCCAACGATGGGGTGTTACTGCGCAGCCTTAACTTTCAGAAAAGTAATGGAAAACGTCCCAGAAAGCAGAAATATTATGGCCCCGAGGGGTGAGAGGCAGAGATTAGAAAGGGGTGGAGCAGCACCTCTTCTGGTGAGGTGGTGAAGTGGGTCTTGAGTGGGGCAGAGTAGTGCTCCAGGAGGGAGGGAAGGTGGGGGTACAGGCAGCGATCCCAGCAATCGCATGGACAGCAACCACTGGTTTATTCAGTCCAGATTTTGCATCAGACGCTGTCAGTGTTTCACATGTATTGACTTATGTACTCTTTAGAACCACCTGCTGTTCGCTCCATCTGATAGACAAGAAAGCTGTGGCGATGGGGGCTTGGATAAACTGCCCGGGAGCACACCGCAGTTTGCAGGTAGTCCCAGGGTGCAGACACAAGCCTGTCTGATTCCAAAGCTCTGAGTTTTCCATCGTGCCGGGAGGCCAAATCATGAGCACATTCTGTTCTCCTATTCTTCCTAAGGTTGAGAATTTTGTGGGTATTGTCAATGTAATTACTATAAATGACGTTTGGCTGAGCCCTGGCTCATGGAAAGTTGATTTTCACTTTGTGACTCTAGATCGGTGGCTCTCAACTTGGAAATGTCTGGAGACATTTTTGATTGCCACCGCTGAAGTACGGGGTGCTCCTAGTGGAAGCCAGAGAAGCTGCTAAACACCCTAAAATTCATGGGATAGCCGTCACGTGAAAGAGAAGTAGTCAGCCCCGAATGTCAATAGCGCAGGGGTTCAGAAACTCTGCAGTGGCGCAAGGACATAGCTGTCTGCTTCATCCTGTCCTGCTCAGGCCACTTTACAGAAAGTGACCCAGTTGGTCATTTATTCATTCAGTGCGTATATACTAAGCACCAACTAAGTGACCATGTTAGGGTCTGTGGACAAACAATATTAAAACACCTAATGATTTCATTCAATATTTGTTGAAAATATAGTTGAAACCCAAGAGCCATGCATCGAAGTGGAGTATAATGGAGGAAGCTTTGGGGAAGAGGTGGTTGACACACAAATATTTTTGAGAATTCAACACACTGGGTCAGCCTTTACAGGTTTGGGGAAAGATAAGGCAAAAGATCAAAGAATGTTTACGTATCCGTTATTAACTTTGTATTTGAAGTTAAATCCATACTTATTCTCTATCTTGTCACTATAATGCTGTTTTTCTGTCTAAGAGAATTTGCTGAAAAGTGCAAAGGGCTTTCGGAAAACATCGAGGGGTTTGTTTTAAATGTATGTGCAAAGAATATTGACTCGTAACCTCAGACTTATATGCTGGTTATTGAAAGTTATTTTTGTTGTAGAGAGTTATATTTATTCACTTACGATTTAATCATTGTTTGTCATAAGAGTTGAAGTGTGTTCACCAGTCTTGTATTTCTTAACCCAGTGATGAAGACTTCACTCACTTTGTGAAGAACAGTGATGCTAAGCTGGCGACATTTTTGAAGGTCTCCTCCTTACCTGAATTCACGCAAGCAAAAATGCAAATGTACCTCAAAGAGAATAATTTTGTAAGATCTCTTGCAAATTTCCACAGCACTAGGGGTTTGATGGTTAGAAGACATTAGATGTGGTTCCTAACCTCGGGAGCTAACTCTCTGACAAAGGAAACAAAAATCAAAGAAATAATCACACAAAGAATAACATTACCACTATCATGGCTGCAATGATAGAGCCAGAGTATAAGGGGTAAACAGTTGGGAGCATGGCCTCGTCCTGGGGACCAGGCAGGGCTTCTCTGCGGAAGCAACGTGGGAGCTGGGAACTCACCAAAGCGAGCAGTAGTTACTCCAGGCAGACAAAAGCTGGCGTGAAGGCCTGGAGTCAGGGAGAGTTTTGATGGGCCATGTGCCTGCAGCTAAGGGCGTTTGATGGAAGTCGGAAGGGCCACATTCCAGGTGCAGACAGGCTGCGTTATCCACTTTACATTTTCATCCTGCTGTCAGTGCGGAGTCACGGAAATGTCAAAATTAATAGCACAAAGTGCAAAGTGTGTGTTTAGCGAAGCCTGCTCTGGTGACTGGGTGGGGAGTGGATCATTGCAGGAGCAGAGCGAAGGCTCAGAGAGCAGCAGGGAGACAGCTGCATCAGCCAGTACAGAGATGCTGAGGACTGGGCATTGGAAGGTGGCTGGGGAAATGGGGAAGAGTAGGTGAAATCAAGGAAGGAAGGTAAGATCCCCAGGGCTTTATATATCATGGATGGTCTCTGATGGAAGCAGATGAGGCAGGCAGAGGTGTGGAGGACTGACTCCTGGGTTTGGGGCTTATCTCCTTCACTGGGAACAGCAGAAACTCTGGCTGATGATTCAGTAGAAGTTCTGTGATGCACCTGCACTGTCCTCTATGAACAAGAAAGGGGGCAGGACCTGCCTCCCTATGATGGCATACATTATTGCCAGGCGCTTGATATGGCCTTTAACTCAGAGGAAAATAGCCATCAGCTCTGAAACAGGAGGGAAAGTCTGGGCCATCTGAATGTTTAACTCAAGGATTCAAGCCCTGCCAAGTCCTAATCACAACGCAGATCTTTAAGCCCCCATTTCCTTCTGTGCCAGTAATGACATTTGAAACAGGAAGGAGACATCTACTGAGAAGCAAGATCCTCCTCAGTGAGCACACCGGTCAGTCCTTGCTGGGCTGTCGGCTTCAGCTGTTAATTTGCACAGGAACAGCTTCTGAGCTGATTCTATGATGGGTCTGTTGCCAAGATCAGCCATTTAAAGCTTACTTGCATTTCTGCTTTCTGCACATGACATATCACAGGGCCAAGAAAGAGTGAATAGGTGCAGAAACCATAGCCCAAATAGGAAGGAGATGGGCCAGTTGCCAAAAGCCAAGGGGAAAAGCAAGAGTGGCTACAGGAGGTGGAGGAGGAGCAGAAGTCCTGCTTGATGGAAGCAAGGTCTCAGCTTGAGCCAGGGCAAAGGGCAGCCACTCTCCAAGGGGCATTGGCAATGAGTCTCTAAAAGAAGGTTGGAGTCTGACTTGGGTTCAGATCCCAGCTCTGTAAGTTGTTAGGCTTCAGACAAATCACTTCATCCCTCTGAGCCTCAGTTTCTTTTGAAAAAAAGAAATGATGTCTACCCTAGTTGACTATGAGGATGAAGTGATTTTCTTAGGTGTCGAGAAACCCTTCACTTGACTCCTGTTGGGCAAACACCTAACTTCAAGGAGTGCGTATGAGAGTTTGCCTCTAGGTCCTTCTTCATCCCCTCCACTCTCCAGACCAAAACGTTATGGGTCCTGAGACATTTACAGTCTTTGGTTCAATGCATCAGTAGATTTGGTGAGTTTCCCCAATGACCAAAGGCAAAGTAGCTGAGGTAGCCATTTAGATGAACCTTCCTGTGTAGCACACACTAATCTCTCTGAATCAGCTGAATGAGGTAATGGGTGTTAGTCACATGCACACTGAGTAGTTAGGGGATTTTAAACTACATCACTCCAATTGTTATTATTTCATCTGTTAAAATTAGGTTTTTGCTTGAAATTGCTCATTGACAATACTCCTGGACTTTCTTCCAAAAGCCATAAAGATGGCCTCTCAAATTTAGAAAATGCTGAAGTTGTTGGAAAGTTTTATTAAGCTGTTTAGAATTTAAAACAGCAGCTTACAGCAAAGTACTTAAGAAATAAACAGCATCTCAGTGTGCTTTCCAGTTCCCTCATGAAGCCATAACTCACATTTTGTCACATTTGGAAAAGGAGACAGATCAACTATCTAAACATCCTAACCATCTTCAGGGAAAACACTTTTCCCTCTTGAACAGTGGATCTACCATTAATGACATGGCTGTTTGGTGAGTTATATCATAGCATATTAGACATGGAGAACCTGTTACAAGCCACCCCTTTGTCTTTTTCCCAAGTCAACAAAAGTTTCCTTTATAAAGAAGGGGTAAAGTCTTCCTTGTAAAAATTTTAAAGGCTAATTGCATCCATCACAAGCAAATTCTAATCTGTATTTTATTTCCAGCCTTCACTTCTATCAGTATCTGTCCCATCCAGGTACGTGAAGAGACAATCACTCTCTCATCTGAGAGGATCTTCTTTTCTTTCTGACATCATTAGGTTCTCGCTTCTCCCAAAGGTTTTCTTATAACCTCTTCTGTGAGAACCTTTCCTCACCTTTGGGGAAACCGTACTCCTACCTGTACTGAGTCACAGTGTTCATTCTTTCTCTCCTTAGTATATTTCCCTTTGAATAAGTTCTTCAGCCTAAGGTCATATTTGGGGGGGTTCCAAGTGGACAGTCAATGCTGACCATTGATACCATAGTGCTGTAAGGTACCAAAGAAATTATTAAAGCATCCTCACTTTACAGCTAAGATAACCAAGGTCCAGAGAGGAAATACCATTTATTGAAGAATGTGTAGGTACATAACGGCATGACTGGAGTCCAAACCAGACCTCATGACTCTCAGCCGAGCTTTTCCTTATTAATGATGACATATCAACAAGTCTGCATTTGACCCCTTTTTGTAGAAGAATATATTAGACATTCAATGAATTTGTATTGAGTGACTGAATTGATACTGAATGAGAAAACAATAATATTTTCTTAAGAATTTGGTTTTAAATAAAACATTCATGCCATGTCATGTGGCAGCAACTCATGATCACCAGCCCTTGGTCATATATGAATGTTTGTGGAAGATCTCAGTGATGAAAAAGAGGGTGTCATCCTGGAACTGACTAGAGCTAGGTCAGTGAAAATCAGAAAGCATCTGATTCTGCTTTGATTCTAAATCTTATTTGCCAAGTTGTCTAAGTTGGGAACTTAGAAGTCAATTAATTTATTAACTCAGTCAAAGCCAATGATTCTGGAAAAACTAAAATAGCACATTGCATTGAAAATAAGATATACCCCCAATTCTCCTGCTCTTAGTGGCTTAGGCTTGCCGTGGGCTTTCTATTCCTGCTAAGGTACCAACATCTTGGGAAGCCTTCTTTGTCATTTCCCAAAGTATCTCTGCTCCTTTGGCTTCTGAACACCCATTGTTCATCCTGATAGTCAGGGCTACTAATGTTCCCTAATCTCAGTGCATTCAGTGGTAGGGCTAGGAAACACTTTCCTTTATTTACATAGATACCTGCTTCAATACCTAACAGTTATCTATCTCTTTTCCTAGGGAACAGTGGGCACATTTCTGGATTCGTTAGAACAGAGGCATTAAATGAGGTTGAAAACTTTCCATGGATACCTGATCCTATGGTGCACCTCAAAACTATTAATGGAGGGGAACTCTTCAAAATAGTTGGCTCTTTATTAGTGAAGAAAAAGGTAGTGTTGCTGTAATTTGGGTATAGATAGTAAAACGGCTTAACTGGGGTTCACAGTCTGGGGGACCCAAGGATGGATAAGTGGCTATGTTACTGGGTTGATGAATCAAGGGACTGTTGGATAGAGTGACCTATGAACTATGACTTGCTTATATCTATATGGAGCAACAGACTTAACTTCTCAGAATGATGAGCCTAAATATTTTCCTTAAGGGCTTAGGAAGGCAATAAATTTGCCTAACTCAAACTTAGTGTCTTTTCTGGAAAATGTCTATTGCCTTTTACTTCTAGAAATTATATCCCATTGCCTGTGTCCTTAAAATATCCTATAGTTTACTGAACTATGTTCATCTCTTCATGGTGATTTGCCCATCTGTCCCCATGAGGCTTTGAGGAACTTGACGGCAGAGATCATGTCTTCTTTTAAAAACCTTCTGTTTTTATTATTTTTCACTTTATATTGTGAAATAATTTCATACTTACCAAAAAATTTCAAAAATGTATGAATAATTTTTGTATACCTTTCATCTAGATTCTCTGCAAATGCTAAAAATTTGCCACATCTGCTTTATCATTCTGTCTTTACATACACACACACACACACACACACACATTGTTCTGAAATGTTTGAATGAAGGTTTAACACATGATACCTCATTCACCTCTAAATACATTGGGGTGAATTTCCTAAAATCAAAGACTTTTTCTTCTATAATCATAACTAAATCATCAAAATTAGGAAATTATCATTGATTTATTACTAGTATGTAATCTGCAGTCTTTACTCAAATTTACTTGTTGTCCACTAAATCCAGGCATTGGTCCAGGATCTACTCTGGGATCACATTGTTGCATTTAGTTGTCATGTCCCTTTAATCTGTCATGTCCCTTTGTTTTCCTTTAATTTGGAACAGGTCCTAAGCTTTTCTTTGTTTTTCATCATCTTAATATTTTGGAATAATACAGATTAGTCATTTAGTAGAATCTCCCTTAATTTGGGTTTGTCTGAGGTTTCCCCATAATTAGATTCAGGCTATGCAATTTGGACAGAAGAACCACAAAAGTGATGTTATGTCCTTCTCAGTGCATTGTATCAGGAGGCACATGATGTTGATTTGTCCCATTTTTATGTGTGTGATGTTTACTTTAATTACTTCATGTAAGTTATATCTGCCAGGCTTCTCTGCTGCAAAGTTACTATTATTCTTTTTGTAATTAATTAGAATCTCATGAGGCAATGCTTTGAGACTATGTAAACATTTTGTTTCTCATAGTCCGTTCACTAATTTTAGCATCTATTAGTGATCCTCGCCTGAAACAATTATTACTGTGGTGACTGCCAAGAGGTGATTTTCTAATTCCATCTTTCCTGCTGTATTTATTAATTGGAATTCTGGAATGTCTTTTCCATCTGTGTCCTCTTTGTCTAGTTCAGTCTGGTCCAAAAAAGGCATTCTTTGTGTGAGTTGTTTTACTTATTTACTTGGTATTATCATGAAAACATTTGAGGCAAGAACACTGTTTTAAAGAAGAAATTATGTCTACATAATAGGTTGTGTTGTTCAATAAACTTTAAGTGGCTTACAGCTTAAGTGGGTCTTTAAAAAATTAGCATGGATAGGGTGCCTGGGTGGCTCAGTTGTTAAGCATCTGCCTTTGGCTCAGGTCATGATCTCAGGGTCCTGGGATCGAGCCCCGCGTTGGGTTCCCTGCTCAGCGGGAAGCCTGCTTCTCCCTCTCCCACTCCCCCTGTTTGTGTTTCCTCTCTAGCTGTGTCTCTCTCTGTCAAATAAATAAATAAAATCTTTAAAAAATTGAGCATGGGTAAAGGCATTTTGTAAAAGTTGTCAGAAAAGATGAACTGGCCCAAGACCCTTTTTGTAAGCTGAGAAAAGACTTCAGAGTGAGTCTCCCATCCTCTACTGTCTCAAGTGAGAGAGTGTTGGCTGTCTCAGAGGTAGAAGACTGAGTCACACCAGGCACCATCTTTTGCTTTTGGGTGAGAAAATTACTCAGATGAAGCTTGACATTGTGGTGACACAGTTGAGAAAGAAAGCAGCAAACTTCATAGATAGTTCCTACTTATTCTCTCTGCTCTTCTTTTTTGTTCCTCTGTGATCCATACACAATAGAATTGATCTTTATGCTGACCCATTATCCTTGACTCTCAGGAGATGGACATATGGTCACTTTAGATATGCATGGTAGAGGCACAAGAAGGGTTAAACAAAGTCATTATATAGATGATACAACTAACTCCCCAGGGTCCCACAAGCACCTTCTTCCCTGACTTTTCTTTCTTTTCTCAAGTTCCCTGGGCAGCGTTTTGCTGTCCTGAAATTGACCCTAGCTGCTGACCAGCTTATCCCATGACTCAGCCAAAACACTGCCCAAGTCTTTACCTTCACCCCTCTGGGGTTTAGCATCTGGGCAAGTGGCTCTCATTCCTGGCCAGCCTCTGATCTTTCTTCCTGGAATCCTTCACTGCCACATCTGTCAGTTTGAGGTCATTGACCCCATCTGGCTTCTCTTCTGGGCCCCTGGCCCACTCCCAAGGACAGCCAGAACTCCCGCATTAATGATCTAGGGTCACATTGCTTCCCCATCTATCCTGACTTAATAGGGGGAAAAATCCATTTCCCTTCTGGTTCTCCAAAAGAGGTCAGAATTTCTCAAAAAAGAATTTCCACTGAGAAATAAGAATAAAACAGAGATCAGAAGGTTAACCAAGTAAATAATTTAAAGAAGCCCCAAGTTTCATATAAAATTCAATTTTGAGCATAGGTTGTATTAAATGGTCCAAGGTAGAATACAGGGAACCACAACATAGTTGACTACACCATCCATCATTTTTGTCTTTTAGGGAAATCCCTTGGTGGGGACATCTTTTTGAATTACTGAGTGTTTCCTGGTCCCAGATTATAGGGATGGGACCAAAGTATAGGGCCATAATTTCACAGGATGCCCAACTCAATGAGGACCAAGGACATGACTATGGTGGTCACAGACAAATCACCTAGAACTCATGCTAAGTCTGGAATGGAGTAGGTGACCAAATGAACATTCACTTGAATTTTCTCAGAACATCTTCCTTAAAACTTTGGCATATCCCTGAATTTCCAATATTTAAGCCCTAGAACTATAGCTTCCAAACTGGGAAACTAGAAAATAAAGTTATATGGAAATGGGCAACTTTCAGTTGGTATCGGAAACTTATGCTTGCCATAGGAACCCACACAAGGCAGGGTAAACAGCCTGGTCTCTACCCAGTATGTCCCTTTCTACATTTTTGGAAGGACTCAGGGTACTTTAGAGCTTGTTGCACCTAAAATCCTAAGACATGAGATCACCAAAGTATTCAAAGACAAGTGGAAATACGGAAACAAGGTTAATATGGTGGACAATTGTCTCTGATAAGCTTGTTAATGATCACATAATTTTCCATGAAAGAAAAGTCTTTAGTTACTGTCTTCTATCTACATTCAATGTGTATTTTCTCTTACTTTCAAACAAAAATTTGGAGTCATCAATTAGATTTCCTAACACTGAGACCTTGAGAAAGTTGTTCAATGACTGAAGAAATTCTTCATCTATAAAATGGTGGCATGACTTAGCATATGTTGTTATGAGAATTAAGTAGAAAATACAGGATCTTGCATAGAACCATCCTGAAATATCTTGGAAGTGGTTTCATTCTCAGAGTCTCCAGTTAAGAACCCAGCCCAGCTGACATGTTGACTCTAGAGTTGTGAGATGCTCAGCAGAGAAATCAGTTGAGCCCACCTGGACTTCTGAACTCACAGAACTATGAAATAAAATGAGTCTTATTCTAAGGCATTCAAGGTTGTGGTAATTTGTTAGGCAGCAATTTAAGACTAATACCCATCCCTTCCTTCCTTCCTCTTGCATTAACAAACATATATTCTTGGCACAGCATGTTCTGGGTACTGCTTCAGACACCCTATAAAAATCAGGGCATTTAATTCATAAAACATTGCTAACAAGTAAGTTTTAACATGCTCGTGTTCACAAGCATGAGCATAGGCCTCCAGAATTTTGGAAAATGGTCTCTAGCCCAAATCTTTCTGCAACTCCATGTCATCTCCCCCTCTTCCATATTGGATTTGGATTTTCCTCTACTCACATGGTTGAGTGGCACAGAAGAATCTGGGGGGCAGGGAGGAGTGAGAAACTTTACTTCTAAGGTTGCCATGAAGACAGCACCAAGTAGAAACCAACATCATGAGGTGGGAGCAGCCCTTGGAGACTTCTGAGAACTTTGATTACTGTCCAGCTTGCTTTTACCATCTACCTCTCAATTCCTCAGAACTGTGTTTGGCACCATCAGCCGGAAGTCCTTGTTCTGCTTTGGAGCTCATGAGAAGGGATTGTGATAATAGTGATAACAATGAATATTTAATAAATATTTATCCTGTTCTAGGCATTAATTAATCTTCAAACCTACCCTCTGCCTTGCCCAGGGGAATGCTATATCAAATCATATTGGAACCTGAGACAGAAGGAAACATGTGTGCCCTGGATTTAATGGAAGCAAACACATCAACAATACTCTAAAAATTTGCTTTATTGCTTATCTCATTTTCAATTGAGAGAATGTCATGTTGGCAATTTCTCTTCACCAAGTGACAGTCTTAAGCAATTTTTAATTAACCTAAGCTGAAGTAAAATGATCATAAATTATATTTTGGTATAACTAAAATACTTAAATCAAAAATAATGTCAGTTTTTATACACTTACATTTCAATTTTCAGTATTTTCCCAACTATAATCTTTTGCAAAAAAAAAAAACAAAACTAAAACACTAATAAAATACACAAAAACATGCACACAGGGGCACATATTTTTCCTTTTGCCTCAGGCTTAATATAGCTTGACAGAGCAAGGTCTTTATTTAAAATTTTCATATTTTGCTCATCATGGATTTTCTGAATTAGTTTTGATTTCTAGAAAACACATTGCATCAAATTATTATTTATCTTGATTACTGAGTTACTTGGCACCCTTTTAAATTTTACACCCTAAGTGAATGCCTCACTCACTTGCCTCGCCTTAGCCCTGGCCCTTGCCCCCAGCTTCTAGAGAAATGTCTCTAGACTTTTCTGTACATTAAAGAAAATCCATGTATTGGCTGCCTTATTCTCCAGACATGAACTGGCATATTTTAATATTTTAAAAGTCTCAAAGTATTTAATTGTCTTTGCAACTGAAAAACACAAGGCTCTGCAAAGCCTTGGTTTGAAAAAAAGAATCTTGCAGAGACCAGAGTTGAGTTAGCATAGAAGCAACTGTAACTTTAGTCCGAGAGACACTCATCCTAACAGAAGACTGCTGAGGGCCAGTTTACATGCAGAAAAAAGGAGCCTCGAGGGAAAGAGAGAAGGCAGTTGTACAATTTTCCACAATGAAGAAGTGTTCATTATTTGACCAACAGTGTCTTTATTGTTTTGATAATAATAGAAAAAAGCATATATGCAAATATATTCTGGGTCATAGAGATGACTACTCTAAAACTAGACACTGCTAGATGCCTTTATTTCCCTATTCTTTCATTTGTTTTTACAAAAAAATAACAAAAGATGAGATCTGGTCTTACAGCATCAGTGAAGTGTCCATTCCTAGTGAGGGTCAATCAATGTCCTCAATCCATTTATATGAACAAAGCTTTAGTAATAGTTCAAATAGGCAAACAAGATGAGGGAACGGGGTGGATACAGTGCTTTGTAGTATCA
Organism: Leptonychotes weddellii; assembly: GCF_054177405.1. NCBI lineage: Eukaryota > Metazoa > Chordata > Mammalia > Carnivora > Phocidae > Leptonychotes > Leptonychotes weddellii. Next base: position 17,642,649 of record NC_138378.1, on the reverse strand, counting down.
GCTTTACAGACAGATAAGATACTGTAGAAACATAGCAATCAGTGTCATGTTCAGATTTCAAATAACAATTTCATTTCAGGAACACAATACAAGATGCCACATTAAATTAATATTTTAATTCAAATGTAATGGGTATTGTTTTGTTTCTATTCAAGTTGTGAGTGTGTTTTGTATTATAGTGGGTATATGAACCACGAGGATAAGCAGTTAACACAGAGCTTTACCTTTGTAAACATTGAAGTAATACCATAATGGAAATTATATCAATGCTGAGCATACATGTAATTTTTTTTCCCTTCAGAAAGGTCACTGTGTTATCCAAGTTTAAAATCCTGGGACTCTTAAATAGCTATATAGAGAATATTTGGGAAGGAGATGGCAAGTGGTACTTCACTCAAACAGGCTAATAGCTTGTGGCACATTGTCTCATCTATGGTGGAATAGAGATTTGGGAGCCTGAGCCTTCTAGACACCTTCAATCATAACTATAGCCTTTGCTTTATGACAAAACGGGTCTGGGCACCTCTGCAGTTTGTTCACAAAGTGTTAGAGCAAAGTTTGAAGGGCTCTTGCTTCCTCCTCACACCAAACAGCCTAATGAGATTGTTAGCAGCATTGTGAGAATCTGTTATCATCGCTACATTTAGCAAGAAGGTGTGTATGTGCGGGTGGGCATGCCCACGTGTGGACGAGGTGCAGAATTGTCATTGCTGCTACACTTCCAAATTCCGGGAGCTGTGAATCTGGCTGGGCAGGGTCTGGGCTTCCCGCCAGCAGCTCAGCTGTCCAGGTAGATGACAAATTAATTAGGGGAATTGCAAACCAATTAGCACTTGGATTGGATTGGCTGATGTGTCTCAGAGACTTCCTTATTGAGAGTTTTGCGATAAGACCTGACCTGCTTCCCCCCTTATACCATCTAGATGGGTCATCCAATCTGTCCTGGAAAGGGGGGTGCTCTAGCCATAGGGACATTGTTACTTTTCCGAGGGAGGTTTCAATCTTTAGATGTCAGCCTTCCTTTAGAAGGTAACAATTCTCCCCTGAGAGATGACCATTATGCTGTGGGGCAGATGGAGAAGGCCATCCCCTCCATGGTGAAGAGAAGCAAAATAAAGCAAACTTGCCTAGAAGACTGGAAGGTAAATAGCTTCCTGGCCAACACATTGATCCATATGAATTATTGCCACTTCATATATAGATTCCAGAATTTATTTTTTTAAGATTTTATTTATTTATTTGAGAGCGAGAGAGAACAAACAGGGAGGAGGGGCAGAAGGAGATGGAGAAGCAGGCTCCCCGCTGAGCAGGGAGCCCAGTGCGGGCTTGATCCCAGGAACCCCGGGATCATGACCTGAGCTGCAGACACGTTTAACCAACTGAGCCCAGGTGCCCCTATTTTCCTTTATTTCTGAAGCATTCTTATCCTTACCTCCTGCAGATTGCAGGTACCTAACCTTGCTACTCTCCTCCCTGGTAAGCCCTGCCTCTCGCTTTCACTGGTGTGGGGCCCCTACACAAATCCTGCCCTGTTGACTTCTGCTGGCCTTGTGGCTGAGGAGGATTAGCAAGGGCTGGAGCCCAGAGAGGAGGAGAGGGACTCCCCAGTGGAGCATCTTCTGTTTAATTAATTGTTCTTTTATATTTGAAGATGCTTTTTATGCATTTGTGAAAATTGTTTACCTCTCAATGGTAACAACAAATAGTCAGGAAACATATTTCTCAATTCTTTGTAATAAGGTAACAAATTATGTTATTTTCTTAGTTTATCATGACTTCTGAGTGGCAATGACAATTGGAGAAAAGGAACAAGGGACTGTGTCCTAGATTCCTTACCACTAACATCTTTTCTAGGAACGTGTGATTAACAGGAATCACCTCCGAGTGTCTGATTCTCGAGTTTCCCTGAGTGTACATCATGTTCGTGTGTGTGTGTGTGCGCATGTGTGTGAGACACAGGACCCCGGTCTTACTTCTGGCATGTCAGCCATTCAATCCTAACCAGAGTCTGACTTTTCCCTTACATAAGAAAGCATGATTTAAAAAGGTCTCCCCTTTAGAGGATGATGTATCCTTAGTTCATGGTTTGTGGGCAAGGTTACACCAGTTTGGCCTCCCTTACTGTAGAAGAAAAAGAAACACAGCTTATGTGTATAATTCAAGTGGTGATGCTCACACACCTCTGTATCAGCAGACCCCACTCTTCTTCTCTTAGCACCTTGATACCGTGCTTGCAAGCCTGGAGAGTTGAGCATGTTTGGAGTCAGGACTTTGAATTTAGGGGCCTAGGAGCCTCTTGGGACACCCTAACCGTAGTTTATTTTATTTTCCAGATCCAATCAGTTTACTGTGGAGCACTGTATTGAGAAAAGTTCTGAAGTGTGTCCCAGATCATTCATAAAGCATGCTGGACTCTATCCCCCCTAACTGACATGAAGGTAGGAACAGGGATAGTGAAATTTGTAATCTTTGCCTTAAAGACAAGAGAAGGTCAATATACAAAAGACTGACTCATCAGTTAGACTGCATTATATTAGTTCTTATTCTTTACCCTTTACCCTTCCCTGTGTCCACACACATGCCCAGGCTTCATCATAGTTGGAGTGCATTTCCCTGACCCTTGACTTTGGACTTGACATGATTTGCTTGACCAATGGCATGTGGGTGGAAGTGACAGTGGGCGGATTCAGAGACCAGGACTTAAGAGGCCTCACCTCTCTGCCACCACTAGGAGTGAAACTTGCCCTGGTGAGCCCCCTGGTCCCAGGGGGTGGTTGAGAGATGGCGCAGAGCTCAGCTCTGCTGGCCAAGCCCAAGCTGGATCAGCTGAACTCCAGCCACTCTGCAGACCTGTGAGTCTAGGCATGACTTGCCACGTAGCAGTAGTTAACAACACAGTCCATGGACAAAAATCGCATGGAATGAGAGTCATGAAACAAAAGCATGATTCTGAGTGCAGCAGAGTGTCATTCTCTCAGTCTAGCACCAGGTGACTTATGCCTGAGTCTCAGGGCAAGGGGATTGCAAAAAAAAAAAAAAAAATACTGCCAATACAATGGCAAGAGGTGTTTCATTAATACATCATAATAAAGACTGAGGGCCTGTTGATGCCAGGGTTTTTAGGCCATGTTGCAGAACGTAATCCTTACGGGTTTGGGTGTAAGGATGTGTGTGGTGGTTTCAAAATATGTCTGTAAATTCTTGACACTCTTACCACCAAAAGGTGGAGTCTAATTCCCTTCCTCTTGATTATGAGACAAGCTTTGAGGTCAGAAGTGACTTGCTTCTGATAATTATTATTATTGTAATGTCACCATGTGGCTTCCGAGTCTAGGTCATAAAAGATGATACAGCTTTCAATCTCTCTCTCTCTCAATTTCTTGTGCATGCATTCCTGCCCTTGAAGCCTGGACACCATGTAAAGGCCCATAAAGGTGTAGTAAGCTGCAGTTCCTGCTAAGGTTCCATCTAACCATCAGCATTGTCGAAGATGGGTATGAAGAAGCTTCCAGATGATTTGAGTCTCCTGTCTTTGATGTGGAGTGGAACTGAGAAGACCTGTCCACTGAGGCTGCTTCAACTGCAGATTCATGAGTGACATAAACATTGCCTTTGCTTAAATAACTAGGGTTGTGGGGTGATTTTTATGCATAGATAACCAGAATGAGGCATTTTCTTTTTGAGGGATAGTACTGGCATGGGGAGGGACATGCTGTATAGACCAGCAAGCTCTAGGGCCAGCCTAAAAAGAAATCACTCCCTAAGGGCTGGTGGCGGAGGCGGCTCTTGGCAGCTTCTTCGTGGGCAGGAGATGCACCTGCACTATCCCCATGAATTGAGAGCAGCGGGAACCACAGCATTAAGGACAGAAGCAGAAAGGAAGAACAGGAAGAACGCTCTGGAATGCCAGAGGACCCCACATATGCAAGAATGAAAAGACACCCTGTGGGGACACCCCCGCATAGCTGAGGAAACAGGTCAGGAGGGCTGGCGCTCCCACAATCGCAGCTGAGGCCAAGGGGGATCCGTGGGGGTGACCCGCCGTGGCCTGTAAAGCTGAGCTTGCACATTTGTTACAGCACTCTGGCTTCCCGAAGCCCTCCCATCCATCATCTGTTCCAATGCTCACATTAACACCTGTGAGGTAGGTATTATTATTCCCAGGTCTCACAGCCCATAAATGGCAGCTCTACCAGGAAATCAGGTCCTGGTTCGTTCCCTGTACCACAGCTGCCCTGGCAAATTAAATCTTATTTTTAATGTAAGTCTATAGAGTACTTCTGAATTAACCCCGGGGTAAATTCTATCCCTCATCCCCAAACCCTTACTGATTTTTCTCTTCTGTGAGTGCAGAGTTCTGTCCTAGTAAAATCTCACTAATTCCATCTTCATGAATGTAGAATGTGAGGTAGGAACCGGAGAGAAGATCTCTCCTTGAAATAGGAAGTCTTGTGCATTGTTGGTGGGAATGCAAACTGGGCAGCCACTGTGGAAAATGGAATGGAGTTTCCTTAAAAAGTGAACAATAGAACTACCTTATGATTCAGCAATTACTCTACTGCATATTGACCCAAAGAAATATGAAAACACTAACTCAAAGGGATACGTACACCCTGAGGTTTATTGCAGCGTTATTTACAATAACCTAGGTATGGAAACAGGCCAAGTGTCCATCGACTGATGAATGGATAAAGAAGATACATGGAATATTATTCAGCCACAAAAAAGAATGAAATCTTGTCATTTGCAACAACATGGATGGAGCTAGAGGGTATAATGCTAAGTGAAATAAGTCAGAGAAAGACAAATACCAAATAATTTCACTCATACGTGTAATTTAAGAAACAAAATAAATGAGCAAAGTAACAAAAAAGAGAGACAAACTGAGAAACAGACTCTTAACTATAGAGAACAAGCTGATGGTTCCCAGAGGGGAGGTGAGTGGGGGGATGGGTGAAACAGGTGATGGGGATTAAAGACGACACTTATCATGATGAGCACTGAGTAATGTACAGAATTGTTGAATCACTATATTGCACACCTAACACGAATAGACACTATGTTAACTATACTGGAATTAAAAAAAAAAAAAACTAATTAAAAAAAAAAAGAAGGCCTCTCTTTGATAACATGGACACATTTAGTTTGGCCCATTGACCCAAAGGTTTCGTGTTTAAGGCCTTTCTTTAAACGATCCCCAAGGCAAGCACTTTATGAAGACCGTGGCCATATAGACCTAAGGCTTGGCAGTTGGTCTGCCTTGGTCTTACAGGCCTTGGCGTGGCTTCTGTACCTGCCTGAGGAGCAGGACTACCCGCAGGGGTAGTAAGGTCATTCCAGCTTGACCCCGTGACTCTCCTGCCCTGTGTGCAGGGTCAGGACTTGAGAACTGACTTGCGCTCACTAGCCTTACCCACCTTGGAATCTTGCTTCAGAGGTACATCAGCACTGTGGCTGATTCAGATTCTCCCTCTGATGTTCGGAAGATCTCACATCATTCATTAATGGCATTGACAGCAGGCATAGGCCCCCGATATCTGCTAGGTAGAATGGGCCAACCAACACAACTGACCTCAGTTTGGCCTCCCTTGGAGAGTTTACCTAGTCATCCTATAACTAGGATTGGTTACTGAATCATCACTATTCCACTGATAAGGGTGGTGTCTCTTCAGAACTTGAACTCCTGGCTGGTAAAGAGCACCTCTACTCCAGACATTGCAATCCTTCTTCCTTAGCTCAAGTGTAATCATTTGGAATTGAGGATGCATCGTGCTGGGGAGGGTGGAGAGAAATGGGCCCTTCCGAAAATATGTGAAGTGTGAATTGGAGGCCAGAATGTCAACTGTCCTTCAATTTTTTAAATGCACATAAAAGTTGCTGCTGTGATTAGATTTTCAGGAATTCATCCCAAATCTGGGTGTCACAAAACATCTGAGGAGGCCTCCTGTAGCTTCACTTACAGTGAGATAGTATCAGTAAGAACCAAAATACCCATCACTGGAAACTGGTTAAATAATGTTTTATCCACACGCAGAAAAGTGCCCAGTCTTTATAAAGAATGAGTTAAGCGTTCACAAACTACATATTTTCAAGTATAAAAACAAACAAAAGAACACACAAATGGAAACAGCAATGACACGATCCAGAGTGTGTACAATAAAACACAAAGGGCACACTCACATACATGTCAATCTTATGTAGAAAATTCTGGAAAGATGAAACAATTACAGCGGGCACATCTGGCATTCTGGTATGGGAAGAAAATTTACTGTCATGGTACCCTTTTTGCCATTTGAAGTTTTTGTTTTATTTAATGTTTTTCTTTCTTTTTCTTCTTCTTCTTTTTTTTTACCATGTACATGTATTAATTTTTTTAATTAAGATAAATCAAAAGCTAAAAGCAACATTGACACAGAAAAGTAGTTCAGGAAGGACTGTGAATATGTAAAGTATGAAATCAGAGATTATTCAAAACTGGATCCCCGAAAGATCAAGGAAGGCCCACACTTTGGAACGCCAACGGCATCCCAGTCCAGGGGATATTCCTTTCAAGAACTAGGTGAGTTTGATTGGAAGACTTGAGGCCTGGGGAATTTTCCTGCAGAATTGTCCTTTATACCCTACAGAGCATGTGGTCCTTGGGCTGACTATATTCAGTGCTGACTATATTCAGTGCTATATTCAGTCAATTCACCTCTTCTCACACTGTAGAGTGATACTCTACGAAACTATTGCTAAATTAAATTCAAGCCACTTTGCATCAGCTGGTGGAAGCCAATTTCAAACTGGCATAATATGGTCAATAGATCTTCTTTCAGCAAGTTTCCATCTCCCACAAAAGAACGCCATCCTTGTTTTTATTTGCTTTTTAAACAAGACTATTATCAGAATTCTGTGGCCCAAAGTTTCTGTAGGAGGAAGTTGAGGTGTAGTCCAGAGAAAGGGAGCAGCTCTCAAGACCCTCGCATCCTCCTCTCTACGACTCCTCCTTCTCCCTGAACCTCCAGCCTACTCACCTCGCTTTAGCTGGAAGAGCTTAACTTTTTATTTATCTTGGGATTCAGGGTAAAATTTTATTTGAAAGATTGAATTCTGCTACTAAAACACATTTGGAAAATAGTTTTTTATTGCAGTTTGCACATAATATTATTTCAAAATAAATAGAAAACAGACAAATTCAATGGGTAATGCTAGTGCTGAGAAATGAGACTTTCCTAAATGCAATATAACAAAGATAAAGATGACAACTATTATGCTTGCAAAAGGGTGACTAGTTAAACAGAAAGAGTAGGGTTGAGCACATCACTTTTAGAGACAGAATGCCTGGGTGTGGACTCTAGAGCTGGCTAATTACTAGCTGTGGGAACTTGGGCAATCATTTACCCTTTCTGTGCTCATTCCCAAATATGCAACACAGAAATTATCATGGTGGTACTGACAACTCATAGTTCTGTTGTGTAATTACATCAAATACCTGAAGGGCTTAAACCATGCCTAGTAAGTGTTATATAAGCAGTAACTACTGTTACTACTTTTAATCAGATGCTCCTCATTGGGTTCAACTCTGTGTTCAAACATAAACATGCGTGAAGTATTGGAGGCATAATAAAATTATTCAGCATTTTAGAATATGCTTTGGCTTTGGGGGAATTTAATCACCAGTACGATTTGGAGATCGATTAATCAACTTCTAAACATTTGGAATCCAGACACAGTTTCAGGAACACACTAAACAAGACAGCAGAAGCCCAAGTATCTTGGCCATTTATTAGACAAAACTGACATACAGTAAAGTCCCCAAATCAACTGTACAAGCTGATGAACTTTTACATATGCAGGCACCTGCGAAACCACCACTCAGATCACAACAGAGGACATTTCTAGCAGCCCGCAGATCTCCCACCTGCTCCTTCCCGTATAGGACACTCTCTGACGTCTCATCCTATAAACAGTTTTCCTGTTCTTAAACTTCATCTAAATGACCTCATTCAGTGCGCTGTCTCTGTGTCTGGCCTTTTCCCTCAGCACATCTGGGAGGCTCATCTGTGTTTGTGGGTGTGTGCCAGCATTCCACAGGATGGATATATCACAGTGGCTTCATCTCTTTTGTTGGTGGACCTTGGATCGTAAACAGTTTGGGGCTGTTTGAATGAACCATTTTTTTGAGCGTTCTCTCAGTGAACATCGCACTCGTCTTTCTTGGATATATTACAGGGGTGGAATTACAGGACCATAGGCAAGGCTTAGCACATACAGCTGAGTCCCACCATGCTTGTCCCAGATTGGAGGCCAGCCTTCCGGCAACATCGTGGCGGAATGGCCTGTACTGTGGGTAAATTCACTGAGTGAGGAATTCTTGAGCACCCAGGGGAGCCCTGCATCAGCAGAGGGAGGTGTCCAAGAATAGACACCTAGGCTAGGAGACCCTCAGACCCTGGGCTTCACGTCTATAGTTGCTGTGGAGGAAGGTTTCTGGCAGAACCCTGCCTTCAGGGATGCCTCGGGCCATGAGTGTGCATCTCTTCCTCCCGGCAAGGTCAAGTCCCACATTTCTGAGCCAGGCAGACAGAATCATTTGTGAATTTATGACAGAGAAAATATTCTTTAAATGGAATCTTCCCTGGTTATTGGAGCAAACTTAGCTGCTAGAAACTGCTTCTCCCTATTAGCTCTTGGTGACAGAGGCAAGAGTTTCTCGTTCTGCTTAACCCCCTATGGTCCCGTTCCTTGCTATAGAAGGGATCGGACCAACCCACTGTGAGTTAAATAGAAGTGATTGCTCCTCCTTTGGCATGTCTCCTCAATGCTGCCTGTCACCCACGCAGCACAAAGCTTCATCATCGTCCTGTACTCTCCTCCTCCCTAGCCCTCGTGTCTTTTCCTCCATCCACTTGTCCCATCTCACTTGGGACTAGACACAAGATATAGAATAACTGTGGTTAAAACACAAATTCAGGGACCGAAATGCCCATGTTCCAAATCCTGTTCTGCTCCTGAATAGTGATGGATCTTCATCACATGCCTGCAGTATGTCTCTGTTTCCTTGTGTGAATAAATGAGTTAATACACACAGAAGTACGTAGGGCCAAGCTGGGCCAAACTCTACAAAAGTGTGAGCCGTTAGCGGGGGGTGGGGAGGGACAGGATGGGGAGACAACGTCTGTTTTGCCAGGATTCCTCATCTACAGCGAGGACTTCTACTCTGGAACCACCACTCCTTTATTACTCCCAAGACAGTCTCAATATTTAGGGCTAGTGAGCCCTCATGTCTGACTGCATTAAAGTTTGCAAGCACCTCATATTCAGAATACATTTGGATCCTTATGAAAACCCTTGGACAAGGGGAAGGACTATTATCTCCATTTTGCAGAAAAAAGAAGCTAACGTGCTCAGGCTTTCTTTCATCCATCCATGTGAACAGCCACCCACCCACCCATTAAAAGTGTCTGCACATTGTATTGAGCTGCACCCCTGTGCGCTTCATCCTGTAAAGTGGATTAGAACCCTGGGCTGGTTACCAGTCAGCACTGATCCCATGGCCAGACCCCTCCTTTCATCCTGGGCTTTCATTCGGCACCTCATTGCTCCACCTCAGTTTCCCACATTTTCCTCATCCAAACTTCCCCCACCGGACTGTCACATGCACTGCATTTATGTTAAATGACTCAATCACTTAAATGAAAATTACCTATTTTCATTACATGCATTCTGTTAAATATTTAAAAGAATGAAAGAAAGAAAAAAAGAAGGAATGAATGAGAGAAAATATGGATATACAAAATAAGGAAAAAGAAGGTCTTGGAGCACTGGGTGTTATACAAAAACAATGAATCGTGGATCACTACATCAAAAACTAATGATGTATTGTATGGTGACTAACATAACATAATAAAAAAAATAAAATAAAAAAAAAGAAGGTCTGTAAGTTTACCACTCAGAGATAATTACTAAAAAGCCTATAAATACCCTGGCATTTGCCTATCTTGGCCCCAGCATTTATCTTGAGAATACATGAGGTATATTTAAATTTATAAGTTTAAATTTATAAGTATAAAATAATAAATATATATTAAAAAAAAATAAATATATATTTAAATTTTAACAAAAATGGTGTTGTAATGTACATAATATCTTAAAACATACTCATATGCTTTTAAACTGTACAATATCTATCTTTCCATCTCAATAAATATTTATCAACCACATCAATTCTAATTGACTGAATAGTGTCAAACCATATACATATCCCTGACCTAATTTTACCTGTTATTGAACATTAGATTATTTCCTCTTATAGAAATGTTTCCTGGGGCACCTGGCTGGCTCAGAGTCAGAAGAGCCTGGGACTCTTGATCATGGGTTGTGAATTTGAACCCATATTGGATGTAGAGATTACTTAAATAAACAACAACAAAAAAGAAATGCTGAGATGAACATCCTTGTATGTACATTTCTGATCATATATGCCAGCACTGCTAAGTATGTAAAACAAACAAAATAAAAATAACAAACATTCTTTGTCATTGTGACAGAAAACTTATAACCTACTTTAGTTTGCATTCATTTTATTAACAATATGATTAAAAATACGTTCACAATCTTATTGTCTATCATTTCTCAGGTTTCTTCTTCTTCTTTTTTTTTTTACCATTTCTTTATAACTTTGAAAAAATTGATGTGTAAAGAAGATGTGGTATATATATACAATGGAATATTATGCAGCCATCAAAAGGAATGAGATCTTGCCATTTGCAACGACGTGGATGGAACTGGAGGGTATTATGTTGAGTGAAATAAGTCAAACAGAGAAAGACATGTATCATAT
>NC_138378.1:17589729-17631324 GCF_054177405.1 Leptonychotes weddellii | reverse complement strand
TTATACACTAACAATGCAACTGTAGAAAGAGAAATTAGAGAAACGATTCCATTTACAATAGCACCAAAAACCATAAGATACCTCGGAATAAACCTAACCAAAGAGGTAAAGGATCTATACTCTAGGAACTACAAAACACTCATGATAGAAGACATATTTTTAAAAGAAGGTAAATTTCATAAGATGCCCATGTGGCTGCAAATACACTGGAATGAGAATAGGTGTTCTGGTAGCTTCTGGTCAGACAAATTGAGCACTGGGTTCACATTAGGAGAAAAAGGTGGGTTTGGGCATCGCAGATGGGAAACGCCAATGCAGACTGGCCAGAGTATTTGTGGTAGATGGTTGTGTGATGCCCACACTTCAACGGCCTCTTGATATCGGCTAGGCCTCAGCTCCTACCTAGACTCTACACCTTATCAGCTGTGTGATTCTGAGCAAGTCACTTGACCACCCTCAGAGTCCTCATTAATGGAAAAATGAAGAAGGTTGACTTAAATAGGTTGTGAAAATCCTTACAAATATTTGTTAAAGAGGAAACAAAAGGGTCCCTGTTAGCTCTGGGTTTTGGAGGATTGGTAGGTCTTGGGCAGGGATGGATGAAGTGGGAAAGGTGAATAGGTGGGGTGGGCTTGGGAAAGTGAGTTGATAAAGTGCCTGGCCTGTCACACATGGCTGCAGGTCACTGCTTAGAAATGTGAGAACAAAATAGGACCCCCAATCTAATGACTTTCAGGTATGCTGGCCACTGGGGAATCATGCTAAGGCCAAGGCTAATGCTCCAGGGCTGCCAAGGCAAACATCCAGGCCTGGAGTAAACGCACCAGATCCAGGGACCTGGGGCATACCACCAGACTGTGTAGGACCCTGTGCCTACTGGTGCCCACACCTGCCCACTGTAGACACTGCAGGCAGTGCCCAACTGCCCCTGCTCCCAGCAGTCCCTGTTACCCTGTCACCTGCCCAGCCCAGCCAGGAGGGACCCCATTGTCCCCTCTTTCTCACTTCCCTGGACCCCAGTGAATGCCCTGCTGATTGGAGCTAGGTGTGTAGACAGAAAATCTCTCCATTCTCCCTCCCCAAACCCTTTACCTTGGTCGATTCTTTGCACCCTGTACCCTGCTCCAGCCCTCACCAGTATTCCACAGTGGTCTTCTCTTCCTTCCACCACCCAGCTGTGAAGATGGACCCAACGTCACTTGCATTCTACCTAAGTTCTGCTCTGCTCAAGTAACACTGGTGGACTGCAGGGTAAGCCCACCGTCACGAACACAGCATTCGTTAGTCCCCAGGACATGATGGGAGGTAGCCAGAAAGGCAGACAGGCAGGTAGGCAGAGTCGGGCCAGTTCGGGATGCCTGTTGTCATGACACAAATTCCACTTTGCAGGTACATGACCCTAGGCTTATAGGAGGATCTGCTCTGACTCCACAAGTAAGACTGTTGTGAAAGCATTTTTGCTCTGGGCCTTAGAGACATGGGTCAGAATCTAGACAACACTGCTCATGTACAAGCTGTGCAAACATGAGCATTATTTAATTTCTCTGTTTCCTCATCTATCAAGTTATAATCATATATTCTTTCATATGATTGTTAGGAGTATTAATGAGATTACTTTTCTTTCAACAAGCATTTACTAAGCATCGACTGTATTCCAAGAGCAGTGGTAGGCCCTGGGTAGATATATATGAATAAACCAAGGTCCCTGATCTTCATTCCAGTGAAAAGGCAAATGAGAAATTATAGCAAGAGTATACATTATGTATATAAAATAAGAAATAAGAGAGAAGTCTTCCTGGAATATGCCATTCATGAACCGACCCCAGGACTTTTGCACTTGCTTTTCCTTTCTGCCCTTAAATTCTTCCCAACAGTATCTCCAAAGCTTATTCCCTCACATTCTTCAGGTCTCTGCTCCAATGTCATCTTGTCATAGACACCTCCCCTGACCACCCTATATAAAATAACACCCACTCTCTCACGTTCTATTTCCCTTATCTTTCATTTTCTTCCTAGTCTGAAATACACTTTTTTTTTTTCTTTCCCTTACCCTCTCTAGAATGTAAACTCCATGAGGGAAGAAATGTTATTTTGTTCACTCCAGGCCTAGGGCTATGTCTGTAATATAATTAAACACACCAATAAATAGTTCTTGATTGAATGAATAAATCAATAAACGAATGAATGAAATTTGGAATTAACAGTGAGTCGAAGACAGAAATATTCCTGGGCGAGTCACAGAGAGGAATGCTTGAGAGAAGCTGAAGGAGGGGCAGAGCCATGTGAATGATGCCAGGAGGCTTAGGGGAGAGCAGGTACAAAGGACAGCAGAATGTCTCGTCCCCAGAATTCTGGTATTTTTGAGTCCCTGGGGAGCTACCCTGTGTGGTCAGAAATGTTGTGTGGAGAGTAGGCTGGAAACAAATCTCATCAGATCCCTCTGTGCTGGAAGACTTGCAGCCACCTGTGTGCTGAGTTGAGAATATGCAGATTATGACATGCTGGATGAGGAGACACAAGCCACCCACGAGGGCTCAACAGGTAGCTTCCTCAGCAGCGGAGCTCCCGTTTTGGGGAAATGAAACTCCAGGGTCATTTTGATTGAAGGCGCAGTTTCAATACACTGAGAGGAAGTAGAGTCATAAGGTTTGTTGCTTAGGAGTCCCAGGATGGGGGTGCGTGAGCTGGGGGAGGCAGTCCTCTGTCCCAGGTCACAAGCGGGCAAGAGGTGGAGGGCGGGGTAGCAAGCACTTATGACTTAGGAGATGGTTGGGGAAGCGGTCACTCATTTTTCACAGACTGAACTCTAACTGGCTATTTTGAAAGGCACCCCGGGAAAAGCCAGCTGGGAACCTGCGGTACGAATACTAAGCTCTGATCCTAGGGTCCTTATCTAAATGCCCAGACCCTGGGGGGGAGCAGGTTGTCATTCTGTGAAAGGCCCAGGCAGCCACTCAGAATGGCTATTTTCTCAACACAGCCTCTTAGGAAAATTGGACTTGGCCTGGACCTAGAACCTAATTTCAGTTTTAAAAAGTAGCACAGTGTCAGGCACACAAGTGATGGTCATGCTTTCCCAGCCTCAGATCTCCTTTACATCAGCCCCCGAGGGGTACAAAGAAACCTCCAAGGGGACAGGCTAGTTGACTGGCCCCAGCTGGCCCCACAGTCTCCTGAACCCAGACGAGGGCATGATGGCTGTGTTGGTCAGAATTATCAGGCGACCCAAGACAATGTTTGCTCCTTCCCAGAATCCAGCCAAGGCCAGTCTGGCCCAGTTTCAGTCATCCCATTTTGGAATTCTCCACTCCAAATGTGCTGTTCCCAAAGTGTTGATGAATTAGGGTTTAATTATCCCAGCTCCAGTTCCATGCTGGTCTGGTTACAGTAAATAAACCAGAGCCTGTTTAAATGGATTTTTACCAGGGGGTGAGCACTTGCATGGACTTTTTGCTGAAATAGTATCACTGCTTTGAAGAGGGCCCAAGCCTCATGGAAGAGGTTTGCGGCAACTTCTCCCCTGCTCGGCAGATGTACTCGGGGGTGGGAAGAAGAAGCCCAATGTTCCCACTGGACTGAAGTGAGGGAAGCTGAAGGACTGTGCAGTCAGCAATATTGATTCTTTCTCCAGTTCCTCAGCCATGTCCAGGGTTTTTAAGAGATCATGTTCTCAGAGAAATTAAGGGGGCTCATGGTAACTTCTATAGTTTTTGAAATGCATTTTTAAAAGTGGTATTTCAGAAATGAATGGGCACAGCCACTGTGGTGTGGAGGCATGGTGTGAGGTAGGGATGTGTGTGTGTGTGTGAGTATGAGGTAGGGGTGTGTGTGTGTGAGGCAGGTGTGTGTGTGTATGAGACAGGTGTGTGTGTATGAGACAGGTGTGTGTGTGAGGTAGGTGTGTGTGTGAGGTAGGTGTGTGTGTGTGTGTGAAGTAGGGGTGTGTGCGGGGGTGTTAGGTAGGTATGTGCATGTGTATGTGTGTGAGGTAGGGGTGTGTGTGTAGGAAATGGAAGGATTATAAACTTTGGGAAATGGCCTCTTAGGGAAATGGTCATCTCACTTGTAATTAATTATTAACAAATTACATTCCGATTTATTCATGATTTTGGGGCTTTACCACCTCTCACCCAGAGCAACTGTGCCTTAATTAATCCCTGTGCCACAAAGCTCACCCAGGTCCAATCTTCTCAAAGATTTAGTCAGAAAACTCTTTCTAGTATACAAATTATGGAATGCACTCTCTTGCCCCAAATCTCTTCAACATAAGCCATTGTCCTAGAGAGTAGTGTCCAAATTCCTTAACTTGGCATTTATAAGTTTTGCTCAAACAGTTTGTGTTCACCTGGCACCCTGCACTCCCAGCATCCTACATTTCAGCTAGAAGAAATCACCAGGGGCTGCTGTATCATTTATCTTCACTGCTAACATATCTCTCTGCCAAAGACCTACTCATCCTGTTGAGAGGATGCCCAGCAAATATTTCTCGACTGAAAAAATAAACAGACAAGGAAGGATGTACACAAACACAAACATCTGTTTATATTCTCTCCTTTTTGCCCTTTACTTTCTCATGATTCCAACATTTTTTTTTAAAGATTTTTATTTATTTATTTGAGAGAGAGAGAATGAGAGAGAGCACATGAGAAGGGGGAGGGTCAGAGCGAGAAGCAGACTCCCTGCCGAGCAGGGAGCCCGATGCGGGACTCGATCCAGGGACTCCAGGATCATGACCTGAGCCGAAGGCAGTCGCTTAACCAACTGAGCCACCCAGGCGCCCTCCAACATTTTTAAGAATATGTAACTTCTCTCACGGGATCTATGAGTGTATATGTCAAGGTCAGAGCTAGGGCCATTGAAAGGGTAGATAAGGGTGGATAAAAAGTAGATAAACCAAGTTCACTTCCTATTTCAGGACCGGGCACTGTCAGAAACAATGGCCCATGCCTTGGTAAGAGAGGACTGTGCCATTTTGGGAAAAGCTGACGCTGAGGATCAAGAGACCCAGGCTGAATGAGAGCGAACGAGACCTCACCTGACCCACCCGAGGAGAGAGAAATGGTTGCTGGCACTTTCATCCCCATAGGTCTGCTCCAGGAGCCACCAGGATCCTGGGCATCCAGCTTTCACAGACCTGCTCCTCCTCCACAGAAAAACTTTGGTGGCCACCCACTCTTTACGGTGGCTTATGACAAGTATGCTGTGAGTCACACTAAGAAGCCAGCTCAAATGACCAGCATCTCTGTACTGACTGTGGAGGAAAATGCTGTAATTCCAGAGAACCAGGAGGACAGCAACAGGCTCTAAATTGTCTGCTGATTTCAGAACTCTTTTTTTTTTTTTTAATCTACCTCTAGCAGACAAAATAAGCTTTTTATCTATAGTGAATCTTTTGGAAAATATTTGGCCTGTGTTCCAATTAGCTTGGCTCCTGGCAGCCTGAGACTTCACGGAAGCTGTTAGATTCACTAGAATGTGGACAAATCTGAGACCTTCCCCGATTCTCACGGGTCACTTAGACAAGAGATGTCTCCGAAGTCAGCCTGAGATGGCTGGGAGCTGTTGTCTTCTTGTTTCAACCCAGAGGCTGGACAGATGTGAGAGTCCAGCCAAACACAGGTGGGTTAAATACAAGGGGATGAGATCCGTGGAAGGAGCCTGGGACTTTACCTAATCACCGAGCCAGACCACTCACTTAGAAACTGGGAAAAAGCAGATCCAGCTATGGGTGTGCAGGTAAAGTCAGGGTGTGAATTCAGGTCTTCTTAACTTCAACTCAGCATGAACACACGCTGCACCACAGTCTCTCCCTTAATTCCACACTGCTGGTGTTCACTATGTGAGTCCGTACTGAAAGGAATCCTTCATGCCCTAAGTCTGGCACACAAAACCCAATCATGACTCCAGAGGTTGTGTCTCTCTGGCTTTGCTTGATTTTAATATGACACAGAGGGCCTGGAAGTCCCTCTTATTCATTTTATTTATTTATTTTAATGGCCTAAATTCAACTCCACTAAGCACATCAATTTAGCACCAAGGCTAAAATTTACAATACACCCACCAACACTATGGCCCAACAGGATGCATTAAGAGGCTAGTTAAACACCAAATGCAGTATAAATCTCAGTCTTATAGGTGGGCTGAAAACGTAAATAGCTTCCAAAGAGCTTCGATCAATACCAAGATATATGTGCTGGCTCAAAGTGTGCAAATATTTTAAATTTTAAATGAGCCCCTCCTTTGTACCCCTCCCTTCATTCCTGGGCTCTGCAATTTCTGTTAATGGTACCAAATTTCTAGTATCTGAGTGTTGGTCCCTGACTTTCTGTTAAGATATCAAAACCGTAACTGAGGTGGCATCAGGGTCTGCACATTGGTTGGAATCCAGAGACAGAAAGGGGAAAAATCTGAAGAAGCTGGGGGCACAGGGAGTAAGATAAAGGGGGGGGGCACAGGACGTCTCAGAAGGGACAAATGGATAGTCTAGAAAACAAGAGCAGGCCAAGTTGGTACTGAGAAATCCGCAAGCAGGCAGAAATTCCCAGGTCACACACAAAAAAGGTGCCTTGGCAGTGCCTTAATGGGGCTGGGCTGGACTCGTTCCAGAAAGCTTGGATTCTGAGCACGGGCACCAAGTGAGGGTCTCCCCATGGGGACACCACACAAAGCTGCAAGACTTAAGTGGTATCAACAGCAGCTCAGACCCGAGGCCGCTGCCAAGTCAGGTGGTAACTATTTGCTTTGGGGCTGAGGGGGGCTGAGTTCACAGGTGAGTCAGGGAGGCAGGGCTGAGGTCATACAGACAAGCTACAGTCTCTCTTCTCTAGGAGCAGTGTCTGCAGCCCCTCCATTCCCGGGGTGATGGGGCAGCAGCATTTTCATGATTTTCCCTAGAGTCCGGATTCCCTCCGTACACAGCCTGGGTTGCAAATACCAGGGCATGAAACTGTCCCAAGGACGGTGGCAGCTCAGACCGAAGGAACAGTCCACAGCCTGCCAGCCCATCTTCCTGGAGGATACTGTCTCTGGGTTACACCCACTCCCACTTTGCTCTTTGGTTGTTAATTGGGCTGTGGCATCTCCTTTGAGGTGGGGCTTGTGAGGCCTCAGAGCCCAGCAGTTTCAGGACCAGGTGTCCACTGGAAAGAACCTCTCCCCGCAACTCCAGGCCACCTGTAGGTCAGCCTGACCATCTAACGAGTCAAGTAGCAGGTGACTGGGCAGGAAGATGCTCCACAGATAAGCAGACCAGGTAGCTCTGTGTTTGGACCCAAGCCCTCGGAGACGGCTATGCAAAGCGTGTCCCCAGTTATGGGCGCCAACACACAGGGACTGAGGATGTTGTCTAAGGCTGGACTGATTCTATGATGATCCAGCAGCTCTGGCTCTCAGGAGGAGGGCAACTGGTGCTCTCAGATTCAAGCACTGGGAAGACAGGGGCAGGGGGCCTGCATATGTCACAGGGGCAAAATGGGAGGAAGAGGCAAATAAGGGACAGTTAATAAGGAATGAAATAAGGATGGATAACGTTCCCACGGTCTGAGCATGTGCCAAACAACGTACCAGCCACAACTGCATGAGGAGGGGGCATCCCCATCCTCATCACCTTTCCCCTGGAGAACTGCAAGGGGCTCCCAGGAGGTACGCCCAACCCCAATTTTCACCTGCCCACAGTGGCCACAGTTACCCTCTGAAACTGGAAATCACATGGTGGAGCCGCCCTTTAAAGACTCCTTCAATGTCCTTCCCTCTCCTTCAGAATAAACACCAAGCTCTTTACCATGGCTGCCAAGGCCGCCTGCTCTGTTCCTATTCCTCTTCCTTGCTCACCTTGCTCCCACCCCTTGAGCTATCCTGTTGCTCCTTACACCAAAAGCCTTGGGACCTTTGTGCCTCAGTTTCCTCTGCATGGAAAGTTCTTCCTGCACAACTTTGCAAAGTTTACTCTCTCACTTCAGCCCTATCTGCTCAAATGTCTTTTCCTCAGAAAGGCCTTTTCTGGCTGCTTTAGCTAAAACAGCACCCCCAGCTCTGCTCTGGTGCCTATTCTATCTTTTCTTCCTAACACGTATCATCCAACATGTCCTGTGTTCTCTGTTGTTGATGATCAGCCTCCCCGCCTAGAATGCAAGATCCATGAAAGCTGGCTGGTTGTCAATGCAAAATCCATGAAAGCTGGCTGGTTGTCACTCCCCACTGCATTCTCAGGGCTGGTAGAGTGGCTGGCTCCCAGAGGGTGTCCAGCAAGTGCTTGCTGAATAGAACAGTGGGGATGATCATGGGCCACGTGAAATGCCTTCATGGTACTCCATCCTTCCATCAACTGGTTGAGGTAGGTTCCACTGGTCCTCCTATCTTACAAATAAGGACAAGGGCATTTTTAGAGGGTGGAAAACTTGCCTAGGGTGGTGGTGCTAATGGGCAGGAGAGCAGGGACTAGAAGTTGGACCTGACTCTCTGGTTCAGGAGGGGAGGTGATGGATGCAAAACATCTGGAAGGAAGTAAAGATAAATGAAGGCCTCCTGCTCCTGAATGACCCACTAAACAATCCTGAACAATCCACTGTAGTTGTGACTCACTCTGTTGTAATGCCCTCTGCTCATTAGCAGGATACTCTGAAACCAACGATACTCAGTGCCCAGTGCACAACGACATACAACAGCCATTCCCTCAGACAGTTGAGGCACGAGAGCAAGAGAATGCCGTGTGCACAGACAATTGGCAAGTAATTAGGGAAATCTGAAATCAAGGCAGGAAAATGTCTGGGGTGCCTAGAGGAACTTTGGGTCACAAGCTAGCCCTATGTTCTGAGGCTTGCTGCAGTAGGATGGGCTTATCTCAGCTCCCACAGTTCCCGCGGGGACGGACACCCAGCTGATGGGGTATGAACACGGGGCCATTCTGATGAGTGCCACTAAGTTTGGTTGTTGCTTCAGGAAGTCTCCATTGGGGCGCCTGGGTAGCTCAGTCAGTTAGGCGTCTGCATGCAGTTCAGGTCATGGTCCTGGAGTCCCAGGATCGAATCCCATGTCAGGCTCCTTGCTCAGTGGGGAGTCTGCTTTTCCCTCTCCCTCTGCCCCTCCCCCACTTGTGCTCGCTCTCTATCTCTTTTGCTCACTCTCTCTCTCAAATAAATAAATCTTTTTTTAAAAAAGAAGTCTTCATCATGCAGATGTCTGCTGGGCAAACAGTTTACCAAGTCTTTCCATCTGCCTCCCAAATATTCCTCCAGCCTTTCTCTCTCTACCCCCAGAGCCCTGATGCAGATGAGCCTTTATTGTCTCCAGAGTGGGTGAATGCACCAACCTCCATCTGCTATCATTCTTGCCCCTTTCCACTCCAAACTTGAGCAAGTGCCCCGCCCTCACCCCGACATCTCTGATGCTCCCAGGGCCTCAGAAGAAAGTGCGACCAAGCCTGTGCGACTCATCTTGCACCTGCTACTGTACCACCTGTCGGAGTTCTCTGGTTCAGCCCAAGTCCTCAGCTCCCTGGGAGGATGCTCTGCCCTCATACACTCCCACGCCTTCACACATGCCCTCTCTCTCGTTATTTTTATGACCCATCATCCACCTCGAAAGCACTTTTTCCATGAAGTTTTCCATGATTAGCCCAGGAAATGAGATTGCTCGTTCCTCTGGGCACCCCAGACATTTGTTTACCATGATTTCAGATTTCCCAAATTGTTTTCCAATTGTCTGTGCACACGGCATTCTCTTGCTCTGGTGCCTCAACTGTCTGAGGGCAATGGCTGTTTATGTCGTCGTGCACTGGGAACTGGGTATCGTTGGTTGCAGAGTGTCCTGCTAAGTAGATTTAGGCACATTGAATGAGCGGAGGGTACAATGACCAAGTGAGTCACAACTACAGTGGAGAAAATCCCAGAACACTTTGCGGTAATATTGGCCAGTATTTTCTCAATCATTCACTCATTTACTCTTCACATAAATCCCATGAGGGAGGCATTTTTATTCCTATTTTGCAGATGCCAGCCAAATTGAGGCGTACACAGAGGTTAATGGGATTGTCCAACGTGCGACAGTAGCTTGTGGTATGGAAGGCTGGATTTAGAGCCCACTCTGTCTTGGCTTAACACAGGAGCTTCTGGCCATGGTAGAAACAGAAAGGTAGAAGGTAGAAACCTCCCTTGCAGATGGGAGCTGTTGATCGGGTGCCTGCATATGACCAGCTCCGAGGCTGGACGTGCAGGGAATTGCAGGATTATGTAAGAGACGCGGTTGTAGCACTGTCTGCAAGATGTCTGCCTCCAACAGGGTGTACAGACTTACTTCCCCGGGATGTCAACAGTTCAAAGCACTTAATGTAAAAACAAAACGAGCAGGACTTGCGCGACTTGGCCCCATCCTTCACTGAGAATTCCAAATCTTACTTGTCAACCTCGACATCCAAGCCCAGCCCTTTCATCCCTGGGACAGAGGCACAAAAGGAGTCTTAACTAATTGGTAAACATTATAGCACCCTTGTGTTTCCCTGGCCTTGATTTGGGGGCAGTTATCTGTGGCTGAGCGCAGTGCATGAGGGCCAAGGGAGCAAAGGAAGCAAAGGGGATGATGTCACCAATGATCCCCAGGCAGTCCGCACACTACTTTTACTCAGGAAGCTCTTCGAGTCAGAAGTCCTATTCCCTAATCTACTCACCGCTCCTATGGGCCTTTCTGTATTCAGTCAACAAACACTCATTAACACCGAATATACCAGACTCTGTTCTAGATGATGAGCTATGGTGGCAAAGAAGAAGAAGGCTCGTAAAACCATAAAACTCAGACTATATGGGTAGGGGCAAAAAGAAACCACATAAAGAATTATGAAAATAAAATAGTTTCACACTGCAGTAAGTATTATCAAAGCACTTAGGAGGCAAGGAGAGAAAATAATGAGGGTTGCTTTACTTTTGATCGTGTGGTCAGGGGAGGCTTCCTGGAGGAGGTGTCATTTAAGTAGAAGTCTGAAGAAAGAGAAGAAGCCAGGCATTTGAGGGTGGTGGAAAAGAGAAATCCAGGCATTGGGAGTCAGAAGACTGCCCTGGCAAGCCACAGAGTTGAAAAGCACGTGCATCTGTGAGTTTGCACAAGACCAGGATGGCACCGATGTTGTCTCGAAATTTAATTTTGAATACCAGAGTGCCTGTGCACCGAGTGAGCCAGGAAAGCTGATTTTCTTTTCTCTTCACCTTGATCTCTAACGACATGAACTGTCTTCCTCTACCACAGTCTTCTGTTTTACTCCTGATGCTTATGTTAGGCGAACGCGATAACCACCACTACACTACGGAAACCTGCTCTCCTGGTGCTTCCGGAAGTTGAGAACACACCTTGGAAAATCTCCTTGGCTCAAAGTCCCCAGGGAAACAGAATAACATGGATGCCACCTCTGAAGCCAACCCACCGTAAGCAGGGCTTCTGCCTCAGGCCTGCCATGAACAGGAGACGAGCGCAGCATCCCCAATACCAGAGCCACCTCTTTTTTTTTTTTTTAAGTTTTATTTATTTAAGTAATCTCTACACCCAACGTGGGACTTGAACGCAAAACCTTCAGATCAAGAGTCACACGTTTTTCCGACTCAGCCAGCCAGGTAACCCAGGGCCACCTCTTTTTAAACCTCAGTGAGAGATGCAAGGTGCATCATATGAAAATACTGATCTCTTCTCTTTGGACGGCTCTGTATGGTTCAGAGGCAGTCAGGGACGTCTCCTGGAGGAGGTGACTTCAGGATGCGTACAATGACGGTTGGCGGAAAGGAGAAGGAGGCACATTCCAGACTGTAGAAATTGCTGCTTAGTTTTGAAAGTGTGACCACCCGGTTCGTGTGCAGGTGGAGACAAGCCAGGTTAGAGCAGGTCTGTGCTGGAGAGAAGTCAAGGTCAGGAATATGAAGCTAGGAGCCCAACAGTGGGGGTCCTTGAAAGCCAGGTCTGAGCATTTGGATCCTGCCCCTGCATTCCCCCCCTCTTCTTGCTTTGGTGTGAACGGGACTTGTTTCCTCGTTCCCTCCATGGGCGATCTCACAGCTCAATTCTCCCAACCTCCTACGGAGGTGGGGTGCCTCCCACTGACAATGTTAACTGAGAGAGGGCGGAAGCGGAATCCCGCACGTGTCCCTCCTTCCCCACCCTGCATCCTGCCTCATCGTACCGCATGCACGCGCTTAGGTCACAGCCAGACTTTGCTTCTTTGTCTCTTTCACTCTCAACACAGATAGGTCCCTCAATTATCCCAGTTCTACATGCAAACTGGGGCTCGGACGCGTTAGGCAACTCCTCCAATGGCTAGGAAGTGGCAAAGACGTCCGTTACTCAAAGCCAGGGGTCTCCTGCTCTCAACATCACACTCCATCACCTCCCAGTCCCCCCTAGTTGTGGTGGTTGGATAATTATCGTTAATATTACTAAAATTCCTGCTCTGGGGCAACGTCAGAAGGGCAGCAGAGAGAAGGCGAGCAAGGTGCATGGGCAGCTCGCTCGGACACGTGTGCCTTGGAGCTGCTGTTGGCCTGTGCACCAGGGTACCCTCCGAAGCCTGAGAGCTGTCAGTACAGATTCCACCAGGGAGCGAGCAACACCCCTCACTTCCTCGGGCCTCTCTGAAACCCAGCCAAGGAGCAGGCATTGAGCTAACGCTCAGACAGCTCCCGGAGCCTCCAGCCCTGGGCACGGTGCCCTCGCCTGTGAAGATGGAAACGGCCAGGCCTGTCTGACTCAAAGACGCTTCATTGCTCCTGACACCTCGGACTTAAAACCCACCATCACTGTCATTCAGCATCTACCCCGTGGGGCATGATGTAGGGAAAGTGGGAGAGGAAATGGAAGGGACCCGCGGAGCCAGGGCGGGGTGGGGTGGGGGGTTGCAGAGGCTGGTGGAAAGAATTAAGGACCCACTTTGTGGGAATCCTTGGGGGTGCGGGGCTAAAAGCCCAGCTGTGTGGGATCAAAGGGGAGCCCCCAGCACAGCCCAGGGCCAGAGGATCCGTGCCTCACAGGCCTCGTTAGGCCTTGATCTCCCTTCTCCTCTGCCTTTGAGGGCACATTGCAGCCTCTGCCTGAGCAAAGGCCTGCCTCAGGACGCGCAGGTCGCCACTGGGGCCTGAACAGCATTCTGACAAGAGGTCCCCAGTGGGAGTGTCATAAATCTGGATTGTTCCACAAAGCACGAGGTAAAGTCACATCAAGAGAAAAAAAAAAAAGTCATTCCCTCTTCAATTCTCTTTCAATCCCTAGAGTACACCAAGGGCAATGCATCCGACTAGTTCCAGGGTGTCTGTAACACCGAACTCCGTCTTCAGCTTCCCTTCAAACAAAGAGCCCAATCTTTGGTAGGCAAGGGTGTCTAGGTAAAACAAAATCACATTGTCTGGCTTTCATTACACTTTTATGCTTAACCGCTGCTTAGTACAGGAAATATTTGTTGTCTCTCAAGTAATGATACAAAGTTCTGTTTAAATCCTTATACCTGAAGTTTGTTTTTATTTATTTATTTTTTTTAAGTGAACAGAAAAATAACCCAACTCTTCACAGATACTTGTGATATCTTGAGGAGATTTGGGGCCAACTGAAGGTAGGGAAACAGGGTCCAAGGTGACAAACCTCTGAGGACTCTGGGAAGGTTCTGGAGACAGGACAACCAGTCCAGAAGCTGCTGGTCCCTGGCAGCCACGGGAGCCCCCTGAGCAGCGGCCTTTCTTCGAGCAAACATCCGTCTCTCTCCTCTTTGTCCTTAATGACCACAGCCAGGGGGGAGCAGCTTTAACTCCCAAGGAGGCTGTTTGTATCCAGTCTGTGAGGAGAGGCCTAAATTGGCATTCCACATCATAATAAAAAAATTCCCAACAATTATTAAAAGATTCTTATCTCTTGCTCCCTACGTGGATAATGAGGTCCTTCTCTGCTGGACTGAGACAGGCTGTCTCTGCTCTCACTTAATGAAACAGGACCAAGTTTGCAAATGAGCCTGCCCCGGCTCTCCCCTTAACCTCTGCTTGTCGAGTTGTACATCAAACCTCCTGGCTGTCTTTCCTTATTAACAGCCCGTAATCTAACAGGGCCCTTGCCTTGGCACTTCCTCTTTGCATGTACAGATCTGGTTTTCCCTGGACCGAACGACGAGGGGGTTGTTGCCTTTGTCTCCGGGGCTGAGGTTTTAGGGGATCGAGGCGCTCCTGCTTTCATCTAACAAGAAGGGTTCAGAACACTGAGCGAGACAGGGACGGAGAGAGAGTGTGTGTGTTTTTGCTGAAGAATCGCTAGCATTCTTTCGCTGGGACTATTTGGTGCTGGAAGCTGTGCTTCGTAACGGTTCTGACAGGAAACCTTTATCTGCAGCTGTGGGGTTCAGGGGTTCATCTCCTTCTCCAGGCCTGGTCTACTCCTGAGGGTAGGATCAGGTCAGCTGAGTCATCAT
Source organism: Leptonychotes weddellii (assembly GCF_054177405.1). Classification (NCBI taxonomy): domain Eukaryota; kingdom Metazoa; phylum Chordata; class Mammalia; order Carnivora; family Phocidae; genus Leptonychotes; species Leptonychotes weddellii. Next base: position 17,616,908 of record NC_138378.1, on the reverse strand, counting down.
AATAGAGGTCGCTGTATTATAATTTTCCAAGTCATCCCTCCTCCGGGAGTCCCAGGGACTTTCCTGTGTTTTGACCCCCACAAAAACCTTTGAAATATGGATATCTCTGTTAAGTGGCGTGTTCGACAGCTTCTCCTTAAAGACCCATCCCCTGCTAGGGGAGCAAGGAGAAGTCGAGCATGTGCTGAAGGGGCAGTCTTAAGAATAGTTTGATCCATGTATTCTCTTGTGTGTGTAGGCTATTATTTTGATAAAATGGGAGCTGATGGGCTCTTTGCTCCCAGAAGGTGTTGACTTTCTCTTTCTGGTGGAGTATGGCCAATACTACAGCTCTTGAGGTAGATGTTCTGTGGAATACTAACAACCCTCCATTTCCGGAGGGCTTCACTCAGACTCTGGGATTCTATTCCAACAGTCTATTGCTACCTAGCAAAGTATCCCTAAACTCAGTGGCTTGGAATAAAACCGATCTTTTTTTTTTTTTTTTAAAGATTTTATTTATTTGACAGAGAGAGACACAGTGAGAGAGGGAACACAAGCAGGGGGAGTGGGAGAGGGAGAAGCAGGCTTCCCGCTGAGCAGGGAGCCCGATGTGGGGCTTGATCCCAGGACGCTGGGATCATGACCTGAGCCGAAGGCAGACGCTTAACAACTGAGCCACCTAGGCGTCCCAGATTTAAACCAATCTTATTATACCTCCTGATTTTGTCAGGGGTCAGAAATTCAAGCAAGGCTCGATGGGGCTATTCTGTTCCTCGTGGCACTGCCTGGCATCTCGAGGTGGTATTCAGCTAGTGATGCACTTGGTCTGAAGATCTGAGATGGCTTTGCTCCCACGTTTGGTGGAAGATTGGTACTCTTGGCAGGCTGTCCAGGCTTACCTGGGCTCCTCTCCCTCTCCATGATTTCTCAGCGACTCTCCAATGGTCTCTCCAGCAGGGGATTAGACTCCTTACATGATGGTTCGGGGATCTAGGAGCGAGCATTTCTGAAGACAGGAAGCGAAAGCTGCTGGCTTCTTGGAGTCTGGGCCTGAATCCTGGCTCTGCATCCTTTCTGCTACATCTGGTTGGTCGCAGCCACCAAGTCTGCCCAGATTCCAAGGGAAGCAACACACCTTGGGAGTAGGAGTTATGTTCCCAGTCCAATGGTTACAGAAGAAGGTACCAGCAACACACACAGAAACCCTGGAAGAGATGCTGGATGCCTCCTGATAGACTTGACTGAAAGAGTAGCTGGAATGGGACTAGCTTCCCAGTCCCTATATGAAGTCAAGCCTAGGAAGTGGCAATCACAGGAGTATGACTTCCAATATCCAAAGATGTTAAGGGAATCCAAGTTCTCCAAGAAGACGGAGGTCCTGAGACCTGGGTTTCCCCTTTGCTGCCCACCAAAGTAATGCAGGGCAAAGACCTCAAGTCAATTCCAGTCTCTGTTGCCAGTTTCCCCCATAGATAACCCCTTGAAGCTTGGGAAATCAAGTAATCCGTAGTTGAGGATGGCACTCGCATCCAACAACTTATTTGTCTCTTCTGCAGGTGTAAACATGACGATACTCTCACCGCTTACTATTGGGGTCTTGGGGGATCCAGAAGCAGTAGCTCCTTCCTTCCTACCAAAGCAGGAATATTAAGTCACCTCTTCCTGCCTGTGCCCCTGCCCCTATTATTGCCATCCGTTCCACCAGTCTTAAGCACTCCAGAGTGACAAGCTTGAGACGTGATCTACACCAATTCTCCTGCCACTTTTTTCCCCAGCTCAGCACCTGAAGTCCCCATTCCACCTGATGATCCTTGGAGTGACACGAGAGAGGAGGTTATTTTCAGTGATACCCAGACCTAGCTGTGCATATGAATAACCTGGGAAAGTTAAGAAAAAAAATGTAGATCCATGGGATTCCCTTAAAGAGATCCTGATTCAGGAGGTCTGAGCTGGGACTCAGGAATCTCCAGGTCCCCAAGTCTTCCCTGGTGATTTTGATGTGATCCAGTGCTCACCTAGATGCATTTTATTAACTTCCAGCTATGCTGGGTCCTCATTTCAAAGGGACGGGGCCAATTAGCTCTCTCAGTTGGTGAGACCAGCTTGGTTATTGAGGAGACAAAGACCCGGGGTGTGTTTTCTATAGCGAGAGCCTGACCCATGAGCTTAGCCAGCTGCCTTGCAAATGCCATTGGTCACCAGAGCAACCCAGCCAGAAAGGACTAATGGTTCAGAGCAAATGCATCCTCACTATGGGTGTGGGAGGGGGAGGAAAGACAACTCTGTCCTAAGAACTGACTCTGTCACTTCTGAACAGCATCATCTTTTACTCTGAACCTATGTGATGGAACTAGACACCTCCCTGATTCTTAAGACTGTCCGTCATCCCAACAAAGAGTCCCACCCCTACCCCTTTCCTCCAAGGACATTTTTGTTCAAAGCAAGATGAGATAATATATTTCTGTGACATAGTGGTTAAGATACAGCCTCTGGATCTAAAGGCCTTCTTCCATGGATTCATGGCTTTAGTGTTTGTGAGTGGTCTGTGGACAAGCAAGTGAATGAACCTCTGTGCCTCAGTTTCTTCGTTCTGCAAAATTCTGGTAAAATTGGTGCCTATCTTGTTCTCAGGATAAAATACCAGATAGTACATAGAACAGATTTGACTTAGCACAGTGCATGCTCTGTAGTAAACACTCAAGAAATATTCTCTGTTGTTATTGCTATTATTATTTTTATGAATGATAAATCCCTCTCTCATCACTTCTACTTTCATGATCTACATGGCCCCCAGCTTGTCCCCCCTTGCCAGTAATTTCCCTTCCTGTGATCACTCCCCAGCTTTGGTCCAGAGGGAGCCTTCTAAGAGATCAATCTTAATAACTCATTCTGCTTAAAGAACTTACTGGTTTCCATCTCCCATGACACTAAGTTCAAATCATTTACTTGGTACACAAAGTCCTTCATGCCTTGTCCCAGATCTCTTCTCCAGGCCCTCCACCCTTGCTTTCCTCTGTATAGTAGGCACCAACCAGAATTCCAGGTCTATAGAGATGCCTTTCTGTGGTTCTCTCTGCAGTATTTTTTCTGCTGGCCAAGACATCCATCACCTTCTTTTCTCCATGATGAGCCTCAAGTCATCTTTAAAGATCCATCCTTAAAGACCCAATGTCCCAGGTCTCCCTTTGATGCCTTTAGGTTGGAACCAGTCTCCTCTGTGTTCCCATATTTCTCCTTATTTCTATCAGAGTTGGGACTTAACTCAAAAGACTTAAGGACTTATCTCAAAGCTACATTGCAAGTGCCTGAGGTTCAAGCTCATGGGATGAAGAGCTCAGGCTCTGAGGGCACACAGTCCTGGGTTTAACTCAAGTCCTAACTCACGTGTGCCTCCATTTTCTTCTCTATAAAATAGGCATAAAAGTACTCCTTTCCACAGTTATTGTAAGAATTAAATGAAATCATGCAATAATATGTAGCAGAGCATACTAGTACTAAATAAACACTGGCTGTTTTTTGGTTTTGTTTTTGTTTTTTTGTCTGTAGGTAGGTCTTTCCTGTGAGGTTTTCCAGGCAGAGCCCTTGTCTTTTATAGCTCTGCATCACGAGCTGCTAAGGCAAGGCCTAACCCTTAACAACTGCTCAATGAATATTGAAAAGTCAATGGGTTCATTCTAATCCTGAGTTAAGCATCAACGTATCACCTGCTTATGCTATTATCTGAAATGTGGTAGGAGTCCTAGCCTCAAATACTGGGGTCCTAACTCCTTCTCTATTCCTTGCTCTCATTCCTTATTCCTTCTTTTCCTCTCCCCCTCTCTCCCTTCCTCTCTTCTTTTTCTTCCTTCCATCCTGTAGTCTTTCCTTTTCTTCTTATCTATTGGAATCATAATTGATTGATTTGCAAGGAAAAAATAGACTTGTATTAACAAGAAATACTTTGATCTTAGTGACAAGCCATCATATGACATCATTTGAAGGTGTTTGGGAGTTCAGGTCATAATTAAAAATTGCTTGACTTACTTGGCGAGGAATGAAAACAGCCTGACTGTTGAATAGTCACGTAAGTACACTTGGAACTGGATTCTCCAGCCCTATTTCAAGGCCTGAGAAGATGGTAATCCCAGCTGACTGCATCTCTGAGACCTTAGGGGAGCCAGAATCACCCAGCTAACTTGCTTCCGGACTTCCAAACCTCAGAAACTGTGTGTGATAATAAATCTTTGTTGCTAAGTTTAAACTAAGCTTGGAGTAGTTTGTTACACAGCAATAGATAACAAATACAGTCCACATCAACAATGTATTCTCTACTCTCAGACAAGAAGGAAATAGGTGGAATTTATAAGTTATTTAAGAAACATGTATTTAGCATGAAAAGGGAGGTGAGAAAGAATCAAGTGAGTGGCAGGTTATTTTTAAAAACAAGACGTATTGCTAATATATTTATATTATAGATGTTAGTAGTACAAATTCACATAGTATAAATATTATAAAGTAAAATTTAGACTCTCTCCATTCCCCAGTCCTATGCCCCCAAATCAATAATATTATTTCTCCCAGAATGTATTCATTCATATATAAGTAGACATACAATGTATCATTCACTGATCAATAGATTTCAAAGTGTGGTCCCAAGCCCAGCAACAGTAGCAGTGGTATTACCTGGGAACTTGTTAGAAATACAAAACTTCAGGTTTTGACCCAGACCTATTGAATCAGATATTCCAAAATGCATCCAGCAATCTGTGTTTTAGCAAAATCTTTAGGTGACTCTGATGCGAAGTAAAGTTTGACTCTATATACCATTCTGCAGCTCACTTCTTTCACTTAGTAGACCTTGGACAGCTTTTCATGTATATATATTTAAATGATGCATTATTTAAACTGCCACCCAGGACTTTGTCTTTGTATACATCACACTTCATTGAACAAATCCACATCCATGTCTGTACCTACTTTTCTTCAGTATCATAAGCAGAGTTAAAATAAAAAGACTTGTATTATGTTTATGTGTTATAGATGGATACATAGATAGATAGATAGATAGATAGATAGATAGATAGATAGATGATTATAAACTTTATAAAAATTCTCTAGGAGAAATTCCCAGAAGTGGTACAGTTAGGTCAAAGAGGAAGTGTATTTTGAATTTGGACAAATTTGAAAAGTTCTCTACAAAACTATTGCATCGGTGTTTAGAAGGTCTACTCCTTGAAATCTGCTTCCATACTTGGGCATTATTATTAATGTTTAAATGTCATTTTGATGGGTTAAAATCATTACTCCTTTTATACTGCATTTCTTTATTTATGAGTAATATTAAGCGCTTTTCATAGTTTTATTGACTTTCTTCCCCCTACGAACTGCCTTCAGATCATTTCTTTCCAAAATTAAGATTTCAGTAAAAAGCTTATTCTGACTGATTTGGGGGTCGTTACAAAGTTTGAAGGAAAACTGCATTATTAGCATCCTGCCGATTGCCCTGAATGTTTTAATACGATTCGCAAGAAGTGATTGATCATAATCAAAAAATTAGTCACCAATCAGCCCTAGTAATTAAGTCATAATTATATTTGCATATAGGTGATAATTTATGCAATCTTTAGAGAAGGAAATTTAGATGGGAGTTACTGACTGTGGAAGATATACCAAAGGTGTTAGTTATGGGAGCAGTGATTTCTACTACAGTGTGGCTGGATCCCTATGGTTAGTTCACTGGACTAAAGGGGCAGGCTGGAGAGTGATGTCCACGAACTGGCTGGCATATTTCTACCCCACTAGCTGCATCCTGGTACACCATTTTACCAATGGGGTATTTTAATTTCAAGGACTATGATGATAAAAATATGGATGGTACAGGGCAAATCCAGCTTCCATGCTCAAATAGAGCTCACAGTGTACCCACACAGAACGGGTCTGAAAGACAGGCATTATGAGCTGATTTAAGTCCAATTCAGTCAACATTTTTGGTAAAGGGCACTATAGTAAATATTTTTGGCTCGGTGGGCCATATGGGCTGTGTTGTAACTACTCACCTCCGACATCATTTTAAAAGCAGCCCTAGATAACATGCAAACGAATGTGCATTGCTGTGTTGCAATCAATCTTTACCTACACAAACAGTGCACCAGATTTGACCCATGGGCCATCATGTGCTCACCCCTGGCTTAGACATTCTTAGTGGACCAAGAGTTCAGGTTCCTACCTGTGCTGAAATATCACTTCTTCCTAGTTCCCCTCCTTCTCTTCCTCCTTCTCCTCTTTCTTCTTTTTAATAGCTGTGTGACATAAAGACAGTTTCTTAACATCTCTGCACCTCAGTCTCCAAATCTATAAAATGGTGGCAATAACAGAACCTTATAAAAGGGTTATTGGGAAGAGTAAATTAAGTAAAGATTCTGGAAGATTCTTTGAGAGATTCCCATGTCTGTGATTGTGCATGCACACAAAACCTCAAGAAGGGGAAGAGCCAAACACAAGAAATAACTATAATTCTGAAATGACATATTTAGCTTCCAGATCGAGAGCATCCTTTAATGTGTGTCCATTGTAAAGCTGCAAGATCTCAGATATTGTACCAGCTGTGAGGAAGCAGTGTTCTGGGTCCTCGTGTTCTGGGTCGGCCGGGTGGGCAAGAGCTCTTCAGAGCTCCCTTCTTTTTACCTGGAGCCAGAGCATCTTTGACCCAGTTGTATTCATTAGCTGGGGTGAAACTCGGATCCATTCCTCTAGAGTGGTAGAAGTCCCACTGGTCACAGTGTTCTCCCAGACCCAGCCCACTATGCCAGAATACCTTGGGTCGCTACAGTAATCTGAATCTGCCTTGATTTTGCAGCCTCACTTTGAGTACCTTCTATCGGACAAATGACCTCGACACTTATCCACTGGGTCTAGCTGCGTGTGTTGTACTAACCTGTGATTCTGGATTTTTCCCTCTTCACCCACCCTTGCTCCTCAGATACTACGTTGAAGTCCTAACCCCCAGTGCTTCAGAATGTGACTTTATTTGGAAATACCATCATGAAAGATATAATTAGTGAAGATGAGGACATATTGGAGTAGGATAAACCCTGGATCCTTCAGAACCCTGATGTCCTTCTAAGAAGAGGGAATGTGGACACAGGAACATGCGCGGGAGAATGCCATGTGAAGGTGGAGGCAGAGATTGGGTGATGCATCTACAGGTCAAGGAATGCCAAGGATCATCAGCAATGCACTGGAAGCTGGGGGTGGGGGAGGCCTGGAACAGATTCTTCCTCGCAGCCTTCAGAAGGAAGCAAGCCTGAGGACACCTTGATTTAGGAGTTCTAGCCTCCAGAACTTCTGTTGTTTAAGCAACCAATTTTGTGGCACTTTGTTATGGCAGCTCTAACAAACTAATACACTTGCAACTATACTCTTAATGATAGTAGTAATAATAACAACAAAACTGTATTGAAGGTTAATTATGCACCAGCCATGTGCTGGGTCCTCTTATGTGCATTATTTAATTTTATCCTTCCAAATACCTCTCCGAGGCATGTGCAGTTAATATTCCTATTAGATAGATAATGAAATGGAGTGTTGGAGCCTAGAGAATTCAAGTATCATTTTCAACGTGGGAAGAGGGGTGGTAAGGATTTGCATCAGGCCATCCTAAGGCTGAATCCTGTGGCTTGATTCACCTGGCAGTTCTGGAGAAGCTCGGGGAGAGAAGGTCCAGGGGAGTCACTCCGAGGAGCATTCACTTCCCATCAGTCTCAGTAAATGAGAGGTAATAAGCGATATGGAAAGTGGGATGTTGACAGTGCAGCAGTTAAGTGGGAGAGAACGGTCCAAATGGACAGGTGGTTATTTGCAGGTGCTGCTGATTCAGATCTCGGGCTTGCTGGTCTGAGTCATCTGTTTGTCCTCCGATGTTCTGTGCTCAAAAGCCGTCGAGGTGCAGGCCCTGATTCAGCTTCCCTGAGTCTGAGCTCTTTCCCTGTAATCACTGGCCTGTTTTTCCACACGGCAGCCCTGGTTATGAATCCAATCAGTCCTTTCCTCATCAGGATCCCAGGGAAGCTGCTAGAAACACACTTCTCACCAGTCCTGGGGCTGGGGTGCATCATGCTGAGAGTCAGCAGATTGAGAGAGAACTAAGTCCGGAGGTTAATTGGAATCAGAAGTTTGGAACCTGTGAAGTTGTTCAATTAATTATGTGCAACTCCTCCCGTGTCCTCCCCTTTTCCTGCTTTCACACCTGCACGACAGCAAGGAGAGGGCTCCAGTTGCATGCAGATGCTCACCTTTCACCCGAGAACCCAGCAGGGCCTGTCTACCACTGTGGTCACCCAAGAAAACAAACATACCTGTTGTCCGTGCCCTGGAAGGTGGTGATTCTGAGATGAGAGGCTGTGACATGTCCACGATCCCTCCCTAATCTCGAGGATCCCAGGCTGTGGCAGGAAGCTGTGTCTGCAGGCAGAAAATCTGCTTTACTCCCAGCACGGCTACAAGCAAACGCTTCAAAGGCAGGCTGACTTGGGTTTTCTTCCTGGCTCCACGGTCCCTCGATGTGTGCCCTTGAGAATGTTTTGTATCCTCCGGCCTCACATACCTAATCCACAAAATGGGTACAGACCTTATGGTTGTTGTGCAAATCAGACCAAGTTTTGCATCCGAAGCATGGAGCACAGCACTTGGAGGCACAGCAATTGCTGAATTAAGGCTAGCTCTTCGTGGATGCTCTGCTGTTGAAAACCAAGGCTTCTCCTCTCTTCTTCTAGCTCCTGTTTGTTGAGACAAACTGGCAGGTGATCCCTTATGTTAACGCCCCTGACTCCTAAGACAGCCTCCCAGGTCTTGTCAGACTTCAGTGTGAATTGCTGGCTTAGACTTCATTCTTTGCAGAAAGACAGGTCCCGTGGGAGCCACATCTCAGCCTCCAGAATTCACTGGGGGGCCCTTTCCTGTTCATTTACTAGGTGGGGATCCCTGTGGCCTGAGGGAGCTAATATGTTTCACAGCATGTTTTGTAGATTGCATCTGGCCAGATGTTCCTTTGTGTGGGCTCCCTAAGCAATGTGGGAGGGAAGGAACACCCTCGTATACATGGAATTCCAGCCAAGAGGCCTGGTTGCATCGCCTTTGCTCTAGACCAACCACCCCCACGGCTCTCAGGGAGCAAGACTGTATCCCAGACTGAAGGCTCAGATTGTATTCCTGAGACCACTTTTGATATCTTCCATTAGGTACAGGCCCATGACTGCTTCTCTTGATGACACAGGCTTCTTTCAAGACAGGAACCCAATTATAGATCCATTACAAACACTGGAATGAGTATTCCCCAAAGTGGTCGTGGAAGGGATAATATGTAATGGCCAGGGGACCATATGTCCTTGTTTGCTAGAGACAGTACCAGTCAGCATCCCATCCAGTCCTGTCCAGTCCCATCCAGCATCCCTCCCTCCCACCAGTTTGAATCTGAAAGCATACGCACATCCTAGCTATCACTCAGAGTTAAGGTATTTTCACCCAGGGATGCAGTAGACACATGGTCTTCATGGCAAGCCTATGGGAGGCATCCTTATCCTGAATCAGAGTGGGGAAGGAAGCTACAGAAAAGTATCATTAAGATGTCAGTTACTTCAGCATACAGGGCCAATAGATATCCAGAAAACAGAGAGAGAAGAACGTGGGTGGGACAGGCTTAGAAGAGATATTAGATCCCCTAGCCTCTCCCTTGATGGAAGAACTTAGATTGTTAAGATCCATCTCACCTGTGTCAAGCATGGTGGAAGATCACGGTGAGGTCTCCCCCACCCGCAGCCTCTCCTTGCAGGGAACAATGTCCCATTCAAAGCAGGTGGTTTGCGTTTCATGGTTTCCCAGGCCCCACAAGCCTAGAGAGGGTGATCTTACACTGGGGTTGGAAGTACAGGGACAAGGCACGGCCGCATCACAGTATTGTACCAATAACAATAACACCAAGAATGGGAAAGACAAAACACCTCCTTGATATGGACACTCTGTCCATGATGGTTTGTGCAACGTGATTCACAAACATTGTCCTACGTCATTGTCACACAGCCAACTGAACTTGGGCCTATTATTCCAGATAAACAAATGACTCAGAGGGAGAATGACTTGTCCAGTGTCACACAGTCGGGAAGTGGAGGAGCCAGTTCTCAAATCCGGGTGTACCAAAACCTCAGTGCCTAACCATCACCTTACTCTGTCTTTTGGGAGTGATCAGTCTCCCAATTTCCTCCTTTTCCAGGGAACAGCTTTCCCAAGGCCAGCTAGACCAAGCAGCTCCGAGCTGCTGTAGCACGAATTAAACTCTTCCCGGGTTGGCTGGAACTGTGCTTTCCCCTCTAAAGCTCCATTACGCCTGCCTGTGTGTTTGGCTGCCATTTTGCTCAAAAGATAAGAAGCATGGGAAAGAACCTCCCTGCAAAAAAAGTCTTACTAATTTTATCGTAAAGTCAAATGAACATCAACGTGTTCCTGGTATGAGTTGTGTTACCGGTGGTGAAATAGTAAAAATGGTGATTGTGGTAATCATTTAAATAAAAGAAGAATGGCAGTTAATATAATTTCAATAAAACACCAACACCTAGTGTTTATGGAGCACTTACTGTAGACCAGTTCCTGCTCTGATCCTTTTACATCTAACAACTCATCAGCTCTCAAGTCCTGGACTAAGATGGGGTGAGGAGGGCTCCCAGGGGCGAAATGCAAGGAGGTGCTGTCAGGGTTTGAAAGGCGAGTGACCCCTTAAACAGGGCACCCTAGGTGTCCTGCATGCTTCACCTGAGCCCTGCCTGCACCACATGAGTGTGGCGGGGGTAGAATGCTCATAACCATATGAACCTTTTATAAGCAAATAAACTGGAACTTAAAGGGTGGGAGTAAGTTTTGTGGGGGTCATACAGATAGCAGGCGACAGAATTAGAATTTGAACCCAGACCTGTGTCAGCTAATGCTCTTTTACTGAGCCATACTTCCTCCAGGTTCCATCACCCTCTTAACAGGGAGCTTGTGATAGAACGGTTCGGGGACCTAATAGTGGAGTGTTTGCTCAAAAGCTCAGTCTTGCAGAGAAGAGTCAAGAAACGTTAAAAGCAGGAATAAAGGAAGGAAGAGAGGGGGAAGAAGGGCAGGAGAGAGAGAGAGTATGAAACTGAGAGGAAGAATAGGAGGGGAGGAGAGGAAGGTGGGGGAGGAAGGGAGGGAGGCAGGGAGGCCGGTAGGGAGGGGGGCAGTTAGTTCAAGGCTTGTTCAAAAACCAATGTGAGGAGCTACATTGTCCCAGTCCGTGTATTAGGCAGAACGTTTCTTGTTCACAGGACAGAAATCCAGTTCACATTAGCTCAGGCAAAAGGTAGAATGTATGTTTAAAATGTAGGACTGCATCATGTAATAAGAGACGAACTAAAAACCAAACTACAGGTAAGGCGCGGACACAGCGGACTTGAAGAATACTTGAAAATAGGGACCTGAACTCTTTCTCGTCATCATCACCAGCAGCAGCGGCATCTTTTCTAGAAGGCTCATGAGTTTGGTGTTCAGGGAGAAACTCAGACAACCTCAGCTGAGATCTCATGCTGGAATTCTCATGGTAGATATGCAGATGGGGCCTCATTACCTGTGTAGTGACAATCATATTACCAGAGAGAATATGATAAGGGCACACATTTTTGTGCTGTACTATTTCTAGGAATGGAGAATTAACATCTGGTGATAAATCAGTGAAAAAAAAAAGCATCATGGAAAATATGACATGATAGGATGGGTTGGATTTTGACAAGTGAAAAGTGCAAAACCAGGACTTTGGGAGGCGAAGGGAGAGTATTTTTTTTATTAACATATAATGTATTATTTTTTTCAGGGGTACAGGTCTGTGATTCATCGCAGTCTTGCACAATTCACAGTGCTCACAATAGCACATACCCTCCCCAATGTCCATCACCCAGCCACCCCATCCCTCCCACCCCCCTCCCCTCCAGCAACCCTCAGTTTGTTTTGTAAGATTAAGAGTCTCTTACGGTTTGTCTCCCTCTCTGGTTTTGTCTTGTTTCACTTTTCCCTCCCTTCCCCTATGATGCTCTGCCTTGTTTCTCAAATTCCTCATATCAGTGAGATCATGTGATGCTTGTTTTTCTCTGAATGACTTATTTCACTTAGCATAATACCCTCTAGTTTCATCCACGTTGTTGCACATGGCAAGATTTCATTTTTTTTGATGGCTGCATAATATTCCATTGTATACATATACCACATCTTCTTTATCCATTCATCTGTTGATGGACATCTAGGCTCTTTCCATAGTTTGGCTATTGTGGACATTGTGCTATAAACATTGGGATGCATGCGCCCCTTTGGATCCCTACATTTGTATCTTTGGGGTAAATACCCAGTAGTGCAATTGCTGGGTTGTAGGGTAGCTCTATTTTCAACTTTTTGAGGAACCTCCATACTGTTTTCCAGAGTGGCTGCACCAGCTTGCATTCCCACCAACGGTGTAGGAAGGTTCCCAGGAAGGGAGACTGTTGACAAATACCTGTAACAGGAGATTTCAGAGCATGACCAGCCATGGTGTTTGGCTGGATTGTAGATGATAAATCATAGTATCATGGGGGTGGGGCAGAAAGGGGGAAGTTATAGTAGTGTGGTAGAGAACTCTGAATACAGAGATGAGGAATTGTATGTACCCAATGTTATCTATTTGTTGATTCACTTATTCACTTACCTATTCACCAATAAATAATAATAGGACACTTCTGTACATCTACTAAGTCTCTAGGTGCAAAGATAATCATAAAACCTAAATGGCTTCCAGTTTAGATAAATTTCTCATGTGAATGGGAGCAGTGAGTAATTGAGGACAAGGTGGCAGCCCCTATCTTGTCTCTGGCTTTGATGAGAAGACTGTTATGTGAAGGAATCTAGGAAGCTCTAAAGCTTTTTGATCAGGGGAATGACATGTTAAGGATTTCCATTTAGCAAGCTGGTTGTGGTGGTTCTAGCAAGGGGAGACTGGAATTGGAAGATTTGGAGCAGAACAACTCTGTGGAAGTGTGTGTGTGTGTGTGTGTGTTTGGCGTTGAGGGGATAAAGAGTTTGCATAAAAGGAAGTAATATTTATGTAGTTATAAAGCATGGATTTGGGAGTGGGATGAGGAAATAGAAGGACATGTTAGGGGACCTGACAGTCTCCTGGGTATGTTGGCTATTAAGGTATGTTGAGGATTCTGATGGCTAAATGGATAGTGGTACCACCGACTTAAAGAGGAAGATCAAAATTAGGAGCAAGTGTGAGCAGGGCAAGAGGGAGTAGTTTAGGACATGTGGAATCTGTGGTACTGTATATTTACTAGGGGCAGCTGGAAATCAGTTCAGTTAGGAGGCTGAGGATGGAGATACAAATTTGGGGTCTTCAGTTTAGAACAGCCCTTCTCAACCCAGGCTCCAAAAGAATTAAACTCATCTGTCCTAAGGTATTCATTGTATATAATAAATTGACTTTCCTCCTGTGCATGGAAAATGATATTAGTTATGTACCATCTTTGAGAGAATTGAGAAGAGTCATTCAGGTCATCAAATGATCCCATTTGAGAAAGGCTATGTTAGAGGTAATGGCTGCTGGAATTAGGGGTTAGTGAGGGCATTAGGAAACATGATAGAACTCATGCAAAAGAGAACATAAGTAAAATGATTAGGTAGATCTAATATTTAGGAAGCAAGAGGGAAAATAAACTACTCTATCAATAAGGAAAGGAGCAGCCAAAGAAGTAAGAGAAGAAATAGTCTCCATACTGCTGTTCATGCTGCATTCACTGTCCAGAAACCCCTCCATCCATGTCTTTTCCTGTTGACCCCTATGTGTGTTTCAAATGTCAGAACACGGGCCATAGGTTCTAGGAAACCTCACCTTTAAATCTCATCTGGGGAACTACCACAACTTTATCACCCAAGTACGTCAAAATGCCCCCCCAGAACACCCAAAGCACCTTACGCAAATCTTTATTGTCACTTTTACTATGTTATTTTGAAATGTGCAATGTGTATAATCACATTTCTTACTAGATCTTGGAGCCCAAGCCATATTACATTTATTTTTATAGTTCCATTTGTGGACAGAGAGCTGTGCCACTCAGGTCACCCTTCCCAGAAGGACTTATCTCAGCTGTCAACTCCTACAAGGTTTGTTCAGCTGCAGAGATCCACCTTGCTCAAGGGTATACCCTTCACATGGCAGCCCATAACCAATGACTGGAACAACTCCGATAAGCCATACACATTCCAGAACTTCCCATATGGTAGCCTAAGTCTTTGTCAGGCCTCTAACACAAGTTGACTTCTTCATCTGCCTAATCTTACTTCTTGCCTCTAAAAGTGTTAATCCCTAATAAAACACTGTATGTCAAACTCTGTCATAGTATTTGCTTGTGAAGGGCTCAGCCAGAGACTGCCCAGTATTTAGAACAAAATCTGACACATCAAAGGAGAGTGATGACTTTTTGCGCAAAGAAAGAAGTTGAACACCACCAAAGTTACATATTTTATTCATCCATGCAATGAAAGTTAAGTATCTAATCTGTGTCAGGCTCTGTTCCAGGGACTAGATTTTGAAATATATAGAATTGGTCTTCACTGCTTTGAGAGCAGTGAATCAGGGCAGGGGGCAGCTAATTCAAGACTGTAAAATGTTAGGGAGAATGAGATCTGAGGTGGGTCAATGCTGTGTTAAATGTAACACCCAATTCAGAGGTTAGTAACTTCTATTTTTTCTTCAAAAATGATAGCAGGGAAAAAAATAGGAAGAGATGAGGCATGACTGAGACTGATGGTTTATCGAATATCTGGGGTCTCCTCTACCACTTGGCACTCTACTTGACTACATAGCCCAACCTTCTTGTGTAAGTGGGACAAAATAATTATTTCTGAACAATCTAATATGAGCAGAAGTGATGTGCATCACTTACAATCTTGGACCATAAAACTGTCCACTGGAGATCCTCCATATCCTCTTTCCCCCTAACTGCAGCAAATGAAGAGCAACACAAGGACTTAGGGCAGAACTGCAAGATAAAATGACTCTGGATCCTTGAATGACTGCATGGCACAGAGACCCTTGACATTGGCCTACTTACCCTGTACCCTGATATAAGCAACAAGTAAACTATTACTGTATAAAATCACTGAGATTTTGGAGTCATTTGCAGGTTGCCTATCCTAACTAATCCATAAGGTGTAGAAGTTAAGGGAAGATATTCTTCTTAGAATGGGAAAGCCTTGACTCTATTTAGAGGCCGAGGGTGTTGTGCCATGAAAGATAAATTGAGAAAGCAAATGAGAGAGTGGATAATTGTTAAATCAAGTTCCCTGTGGCACAGAAGGAAGTGGCCCAGAACAGGATCCTCTGTTCTCCTGTATTTTGTTGTCAAGTATGAGAAGAATATTGGTCATTTTTGTTGTAGTTATTCTACTACTAATTATTTACTAGAGAGAAATGTTAAGAAAGGAACAGGATAACGAACACAGGCAAGTAACAAAGGTTCTAGAATCTTTTCATGTTGTTACACACATGGTATGTTACAGGGAAAAAAATAGCAAAGGAAACAAGAGCTTAAATCCTGGCTTTGCCATATCTTGGATGTGAAATAGGAAAACAATTTATTTTGAGATTATTCATTCAGTTCAGCTGTAACATGGATAATCTGGTAAACACCTCACATGGATTATTTGTGTGTGTGAGTGTGTGTGAGCATGTGTGTTAGTGTGTATGAACGTGTGAGAAGACATAAGATGTCATATAAAGTGCATAGGAAAATGTTTGGAATGTGTTGAAAATCCTAACACTAGCTAATAATTATCAGGAACTTTTCTAAGAAAAATATAAGCATTAAATCATTTATTTCTCATAACAACTCAATGAGCTGTGTTCGCTTATTATTCCCATTTTATGGATCAAGAAATCTATTCAGAAAGCATTAACTGCCAAGGGGTACCTGGGAGGCTCAGTCAGTTAAGCAGCTGGCTCTTAATTTTTGGCTCAGGTCATGATTTCAGGGTCCTGGGATGGATCCCCACTTCGGGGTCTGTGCTCAGTGGGGAGACTGCTTGAAGATTCTTTCTCTCTTCCTCTGCCCCTCCCCCGCTTTCTCTCTCTTTCTAAAAAAATTAATCTTTTTTTTTTAAAAAAAAGGATTAGCTGCCAGTACTTGTCCTTGGATTAGAGAGATTATGGATATATATTTCCTGATACTTTCATTATTTTTCAAATTTTATGAGGGGGCATATTTTACTTTCATAATTAGAAATAAAGGAATGGTATTTTAAAGAGAATGGAAATATTAGGTTTTTATTCTTTTTGAGGAAACCAGAAGTGTGCTTCTTCAATGCAAGATGAAACCCCAAGCCTACTGATCCTGAAGCTTCAGGGTATCTTTATGGTGCATAGTGTATGGAGGAATCCACAAAGTGAGAGCGGGGACTGCCTTAGCTCTGTGAACCTCCAGTTTCACTGGTATTCACACCCTCCTGGGCTTCTCCTCATACAATGTGGCATGGGTGCTTTTTTTCACTGGAGAGCTGAGTGTTCTTGAAACATGCCATTTAACTCTCCCAGTGATCCTGCTGAGATCCCATATAGAATACATCTCAGAATCGTCCTGCGAGGGGCAAGGAAAGTGGGATGTTTATTGACCAATTTATACCCCTGATTGTCTGGGGGTCACTGTTGGTTCTTATAACACCTTGGCCGTCCTGGCTGTCCAGTGCAGTGGGCCAAAGTCTTCCTGTGGCCAGAGGACACTCTGAGGCAGACAGAGACACAGTGCTCTTTAGTATTGATGGTGACCTCTGAGATAAGCAGAGGTGACAGGGCCAGGCACCAACAGAATCTGCTACTGATGTTAAAAAGATAAATAAACGATCCGTTTAAGGATTTAGCACATGGTAAGTGCTCAATAAATGCTAATTGTCATAATTAAAATTACAGCATTAGCATTATCATAACTACCACAGAATTCATATTAAAATCCAAGTCTTGTGAGTCCACGCCTCAGAATGTTTTAATTAACAAGAGAATCTTCAGGTTTCTTTTTGGTTGTTCTCCTGCTCCCTCCCAACCACGATGGCTGCTTTGGGCTAACCCTTAACTCCTCATTCTCTGGGTAGGAATAATTAAATGGGAGCCATTTTTACAGACTAAATCCTCCATCCCTGAAATTCTGTGCTTTGCTTCAGGAAAACCCCCCAAAAAACATTAGCCTCTCTTGTTGTTTTATTTCTTCAAGCTATGTCATTTATGGCTCTGGGGTCAGGAGATAGACATCTTGTTTGTATGAAGGCTCCCGAGGGGTGAACTACAGTCAAACTATGTTACCCTGGAAGACTTTAAGCCAGTTTAGCTGCTCAATGGAGAACACATCCCAGGATGCAGGCGGGTTTCCAAGACGACTGGGGTTTGATGGGTCATTGAAGGCTGGCCAAAGCAGCTGCATATTAGTGCTCTGGAAGCCTCAAACTATTCTGCAAGAGCTTTGGGTTCAGAAAATCCAAAACATATTTGCTACAAACATTTTTCTCCTCCATTTTTAATCACATATATATTGCAAGGGAAATGTATCCCATCTGTTTTTTTGTTTTTTTTTTACTCATTTATACTTATATCATCCAAATAAAATTTTGAAGTTTATTTGATGTTTCACATTTTAAAAAAATACTATAATGGAAGAACATATTTGGTAAAAGGCAGTGCTTCTGCTCCTTCTGCTGCCAATGACTGTGGTCACTGAAGTGGCCTCCAAGTCCACACATAGTGAATTGGCCATGTCCTGGATTCCTTTGAGAGACAGTTCCAGCTCTCTCAGTGGCAGATACAATGGGCAACAAAGGGCTCATCTAATTCTATTAATCACAGAAACTTGGCAAAAAGAAGAGCGATGGTCAAAAGAGGTTAAAGGACCTCGGATATCAACGAGTCCAACCTCACTGTTATTTTACAGCTGAGGAAACTGAGCCCCAGAGGGAAGAAATTCTTTGCCTAATGACACATGGTTAATTAAAGGCAGATTTGGGGTCATAAACTCTGGTCTCCTGAGCCAAGGAGCAGTGTAGCAGTGTTCTTTCTACTCTCTGTTGTAAAGCATCAAAGCACAAATGCAAAATCAGACTGCAAAAGCAAAGGCATAAGTGTGTGAAGAGTCACAGACCGTTATGAATTTGGGGGCAAAAAGGATCACAGTGATTTTAAAAACAGCCCCCCCCCCCCAAGGAGCACAGGCTCTGGGGCTAGCCAGGTCCGTTTCATGGTATAGTTTAACAACTTTCTTGATGATAATTAACAACCTTGGGAATCTCCCCCAAGAGCTCTGAGCCCTGTTTCCTAATCAATCTGCAAAATGGGTTAAAATTAGCACCTGTGCCTTGGATTTTCATGAAAATTACATAGAAACCTGCACATCAAAGCCCTTGGTGTGGTGGCCTCCACAGGGCAAATGTTCAAAACACAAGTTTTTCTTAGCATTACTCTTCTCATTATTACTCAAAGGTCTTACTTTCTAAGACAGGGTTTCCTAAACTGTGTTTTGTGGAACACTATTTCCCAGGAGATGTGAACTGATCTTACGAAAAATAAATAAATGTAAGGAAAACATCCCATATCATCCTATGTTTTGAAAACACTATACACTCCACCTTTCTCTCACAGATTCTGAAGGCATAAAACACAACTGGGAAACTCTCCGAGAAGGCAGGCAGAAGAAAACACTGTCCAATTTTGTTGAATGAAAATAGTACCAAAGGTGGCTGATTTTTTTTTCTTCCAAGAATGTACATAAATGAATCCTCTGTGGACCAGCTTGCCGTTGCACACCAGTTTGGGCAATGAAGGTATGGGAGAGATAAAGATAGATGCAAATCTGCAATGTAGAGCAGAGAGTGCTCCGTCGCGAAAAGGCGTGCAAAGCTGAGTGCTCAGGAACATTCCTCTTCGAAAGGAATGCTCATGGTTGGCTACATAGGGAAGGGATATTAAAGCAGCAGAGGGTCCGTTGGAGATGGAAATGAGGAAGTTCCTGGACACAGAGTCAAGAAAGTGCCAAGGAAGTTCCGGAGAAGAGCAAAAATCCACCTTCCTACCTTCAGCAGCGGGCGTGAGTGGGAAGAATTGCTGGCTGGAGATTTGGGGACCAGCTTCTCTTCTTTTTTTCCCCCAAGGGCAGGAAGCATCCTGGGTTCAGTTTCACACTTACAATGCCTAGCGCAGGGGCTGGGACGAAACAGGACTCAATAAATGTGCACTGAGTTGAGACCAGATCTAAATGGATGTGAAAAGCCATGATAAGGAATCTGGACGTTATTTGGCAGACAATGGGGAGCCGTCGAAGCTTGTTGCTCAGGGGAGTGACATGTTCAGAAGTGCACTTTAGAGAGATTGGTTTGGCAGTGTGTGGGGGATGGAGCCAAAGAGAGAGAAACTGGAGGCAAGAATCCTCCAAGAATCCACATGAAGCAACTGCACTCAGGAATGGGCAGTAAGAATGGCGACGAGAAAGCAGCTGCAGGCACTGAAATTTAATGAAACTTAATTAATTTTTTTAAGTTAAAAGAGGAAAATTGACAAGGATTCATAAGTGATTTCAAGTCGTGCAGAGAGAGAGAGAGAGAGAGAGAGCCATCTGGAGCTCTGAGGCTCGAGCCCCGGGAAACAGAATGATCGTGGTGTAGGCAGGAGAGAGGAAGGGGGAAGGTGGTATGGACTGAGCTGGGACAAAGATGGCTCCCTTCTGGCCTTGCTGGAGGTGTGAGCTGCTGATGAGGCATTGAGGCACCCACCAGAAGGCATCTGAGAGCGTGAGCGTGCAGTGGAAACCTGAAGATAAATTAGGAGAGAGACCACCTGCATGGGATCCACCTGCATGGAGCTGGGACCTGCAGCTCTGTGATGCATGAGTGTGGGCTTGGAGACTAGAGAGAGACAGAGAAAGAAAAACAAGGCCTAAGGTATGGGCACCAAGAGCACCATATCCACCAGTGTCCACGGCGGCAGCCTGACAGCCTGGTCCCTGCCCCACTCACACCTCTGTCCAGTCCCTGCGGCTACCCTGCAGGACCGGCTTAGCTCCCCCGATGGGTGGAGTCCAGACATGTCTCTACATGACCTTGCTCTTCTGTGTGGGAGGAGCCCAGACACCCACCTGCCCGCTCAACTGAACTCTTCCCCTGCCCCCATAACTGTCGTCAGAATGCCACCTCTGGAATCAGACTGCTTGGATTTGAATCTCAGCACCCAGAAAGTGAAAGGGTTTTTTAAGCTCTGTCTTTGTTTCTGTTTTTCTGCAAATTTGGAATAAATGTAGTATGTATGTGAGAGTCCATGGCTATGAAGAGTAAATGTAAAGCATTTAGAAATTTCTTGACATCTAGTAGGAGCTCAATATATCTTGGCCGTTATCATTATTATTTCTTTTATCACACCAGCCATTTGTAACCAGTACTGCTGCCTGGGCTTGTGTCTCAGTTTCCCCACCATGATTAAAAACCTGCCCTGATGTCCTGTTCCCTTTGCAGAATCTAAAGTACTTAATTTAAGTTGTGCTAAGCATCTCCTGGGTCTAGCTCTTACTCTCCCTACCTCTTCTCTCTGGAGATCACTATGCACATCATCACTGTCTGGGGACATCAGCTGCTACATCTCTCCCACCACCCACTCATTCATTTATGTATGGAATCATCCATTCAGTTAATATTTATGGAGCATTCACTTTATGCTAGGTACTCTCTCTACAGCCACCAGATAGCACTTCCTGAAACTGAGGTATCCACATATTTTTCTGGATATTATAACACTGTGACTTCCCACCCCAGCCACCAAGCCAGCAGAAAGGATTGGAACCCCACCCTCCCATGAGTCTCTTGCATGTTTTGAGGTTAAGCCATCACACTCCTCCAGCAAAGCAACTCTGCTTTGTTGTGTCTTCCCAGGCTCATGAGCACAGAGTGGGCACAGGGCAAAAACCCAGTAAATGCATGCTGATGACTTGGGAAGATACACAAAAAGGTCAGCATTGCTTTTACCCCATCATGACTCAGGCTAGAAGACATTCATTCTCCCCTATATCTGTTTGCATCTGCCCTGATACCTCATAAAACCTTCCCCCAGATAGTCATTAACGAGGTGGCAACATGGATGTCAGGGGCCCAGGGAGACATTTTGTTTGATGTTCTGGATGAAGGAAACACAGACTTGCTCTTTGTGAAAGCATGGGAGCTCACTCTGAAGCTCTGCTTGACAGTCTATCCCTGTCAACTCAGACATGAAGTCAGGGGAATACAATCGTATAGAGGAAGTGGAGCAGCCGAGTGTTGGATGGAAGATTTAGAGGCTCAAGGACAGGAGTGGAAGAGTAAAACAGATACAAGAGTCTGTGTATGGCTAACATGAAATGGTGAGTCAGATCCACATCAACAGAATGATCCCTACTCTGTGCTTGTGCCGTTTTTGTGTGTGCATCCCAGCTTCTGTGTACACATCCAGACTTCTGACTGACAGTGAAGGCTGGGAAGGGGCTGGGCACTGTTCTAGCAGTAAACTTACATCCATGTGTCATTGTAGGTGTTTTTTCTCCTCTCTGTTCTTGGGTAGCACTTAGCACCATGCCTGATACGTGGTGAATGTTAAGAAAATTTGAATGGATAGGTGGATGGATGGATGGATGATTGGATGGATGGAGGTTGGATGGATGGATGTGTGGGTGGGTGGTTGGATGGATGGTTGGATGGATGGATGGGTGGGTGGGTGGGTGGATGGATGGTTGGATGAATGAATGAATAATCAAAGAATGGGACCATTTAGCAGGGAGAAGGGACTGTCATTTTCCATTTTTTTCTCTTGTGTGTCCATGACACCAGACTTAGGCAAAGGATAGAGAAGAGACACTGGGGAACCCCATCTAGGAGTCTTGTGGACTCCCAGTTGTTGATGGGGCTGACTCCAGTCAATTCTGGGAAGGTGACCTTCTGTTGCCGAAAATGGAAAAGACCCCAGCACAGAGATATAAGGAAACCAGACCTCACTTCTCAGTTCAGGTGTGGCAAGTCTTTCTCTGACCAACCCCCCCATCCCCAGTCCCCTTACACACACACACACACACACACACACACACACACGGTAGGAAGCAGACCCTGCTTTGAAATGGGGAAGGCCACTTCATCCCACCCAACAGGGACCACCTAAATCACCAACTGTGGCCCAGCTGGGATAACTGCACAACATACCTTAGTTCTCCTGTATGTATTGAAAAACCAAGCATTTTTCTACGCTCTAAAAACCAACTGCAGTTCAGTGGAAAGATCACCGATGTTCCAGTATCATTAACAAATACCTTTTGAGCATTTATTTGCACGGGTCACTTATCTTTTAAACCTGGGCACTAGTTACTTCGTGGTTTTAGTTCTGT
The DNA here is from genome assembly GCF_054177405.1 of Leptonychotes weddellii. Taxonomy (NCBI): domain Eukaryota; kingdom Metazoa; phylum Chordata; class Mammalia; order Carnivora; family Phocidae; genus Leptonychotes; species Leptonychotes weddellii. The sequence continues at coordinate 17,594,490 of NC_138378.1, read as the reverse complement.
TACATGCACTAGGCTATAGTTTTCTCACCTATAAAAGGAGAAAAAAACCCACAAAACTCTTCTGTCCTAAGTCGTCAGGGCGAGGTGTGCAGAGAACCCAACTGACACAGCGTCTGGCGTATAGGACACCTCCCTGCCCAACATCTTGGTCATTAAGATAAGCTCGTATTGCCAGTTCTACCAAGTCTAGATCTCCCTGGGTCTGAGAACCCCTTTCCCGGGCACGGGAAGGGCTCTTGGGAAGCTGTTGCCTCTCAGGATGAGGGAGAGAGCACCCTCAGGCCGAGTTCATTCATAAAACAAACACTTTTGGCACCGCAGCAAGAGGCTGGGGGCAGCAGTAACCCAGCACTGGGGACTGGGCAGTTGGCTCGTTAGGAGCTGAAGCCCCCTGGAGGCGGGCAGGGAATGGGGCCGGAGGGGAGAGCCATGCAGAGGCCAGCTGGCTCTCCGGCACCAAAGTCAACATCGCCCCAGATGTCTGCCCCAGGGTTGGGGCCATTAGCTCCAGTTTACCTGCTGGCTTCATTTTTCAAAATTAGCCACAAAAGCCTCCCATGGAAACACGACGCCCAGCATTGCTCAGTGGGGGGAAAAGAAAACAAAGTATATCTTTTCCATGCACTTGTTTGGAGTTTCTGAATGTCTCCCAGAGCCTGGAGCCTTGGCAGGCGTGTTCCTGATTGCTCCCACATGGATGTCTACATGAGCCCCACTTTTCTTTCTGCCCCCAGATGCTCCTCAGCTTAGACCAGGCCACTGTCCCCTCCCTGTCGCCAGGCGGGCCTGGGCACCCCAATGCTGAGCCCAGCAAGGCACTGACTTTCTCATTTTCTTGCTCCTTTTCCTGGGGGATAATATTACAGTGGAAATTCCTGGGTTCGCTTTGAGGGTTGCTTAGAGACGGTGTTAGCTTTCAACCACCTGATTTAATCTCTTTGCTCACTCCCAGCTTCCCCCAGTGCTGCTCAGACGAGGCGGAGGGCGAAGGGGAGAGGTGAGGAGGTGAAGCGCTTGTCTGCGGTGACATCTTTTCATCAGGTTGTGCTAAGAGCGGGGCCAGACAGGAGAGGCTGGGGTGCTGGTGGCGGCTGTGACGGGTTGTCTGTCTGCCTCTCTGCAGCCTGTACAGACCTCAAATGGGAGAATGGGGGGAGGGAGGGCAGAGGCAAGGTACCGACGCAAGGAAAGATGAACAAAAATATAAACACTGAGACGCAAGGCTGTGCAGTTGGAGCTGTGGGGCGCAGAGTACATTTTCTGCCCTCAGAAAATAATTCCCACCTACAGATTAGTAGGAAATTATGCAACAACCTATAGGTGCTGGAAAAAATCCACCCCAAATAAAAAGGCATCGAAAACACTTCTAAGAGAAGAACCAAATGCCACCCGAGTGATGAGAGAGCATGCCCGGCGGTGACTTACTGGTTTCTACTTTTAATCTCCAGGGAGTCAAGGAAACAGGAGAGATGCCAGAAGATTGGAAACTGGAATGTTTTTATTTACACTTAATTTAGTCATTAATGAAGTGTATTGTTAACTGTCAGTCCCACCACAAGGCCCGGCACTCTTGCTTTCATCTGCTCCCTTGATCTATCCCAGTGCATAGAACAGAGTCTGATTCACAGCTGGTGCTCAGTAATAATGGTTGAGTGAGTCCATAAAAGGGGGGAATGGAGATGAGTCTGCAGGTCCCCCCACAACAATGTTCCTCAGGGCTTCAGTTGGCAGACCAGGTAACTGAGGGAGCTTGCATGGCTCGAGCCACCACCGAGAGTTTCTGAATCTCTCTCCTCACAGTATGTGCATTTTTGTGTGTGTGTGAAATATATGCTCTTTTTTTTTTTTTAAAGATTTTATTTATTTATTTGAGAGAGAGAGAATGAGAGACAGAGAGCACGAGAGGGAAGAGGGCAGAGGGAGAGGCAGACCCCCTGCTGAGCAGGGAGCCCGATGTGGGACTCGATCCCGGGACTCCAGGATCATGACCTGAGCCGAAGGCAGTCGCCCAATCAGCTGAGCCACCCAGGCGCCCGAAATATATGTTCTTATCCTCACTGAAGAAGTTCATGAAAGATCTTAGTAGCCCCCAACTCGCCATCCTCCCCATTTTAAGAGCTCCTTCCTCCTGCATCATCTTTGGCTTTGGATCCACTCCAGCCATTTTCGGTGGTGTACTAGGCTGAATAGTGGCCCCCAGAGAGATCGGGTCCTAATCCCTGGGACTGGTAACCATTACCTTGTAAGGAAAAATGGTCTTTACAGAGGTGACTAAGTTAAGGATCTTGTCTTGGGGGGACTATGCTGTATTATCCAAGTGGGTCCTAAATCTAATCACCTGTTTTGATAAGAGGGAAGGAGAGGAGATTTGATAAACACCGTGAAAGCAATGTGAAGATGGAAGCAGAGACGTGAGTTCTGAGCCAAGGAAGGCCAGAAGCCACGAGGAACTGGAAGACGCAAGTCCTTCTCTGTTCAATGAGAAGGACTGAGCCGATGGAGGCTCAGCCACCTTTACTGTACAATTTCTGATGTTGCCTTGGGCATCTACATTCAGGTGTCCAATGGAGAGAAAGGAAAATTACACTTGGAGCATTTTTACAAGTCGTGATTTATAAATGGCACATATCACTTCTACCCATATCCCACTGGACATAAGTAACTTTGTCATATTACCTAAAAAGGGCCAGGAAGTTTAGTTCTTGACCGGATAGCCACATTCCCACCACAGCACTGTCATGGTGAGGGAGCATGGATTCTTAGTGGGCAGCTAGCCAAGGCCTCAACAAAAGGGAGAAAAATAGCTACAGAAGCAAAGGGATTAAAACGACAACTAGGTAATTTAACTCAAAATATGAAACCTTCTCATTTGCCTTTATTATGCATTTGGGGGGGGGGCGCTCTGATCTAGTAGGCTTATGTGTCCACTCCCCTCTGACTTGTCCTGCTGGGAAAATGAACACAGACCCTGGAATCAGAAAGAACAATGTTCAAGGGGCGCCTGGGTGGCTCAGATGGTTAAGTGTCTGCCTTTGGCTCAGGTCATGATCCCAGGGTCCTGGGATCGAGCCCCACATCGGGCTCCTGGCTCAGCGAGGAGCTTGCTTCTCCCTCTCCCTCTGCCTCTCTCCCTGCTCATGCTTTCTCTCTCTCTCTCTCTGTATCTCTGTGTCTCAAATGAATAAATAAAATCTTAAAAAAAAAAAGAACAATGTTCAAATTCTAGCTCTTCTATTTACTTATGTGACCTTGAAAAATTACTTCATTGTTTTGACCCTTATTTTCCTTATATTTGGAAACAGGGCAGTAGGTTTCCTACCATCCATCCATGGGTATGATGGTAGGAAGAGGCACTTGTAGTCTGGTGAGCACCCCCTGGAGGATGTACTGGGGAAGAGTCTCTGGTGCACACCAAGGGATGAGATCATGATTTCTGTTAATAAGAATTAATTTGCTCTAAAGAGCTTCTAGGTACTGTGTATTTATCATTTCTCTGGCTATCTTAAGAGGATGTAGGTATTAATCAAGGTGCTGCACATCCACATTCTATTCCATGTTCAACTCATCAATGTGATTGACCAGAGGAATTCTGGTGTTGCAAAATGAAAGACTCCTGGCTTTCTATGGGAAGGTTATCCTGGAACTGAAAGTATCTAGGTGGTCTGCTATCTGTACATATATTGCGTTCTGTCTCCTTATTACCCTCCATAGGGGATGTATTCTTCCTTTTTAAAAATATTTATTTGAGAGAAAGAGAGAGAGAGAGAGCATGAGCATTGAAGGGGGGGGGAGGCAGAGGGAGAGAATACCAAGCAGACTCCACACTGAGCACAGAGCCTGGTGTGGGGCTTGATCCCATGACCTATGAGATCATGGCCTGAGCCAAAACCAAGAGTCAGAAGCTTCACCAACTGAGCCACCCAGGCGCTCTGGATGTGTTTTACCTATGAGATGCCCAGAGCAGGGGCAGAACCAGGCGTCAGCCTAAAAATTCATAAGGGACAGTCAATGAGTCAATATACACACATACACACATAACTCTAAGATTTGAAGGAACTATGATAATCTGAAATATTCTATAAAATAACGTTAAATGTGATTAAAGATTAAATGACATAATAGAATACATAATGAAAATATGGTATAAAAATAGGATATTTGCAAAAGACCAAATGATACTTCTCAAAAAAAAAATACAGAAAACAATTTTTTAAAAATGCCTTAGTGAACAAATGAAATACCAGAATAGACACAGCACAAGAGAGAATCCATAAGCTGGAAAATAGATCTAAATGCAGCAGTGAAAGGTAAAAAGTCATTAGTGCCTAAAGTCAAGTCCAAACTGAAAAGGTAACTACTGGAAAAAGCGAACTTCTAAGAAGCCTGAAAGCTTCACTGAGTAAAATATGAAGCATGATTTGGGACAAGATGTTCAGAACCAGGACTGGAAATGTGAGTGAGAGCTGGAACTTGATTTATATGTTGTTGCAATGTGATGGCATTATTTAACCCCAGGTCTGTGTGACCATGATCTTTTTCTTCTGTACTATGTGGTCTCTCATGGAATTACTTTGGCTGGTGTTGTTACTGACAGAGACTGAAATTGGAATTGCTTAAATGACATATCAGATAAAGGGCTAGTATCCAAAATCTATAAACAACTCATCAAACTCAACACCCAAAGAACAAAGAATCCAATCAAGAAATGGGCAGAAGACATGAACAGACATTTTTCCAAAGAAGACATCCAAATGGCCAACA
>NC_138378.1:17569082-17589229 GCF_054177405.1 Leptonychotes weddellii | reverse complement strand
AAAAAAAAATTGGAATTGCTTATTCACTTAATTTTTCCTTAAACGTAGATCTGTAAATTGTTTTTAAAACAAAACAATGTGAATAATAAGATTATATTTTACCTGCTTCTCTGACAGGTGTTTAGCCACGTCAGGCTTAGGATGAAATATTTAAGATTGAGTAGCAACCCAGTGAAATCATAATTATAGCTATAATTACAGTGGAAGCTGCATAAATCTCTCCCTCTTACTCCTGCAGCTGGAAAGGCCTCTCAGGGGGTTCTAGGTGGGTGGAGAAAGGGGACCAAATAAGTTTATCTCTAGGAGCATGTTTCAGAAAAGGAGGCAAGATACAGCCCTACTAATCTCCTGGTGGGCATTTCCTTGCATATAAAAAGACCAGTATGTAAAGGAAAAATTTCTTGGCCACCACGGCTTCAACCAGACCCTTCCTGCTGAAAAACCTCAGAAGCCCCTTGTCCCCACCTCCCACTATCAGGGCTACTATTCCCAGCCCTCACTCCGCTCTATTTGCCTTCATGCCTCAGAAGGCAGGGAAATCATAGCCAAAGCTTGAGCTGACAAATGGTAATAAAACCAAAGAACTCCCAGGCAGGATTTTGAGCTTGACCTCAGAGCTGCTGGTGAAGCTGGAGATATATTTTTAATGTAAATATTCCTGGTAACATGAGCTTGGGACTCATGCCAGCAAAGCTTCTGAGGGGCCTTTTCTCACTCTGTGTTCTGTGAACAAGTTTCTCCTTCTTAGAGCCTTTTCCTCTGTTTAGGAGCAAACTTTGTTTTATGATCACCAAAGCAGTTAGCAACCTGATGACTTTTCCAAAACTAAGGCTGAGAGACCATAAAACAGGTTTCAGAGTTTGAGCTGAGGTCCTTAGGAAATAGCTTCTGGTCTAGATTTTACAAATGTTTGTGAACATTTGGTTCTAGACTGTCGCCACGCATTAGAAAAGGCGCATTTGCTTATGCGTGACTTGAGGTGGCTAAATCATATGGCGTGTAAGAAAGAGCATTAGAGATACATTCATAAGGATCCAGAATCTTTGGAGAATTAAATAAATATGCTAAACTTAAGAGTAATGTAGTTGTTATGATGAGAAATATATTTGAGCTTCCTGGTGGTCGGGGTTAAAAGAAAAGCCTGTCAAAAAGGAGGACACAGATTGATTCCTAGGGAGAAATAATAGGTTCCATTTCATTCTCTGTATTTGCTATATTTTATAAGAAACATGTTACACGACAACTTCTAATGGGGGTATTGATGGGCAAAATGGAAAATACTCTTACAGCAACATTGAAACCAAGACAAAAGTGGTTTTTAAATTGTTATTTGATAAAACATCTTCGATAAATATCAAAGGTAAAATCTTGAAGCAAGATTTGGTGAAGAATGTCTTCCAAGGGACTGAGCTCACATGGACTAAGTATACAAATCTCCCAGTGATGCATCTTATAAAATAGAGAATTTAGTTTATTTGGAGTGATGAATGAATGGGCTGACTATTGGTTTTTATTTCTTCAATGTTTTTTTTTCCTCTTAGATACCCAAAATGCTGAGCAGACATGATGAACCCAAACTCTTGACTTACAAAAGACCTCATTGCCCTTCTATTTTACCTTCTCCTTTTCTTTCACCACACCTCTTCATCTTATCTAAGATTTACTGATCTATTCAATACACCAATAACAAAGCTTTGTGTTTTTCATCTATCATCTTGATCAATCTTTGAAATGATCTTTTGAAAGAAGCATCACCATATCCCATTTATTGGATGCAAAAATTGAGGCATAGAGACATTAAGTAACTTGTCAAAGGTCCCAGAGCTAACAAATGTCAGCCCTGGGATTTTTACTTTGACCTATTTCACATTGATCTATCACCTCCATAATACTCTGCAATAAGCCACCCCCAAACTTAATGGCTCAAAACAATAACCATTTATTGTTAATGAGGTTCAAGTAGGCTATACTTTTCTGGTCTCACTCATGTCTCTGAAGACAACTGGGAGCTAGATAGGTGACTGCTAATCTTGGCTGGTATTTCTCTCTCTCTCTCTCTCTTTTTTCCCCCCCGGTGGGGGAGTCAGCTAACTGTCAAGTCATCTAAGATGACCTTGACTTTTCTCCATTTATCTCTCACATTCCTCTAGGAGCTTAGAATAGCACATTCTTATGGCAAGGAAGAAGTGTGAAAATAAAGAAACCCACTTAGGCAAGAGGAAGGAGAAAGGAGAAACATGAATGTGCTTTTCAAGATGCTGCTTGTGTCAGGTTTGCAAACAACTCCATAACCAAGGAAGTCACATGGTTGAACCCAGAGTTGACAAGGGAAGGAACTACAAAGTAAAGGACAAAGAATGGGCATACAGTTAGGCCGTAATGCAGTAAGTCCACTTTCGAAAGATTCTAAAGTCCCAGCTTTTAACCATTATGTCTATTGTTCATCAAAATTAATAATTCTTTGAATCTTGAGATTGCTGCGGGGACTATAGTCCAATGGGCCTTTCAAGTGAACTCTTTTAGCCACTCTATATCCATGTGGGGGTATGGAATGTTAAAAATAGAATAGAAAGTGAAATGGTTTGGGGATGAGGACATACAGTGGGTGCTCATTTCTTAATTTGCTGTTTGAGGTATTATAGTAAGTGATACTAACTGCAGTACAAACAAGCCCCACATCCCACAGGCTTAAACTAATGAAGTTTGTTTCTTGATCATCAAAAGTTCAAGTGAGTATTTCTATCCAGTTCTAGGGCTTCAAAGCCCTACACTAGATCCCCTGCATCCTGCCAGAAGATAAGGGAAGAAAGAATGAGCATGGAGGATTGCATGAGACCAGACCTGAACCACTTACATTCCTCTAGCGAACCCTCAGTCATAGGGCTCCATGCACTAGATGAAGAAGAAACAGGACACGATAAACACACAGCAGTCTGCACCATTTTTATTTTAGTCTTTCTACCTTGGATTCATCTACCTCCTTGTGGCAGTGGCAACCTGATCCTGCTTTGGCTGTAAGTCACCACTTCTCTATCCCATATATTTTTAGGGAAGCAAAAACCCCTCTAAGGGCTGAGGGATTCTCTAAAGAGAAGATGCTTAAGCCAAGACCTTAAGAGTTAGTCAGGTGAAGATTTTGGATAAGAGAATCCCAACAAGTGAAAAGATTGTGCAGCACAATCCCAATGGAGGAGTGAATGCTATCTTTGGGAGGAAATGAGAAAAGGCTTACTGGTTCATAGAACGGAAGCCAGGAATGAAAATGGGGATGTAAGCATGGGTGAGATCCTTTGGCACATGGGTGAGGCCCTTTGGCACATGGGTGCAGTGTTAAAAATATTGGATTTAATATAAATCCTTGAATTGTAAGAACAATGGAAGAATGAAGAATTCTGAGATGCAAATAGCACTGATGATTTCTGTTTATAAAAATTTACATTGGTTACCCTGTGAAGAATGTATTTGGCTGACAAAGTATAGAGAGGACAGTTGGGAGCTTCACTGTGGTTGGAAAGACCAGGTAGACAGATACATAATAATCTGGAAAGAAAGGGAGGAATTATGGAATATGGATTAGAGGCTAATGATGGAATAAGTATAAACTTAAAAAGACTTTTGGCACTAACTGGACTTCAGAAGAGAGGCAAGTTCTGGACAGAGAGGAATCCAATTTTTATGGGGACTGAAGATTATGCAATTTGGGGGACCATTTTTCAGAAAAAAAAATGAACAGAATTAAAAGCACAAACTTAGGTATAAAAGGTAGTATTTATTTAGAGTGGGAAAAGATGTCACAACAAATTGCTGTAATGATGAAGATTCAGTTTCTTTCCTTCTGAGATTTCTTTAGGCAATTTGCCAGGAAATGCTTCCAAGGAAACGCTCCCTGGTTGTGACTTCCATTTTGCTCCATACCCAAAACATTGTACATTCCCTGAAAGCCTGCAACACTCAGAGAGGCCCATGAAAAGAGTGGCCTGGCATAACCACAACAACCTCCTTAGCTTTATAATAAACCTATCTCTGGGTTTCGATTCATCAGTTTTAGCATCACTGGGATCTAGTGGTGGTTAAAACAATGGGGAATAATTTTTTTTAAAATCACCTAGGAATAAAATAGAACATACACAAGTGAGGGTCAAATGAATGAATGAAAAGAATACAAAGAAACAAATTAAAGCAAAATCCTGAAGGACTCCAATATGGAGTAACCAACAAAAAAGGAAAAAAGAGTTGACAAAGAGGACTGAAGAAAAGAAAATCTATTAGATTGGGAAGAAGAGAAGCAGGAGTGTTGGATCACAGGAGCCAAGAATGTCTTGGGCAGGAAATGGTCAAGTTAGTTGAAGTCTGGTGAGTGATCCCTCACTGATACAGAATACGCAACTTCACTTCCTAAGTTTATTATCTGTAACCTCCACTATAATGGTGAAGTCCAAAAAAACAGGAGTTCTTGTCAGTTTTCTTCACTGCTGTGTCTCCAATACCTAGAACAGAACTTGGGTATGTAGTGGGCATTAAATAAATACACGAATGGGTAAGCAAATGAAAAAGAGATTGGGGGCGCCTAGGTGGCTCAGTTGGTTAAGCGACTGCCTTCGGCTTGGGTCATGATCCTGGAGTCCCTGGATCGAGTCCCGCATTGGGCTCCCTGCTCGGCAGGGAGCCTGCTTCTGCCTCTGACCCTCCCCCCTCTCATGTGCTCTCTCTCTCTCATTCTCTCTGTCTCAAATAAATAAATAAAATCTTTAAAAAAAAAGAAAAAGAAAAAGAGATTGAAGGTGTCAATTTTATCGAGTGGTGTGGTGCCTCTCATGACATTGAAAAGAGACTATCTCCTGGACTGATAAGACTCAAAGCCAGATTTGGTGTGTTTGGAAAAGTGAGTAGTTATAGAAAATGGATATCAGTGGAGCAGACAACTTTTTGAGAAATGTTGCTGTTAACAGAGGGCACACACCAAAAGAGTTAAGGGGGAGGGCGCCTGGGTGGCTCAGTTGGTTAAGCGACTGCCTTCGGCTCAGGTCATGATCCTGGAGTCCCGGGATCGAGTCCCGCATCGGGCTCCCTGCTCAGCAGGGAGTCTGCTTCTCCCTCTGACCCTCCCCCCTCTCATGCTCTCTATCTCATTCTCTCTCTCAAATAAATAAATAAAATCTTGAAAAAAAAAAAAGAAAAAAAAAGAGTTAAGGGGGAAGTAAAATCAAGGAAGATTCTTTTTTTAAGAATAGAGAGAGTTGATGGGGCGCCTGGGTGGCTCAGTCATTCAGCATCTGTCTTCGGCTCAGGTCATGATCCCAGGGTCCTGGGATCCAGCCCCGAGTTGGGCTCCCTGCTCGGATGCTTCTCCCTCTCCCCCTGCTTGTGTTCCCTCTCTTGTTGTGTCTCTCTCTATTAAATAAATAAATAAATATATATATATATATTAAAAAAAAAGAATAGAGAGAGTTGAGCAAACGATATTCTGGAAAGATCCACAATCCAGAGAGTGCAAAGTTATGAAAAAGTGGAAATGAATGTCACCCAGGGCACAGGTGAAGGAACTGCCTCAGGTGGAAATCTAGAAATTCTTAGAATTGCTTTTAACCTGGGTTTGATGTAATTACCGTCATTGCACACTAATGTGTGGACAATTATATGATTTTGGGGGGACATCAGTTATCCAGAACTCTGCTTTGGGATGCCATAGAGGCAACTGCTAACAGTTATTTCCTCACACTCCTTGCAATGGGACTGTTTTCTATTTCCCCCTAATAGTCAAATGACTTATAATGAATATATTTTACTCTCTGAGTAAAAATAAATCATAATAATATTTCCGAAAAAAAATATGCTCAAAATGATATGCTCCTCTCTGGGCTTGGGTTTACATATTCTCAGTGGTTTGCTAAGGGCCAATAACTTCTGACAGTCCTTGAGGATAGCACTGATTATCTGCTCAAATATGGCATTGTTCTGAATTGTCTTGTGCTGGATAATCTAAATATCATTTCTTTTATGATCTGGGATTTAAGCTTAAGGAAAATTACAAAATATGAAAAGCATGACTCTGTACAAGAGAGAAAAGTTTTATAGGGGGTATAAAAGTAAAACACAGTAAAGGACCCAATTGCTTGAGACTTCTCACTTCATGACAGCATCGGCATTAATTATCATCACTTGTGCTAATCCTAAACAGTTTTTTTTTTTAATTACATTGGTAGTATTTCAAAGAGCAAAAACACACTTGACAATAGATAAAATTGAATTTTAGTTAAATCCAAAGTGGATCATTGGAAACGTATTTATTTTTCTGTATACACACACACATACATACAGAGGCACACACAAGGCAGAATTTCTTAAGTTTCAACTAGACTATTGTTACGAGAATAATAAGAAACAAGGGTTTAAGAGTGATTTATGTTTTCAGTGCTGATCTGTATGCTCTGTTCCGTGTAAACTATGGAAAAGTTCCCAGTTTCAAATCTCAAACTCTTCTGGGTAACGGGAGCAGTGAAATTCTGCCATGCTATATTCAACGTCTGGGCAAAAGCAGAACATACTCGAAGGGATCATTTTGTATAAATATGCTTTCTTTAGCTGCTGTGGTGAGTCTAATGCCACTTCAGAGCTAGTTAGAGGAGTGTCATTCTTGTCGTCCTCAGAACAATGCCCAGACAGATACCCAGAAGAAACTGCAAATAAGAGCCTTAGGTTATCTTACTAAAGGAGAGCAGTGTTGGGCTAGCCCCCCACCCAGTCCTGTGTGTCTGAGATCCTGAAATTGAAGCCTAATGGGGTGTGTTGCCTGGTGGATGCATGGTGAAACTCTTCTTATTTAACTTACCTGCCCATGGACCACCTGAAATCCGGGAGGAAAAACAACTGTTCTTGTTGAAAAATTTAGAAAGAAGACTAGGGCGGAAGTTGTGCGGAGGTGCCCTGTACCTGGGCATGTGAATACAAGAGGGGTGTGGCTTGCAGACGAGTGACAGGATAATTGACAAATAGCAGGAATCCCTACCTCATGGCTTCTCCTCCCTCAGTTTGCTATGGGAGATACACAGATCCATGAATTTACCCAACCAGAATAGAAGCTCCTTGGAATGTCTCAAACGCTGTTGTTTTCTAAGAGCCTGGCACTTAGTAGGTGCTCAGCAGGGGGCAGTGTGACACAGTGGTTAGGAGCTTGGAAGTTATGCTGTCTCTGGGCCTCCTCTTCCTCATCTGCAACATGGGGATGATCAGTCATTTCATGGAGTCTTGCAAGATTAAATTAGATAATAGATGGTTAGCTTTGGCACCGAGTGAGTATTCAATAAATGGTAACATTTGTTCTTTCTATTTTTTAAATAATTATTATAAAATACTCCCCTCCAGCCCAGAACTCCCATCCAAACTCCAATCCTGCATATCTTTGTCTGGGAGGTCAGGGAAGGCTTCCAACTCACAATGTTCAAAATGTAACTCATGACCACCCTAACCAATCAATCTGATATCTGTCCGGCACTCCCTGCCTTAGTCAAAAGAGCAGCATCCAGGAAGTTTTGCAAACTCTCATGCTTAACACCTCCCTCCCCCGTGCTCCTGCCCACCAAACTAACCTGAGTGCTTTCGATTTTACCACCTACCTCTAGGAACATCCCACTTCTCTCTACTGCCCCCACCACCTCCACAGTCCAGGCACCATGTCCCCACCCTGGGGGCTGCGATGCAATCCTAACTGGTCTGCTCCTCACATCCTTTCTTGTCCCTCTCCAAACTGTCCTCCATATTGGCAGAAAGGTCCCTAGTGCAGGAACACAGATACCGCCTGTTGCCCCCTTTGTTTCTTCCCAGTGCTCTCAGAATGAGGACTAAGACGTGCCCACCATTACTCCAGCCTAAGCTTCCCAGACCTCCCTCTGCTTCCTCCTTCCTCTGGGCTCCACTCACTCCAGCTTGTTTCAGTTCCTCAAGGGGCCCTGATTTCCCTGGTCATGGGACATGAGCACCAGATGGGCCATCCCTCCCTGTCACACCCGCCTTGGCCTGTTGAACCCTACCCACCCCTCAGTTTTGTCCCTTCTTCAGAGGAAACGTCCTGAATAGATCTGTCTCCTTTTTTGTGTGTTCTTAGGGCACTGGTACCTCTCTCTGATGAGTGTTGATCACTGTTACAATGTCACAAACAGTTTTGTGGTTACTTGATTCATGTCTATTTTCCTCCAAGGTGTAAGTTCCACAAGGGCCAAGGATGAGAGAGAGAGAGACAGGATTTGGTTTTGTTCACTTTGGGATCCACATTGTCCAGCATAATGATGGATGTTCAATATGTGTACATGTGTGTGCACGCCTATTACACCCCAAAACTTACCCCAGGTTTTTATTCACTAGCCTCCCTCCATCTTTTCTCCAGCTATTTGGAATCCAGTGAAATCAGGGATTTCATTATGTATTGATGACAATGTCAAGCCAAATGATAATTGGGGCAAACTATTCTCTAACTTTGCTCTGGGTATTTTTTGTTCAGTGAAAGCCTTTAGTGCATATTACCGGAGGCCAGACTTCTCTTTGTTTCTATACAAATTCAGGCTCCAACACCCCCTAACTTTCTAAGTATGGTGTGCCTGCAGAGGGGAGCATCATAGAGAAGGAATATCAATCAGTGAGAAAAGCTGGAATAGCCAACAGCATACCCTCATTCTATGACTAGAATAAGGAACTGGTCTTGGAGGGCCCCCCATTAAGCCAAATATCAGGTGTTGTGTCTCAACAAAGACCAAGGATCAGGTAGAAAATTCAAACCAGAAAATAACTCAAAGAAGACATTTATATAAATGCTAAACCAGTGGTACAGGATGGTGAAGAGATGGAGAGAAGCTACTCATTTAGAGGACTTTGATTCAAGGGGATGTTAAGAGCTTCATCTAGGCATCAATTTTTGGTGGGTGGTAGAACGAAGGTTGTTTCTGGAAAAATGCACAAACCTTGGGGATGAATTCCTCTTAATATTGACGAAGAACAATACTTCCTAAATTTAATGCGCACACAGATCACCAGGGGATTCTGTTAACTATTTGCTTTCTGATTCGGTGGGTCTGAAGTAAGACCAGTGATTTTGTAGTTCTAACAAGTTCACAGGTGATGCCCATGCTGCTGGTTTGGGTTCCCCAGTTTGAGCAGTAGGTATGTAAAGCACTTCTACCAATCTTGGAGCAGATAGTACCCAGATGATTTCAATGCTGATATAAGCCATAGCCTAGGATGGTAAGTTTGCTGTGATCTCTCCTGAGTGCTCTGCCACTGGGGACCCAGGTCTATGCCAATGCTCTGTCAATGCAAGTCATTCTTAATTACTCAAAAAGAAAACTGGGCCACCATCAGCCTGAGAGGTACTGAGGTTAGGAAAGGGTTTCTTGATAGATCCTAGCATCTAGGACCTTGGGTTGTCCCTATAGCCAAGATGGTGCTCAGCACGCTTTGACACCTGCTAGCAGGTTGAGGCAAAGGTGATAGATGGAGATGAGGTGAGAATTAAGAATGGAAGATACCTATTAAAGGGAGATAAACAGAACAAATACCCAGTGAGTACTCTTCTCTCTCTATGTGCTATTTCATTTAAATGTCATTGTAGCTTTATGAAGAAGGAACTTCTTTTATTTGTATCTCCAATTTACACATGTGAAAACAGGGGCCTGAAGAGATTAAGAAATTTCCCCAAAGTTGTGCAGCTGGTTATTGAAGGAACCCAGATTCTGACCCATAAAGACTCACTTTAAGTCTATTGTTCTTAATCTGACTGCACATTTCCTGAGGAGCTTTGAGAAAATATCCATTTCTGAACCCTCAGTAATTCTTATTTCATTGCTATTAAAAAATAAAGAGACCTGTCTAATCAATTTAATGTATATCCAGTGTTGAATACAATTTCCCAGGCCCTGACTCTTAATTACTAGGATTTATTCCCTCCAAAAAGTAACTCAGCATTCAAGCCAAATAACTAGGAATGCTTGATAGGGTATTTTGAGAAGGCTGCATTTAGGGTCACAAAGTGCCCTTTACTAACTGTTGGCCCACTGAGCCCTGATCTTACAAGGCTGAAGGATGATTTCCAGACTCTATTTGCTAGGATTCTATGTGATAATAGCTATGTAGTGTTTACATCACCAGGAGACACTATTCTAAGCATTTACATACACCACCTCCTATCTTTCAAGAATGCCTGAAGTAGATACCTAGGAACATTCCCCATTGTACAGATGGGAAAAACTACGATCCTGCAAGGTTAAATGCCTTGCCTCCTTAGAGTCGGGCGGGGATTCAAACTCAAGCACACTGGCCCTAGGGTATGGGATAAGCCACTTTGCTGTACTCTGTCACTTCATGGGCTGTGCTTGCTTCATACTGGCTCAGATGATGCAGGTCTGCACTACCCCTCATGATGTGAGAGCAGAAAGGGGCTGAAAGAGATGCATTTTGTCACAGAATGGAGTCTATATTAGAGAATGGGGCTCAGTGCATAGAAATTTGGGAAGCAGATTTCCACTTAAAACCAGGAAAGATTTTTTGAGTGGGCAAAGCCATCCAGCAAAGGAAAGGGCTACTTTGGGCAGGAATAAGTTCTTCCATCACCAAGACATCAAATATTTCCTGGGTGCCTCCGTGGCAGTGATGTTGTTGAAAGCGTTCAGGAATTGGATTCAGGGTTGGCATGGATGCTGTCTGAGGTCTTTAGTCATGAGTAGCTGTGATCCTATGATCTGACTTCAGTCCTCAAACACTCAATCAGCAAGTAAGGGCTTGATCATTTACAGTTACACAGTGAGATATTTCCAGGAACGATTTCCCTGTAGCATTTTAATAAGTACTCTATAAATAATAATTTATTGAAGTTGCCTACTATGTTAGAAAAAGAATATATTAAAGAACCCGGGCTAATTGAAGCTGGCAGTTAAGTTCCCTGAATCGAAACCAATCGGTTTATCTACATGATTCTAAAGATTTGGGATGAAAACTGCTCATTATATTCCAACATCCTAATACCCAAAGATCCAGATGTTTCACAATATATTGACATAGCCTTCCAGGAAACCTATGTGCAACACTGAGTTGAAAATGTTCTGATACAATTAAAAATAAATTGGATCAGAAAGAGTCTTACTCTTCTTTGGCTGGGAGCTGAAGGTTTGAATTTGAAAGACACTGAAAGCTGTGTGACCCAAGTCAACACGATTGCTGGGTCTTTTTTGTTGTTGTTTGTCTTTTAAAGATTTTATTTATTTATTTATTTATTTATTTAAGAGTGGAGAGAGCAGGGGGATGGGCAGAAGGAGAGGGAGAGAGAGAATCTCAAGCAGACTCCACGCTGAGCACAAAGCCCGATTGTGGGGATTGATCTCATGACCTTGAGATCATGATCTGAGCTGAAATCAAGAGTCAGATACTTAACCACCTGAGCCATCCAGGTGCCCTATGATTGCTGGTTCTAACTTAGATGATCATACAGCTTGAATTGCCTGTGACTGTCCAATTCACATCTGCAGTCCCAGTGTAAAGTTTAACAGAGCATCCTTTTCCTCCCAAAAGAGTCCTGGTTGGACAATAAACTACACAGCTATTGTGTAATTTACACACCTAGTTACCCTAAAATGAGATACTGGATGGGGTACAATCTATTGGGGGCAAACCAGTCACTTGAGGAAGACACAGTTTCAGATGGCGACAGGGAATACAGACCAGGAGGCAGAATTGGGGCTTAAGGAGGAAGTGCTTTTCACCATTCCTGAAGCATTCTTTACCCTTGTGTGACTCAGTGATTTCACTTAGCTTGTTCCTTCAGCTCAACTTTTGTCTGTGTGTATGTGCATGCAAGGAATCACAACCTGGGCTCTCTGTATCTGTATGGTCTCTGTATGAGCTTGGATTATAAGTGAGATCATCGAGAGGTATAAACTTACAGTCATAAAATAAATAAGTCCCAGGGATATAATGTACAGCACGGTGACTACAGTTAATAATACTATATTGCATATTTGATGGTTGCTTAAAAAGATCTTAAATGTTCTCTTCACAAGGAAAAAAAATTGTAACTATGGTGATGAATGTTAACTAGTCTTATTGTGGTGATCATTTTGCAATATATACAAATACCAAAGCATTATGTTGTACACCTGAAACTAATATGATATATGTCAATTATATCTCAATTTAAAAAAAAACTACAGCCATCCGTTTTTCTTTAATTTTTCCCAAGTTGCATTATTGTAGTAGGGTAGTTATGGACACAGACACTAGAAAGGGACATAAGAGATACAAGATCCTCTGAAGATTTTGACTTCACTAAGAAAAGTGAGTGTGAATCAGGCTTGACAATTCAGTCTCTAATCTTTCCTCAGGCTTTTATAATAATGACTAACATTTCCGAGCATTTGGTTGAGTTATTCACACATGTTATTTTTAATGCTCATGCAATTCCTAGAGGATAGGTATTATCACTATCCCTACTTCGTAGCTGAAGAAAAGGACACTGGAAGCGATGGAGCAACCTGCTGAAGATTCCGCATTGAGCAGGTCATAGTGTCCAGATTCTAACCTAAGAAGCCTGACCCATGCTCCTCCTGACTAATACTCTATTTTGAGCAAAATGTTGTACACAGTTCATCAACAAGTATTTACCAAGGCCAACGGGGTAGGGAAAGCCGTAGGAGACAGCCCCTGCTGTCATGAAGCTCCCAGTGTCTGGGATGGATGGTCACCAGTCCAAGCAGCAGAGAGGCGGGATGCGGAAGTGCTCTGAGAGGTATAGACTCCCATGGGGAGAAGTGTGCCCATTTGAGGACATGATCAGAGGCTCCTGGAGAAGGGAGCACCAGGGTTGGTTTTAAGGAGAGAGAAAATGTGAAACAGGAATTAGAAGAATATGATGCCTGGCAGATGGAACAGCCTGGCGAATGGCATTGTCCTGAGGAATACATGGGAGTCTGGGTCCTCAGGTAATCCACTGGGGCTGGATTATTGTAAAGCTCAAGTTAATATGACTTATAGAGATGCCCCAAAATGGCCTCTGCTCCCTAATGCTCATCACACATTCTCTCCCTTGGGTTCCACTCTCCAGTCTCAGATTTTATAGGACCCCTGCTTCAAGGCAATATCGTCCATGATCTTCTTTCGTACTACAAGACCCTTTTCCTGGATGCCTTCTTCATCTATTTTGCTGTTGTTTGCCTCAAACATTGCTTCTTCGGGGAAGGCTTCTCTGATCTCCTGGGCCAGGTCATTTCTCTTTGCCATGCAGTTCAGTGGCTCCCCAGCAGGTACCCAGTGCTATGCACAGTTTGCTTGGTACAGAGCCAGAGGTCAAAACAACAAAATAAAATCAGACGAAAAGAGATGCATAGATTAGACATGCAGCTTTGAGTCAAGTTCAAAGACTGTTTCTATAGTGGTTCTAGCAAGAACCAGCTCAGTGTCTTTGAATATAGCCTGGGAGATATATGAGGAAGGGGGACTGCGGAGATATGGTCCTGGCGTGTGGACAGAAATCTCCTTCTAAACAATATGGAAGGAGAACTTAGAATTTCAGACTCCAAAGAATGGGAGAGGCTTGGAGTCCATCTAATCTAAGAAACCTCTTCCCCAAGCTTCTCAAACTTTCCTTGCAAGTACTCGGCCCTTTCTTCTTAAGGGAGTTTTCTCCTGTTTCTTCTGAGAAACCTACACTAGGAACTGGATTCAGTCGGTCAGTTAGGTGTTCATCGATCAACTGAGCACCTGTAATGCACTGTGTACATACAGGATCCAAGGATGAGCATGGCTCCTTTCCTATCCTAGTAAAGACGAGAGGCTGATAAAGGAAACAGACACTTGAAACAGAGGATAAAACCTGTTTAAATATTGAGTCCCCTTTTCTCATTAGGCCCATTTTGGCCTCTGACAGTACAGAGTTGACCAGTCAACCTCCTTTTATGTGAAAACATCTATCATGTTTCCCCAAAGACTTGCCTACGTATTCTTCTGATATGAGGCAATCATTTCATATTTTCTGCATTAGTTGTGGCCACCGATACTCTCATGAAGATCTATAAATGTCAGCTTGTTCTTTCCCAATGTACTTAACGTACTTCTTTAGATGTGCGTGTGTTGAAGTGGTGGTAATGGAGGGGGTATGTGATAAACAGATGCAACGGGAAATTCAGTAAGAACACGCAGAACTGTTCATGTTTCTCAATTATAAGTTAAAAGGCAGAGCCTTGGGGACTGGATTTTCTTAACTTTGGGGAAAGTGTGATGTAATAATCATTCCTTCTTTCTGAAGAAATGAAGAGAAATGAGTGGTTTGTTCAGCTCGTGATATAAAAAAGTCAACTGGAAAGTGATATTTTATTAGAACCATAAGTTTTGTTTGAGAAATTTTTAAATCCAGAGTTTATTTTCCTTTGGTATTGCTGTAGAGAGTCAACAGAAATTGAGATAATTTTTTTCTTGTATTTGTGCCCACTTATTAAACACACATGTGAGCAAGATTCTTTGCATAGGTGCAAAAGGGATTAGAAATGGGGGGGAAAGGTGCAATTTGGTCCATTGACCTGTTTCCCTGCCCTCAGGACTCTTTCAAACAGCTGTGAGAAAGAGGAGGAGGAGGAAGGAGGTAATTTAGCAGTTCATATCCAGATGTTCATTTCAAACACACCCTGAACAACTTTTGCATGGTTTATTTCATTTTCTGAAACCATTTTTCACAAGCCTGTTTTCTCAGCTGGGAAACTTCTGGTGTAGTCTTTTCAAACAAATATTGCGTTTGGCATTACAAGAAAAAAAAAAGAGCTTTTGAGACATTCAAAGGGCAATCTGTTTGCCTTGGTCTGCAGAAGCAAGACTACAAGAATGTGGGCATTTTGTACCACCCAAAGTATAGGTGGGAAAGTTCCACATTCACATTCCATTTACATGGAAATTGGAGATCTCCTTTAGCTTGATCACTGTAATACTTTGCCATGTTTTAGGTTGACCTGAAGTGCTGGAGATGAGAAATCTGGCTGCAGACAAACAGGGTCTGTGGACGAATCCTCCAGGATTAACACTAAACTAGAATCTTCCACATGGCACTCCATACACAGTAGTTTATTAAAAAACAAAAACAAAACAAAACAAAAAAACGTGTGTGCTGTTCTACTTCCACCCATCTTCTTAAGTAAAATGGGAAGAATTAGAAGCAAAATATTTCTGAATGCCAATGAATCTTTTAGGCAGAATCCCATAAGCTATCATCCCCATGGTCCCATTCACCTCAAGGTGTGGGTCCTGGCAGCAGATTGCTCCACTAGAGTCATGGGAGTTGGGGTCTAGGACATCCCATTGCCCCACTACCAAGTGGAGCTGGTTTCCTGGCCAACTGTAGGATATTCCCCCTTCAGGGTTGAACCAAACCTGGAAATAGCCTCAGAAGGGAATGGGCAGCCTAAAAGGATGAGTCCAAAGGGAAAGACTAAGACTTGTCTCTTTAAAGAAAGGAAATCAAGCCATGAAGGTAAAGGGAATCAGAAGAAACAATAGAGAAAAGTTTTAATGTTGATGAAATAGAAAATTCAAGTGTTTAAAACCAAAACTGTGTCTTGGGTAAGGTTCTTAAACTTCCTGAGACTCAGTTTTCCCACTTTTAGAATTAGACACCTGAGTCCTCAGACTAGAGTGTTAAAATGGGGATTGAGTATAAAAATGCTTCATGCGGTGCCAGGCATATAATAGGTCTTCATTATTGGTTAGTTCTCTGCACCACATTCCCTTGACTTAAAGAGAATAGCAGAATAATGGGAGAAGTCTGTATTTCTGTAACTGTTTCTGTTGAAAATCTTTGTGTGTCTCTGAGATATTAAAGAAGATATCCAGGAAGGGTAGCCCAAGACGGTGATACAGGAACACCTTGACCTCACCTCCTCCCAGGACACGTAAGATCTGCGGCGACCTAGGCTGAGACAATAGCCTCTGAAAAAGACCTGACAGCTTGTGGAGCAGTTCCTTCCCATGGAGAAAACATGAAAAGGGCCACATCTGAGGTAGGTAGGAGAGGTTGAGACTAAGTCTTGCCATACCTCACAACCCTGGGGAGGCCCACAACTGGGCGGGAACTCAAAAACCTGGAGCGTCTCCCTCAGGAGTGAAAGGTTTGTACCCTGCATCAGGCACCCCAACTTTTAAGACTTGCACCTGAGACATGAGCCCCCAAAACATCTGGCTTTGAAAACCAATGGGGCCTGCATGCCTGCGACCCAAACAGCCCAGACGAACTGGCCAGCGCCACTTAAAGCCTCGTATGGGTTCATTTACCCCAGGGCTGGTGCAGAAGCAGCCACTTGAAAAGCGCCCAGACTTGAGGGTGATTCATTCGCTGATCTAAAGCTGTCTGGAGAGGCCAGGCCTGTTGGGAGAATCTTCAGGACAGAAGGCGCTGGTGGGGGCCGCTTCTGTGCTCTCCCCCTTCCTTGCTAAAACCTGCGGGTGTCTTTTTGTCTTGTTTTGTTTTCCTTTTTCCTATTTCTCTCTCTCTTTCGTCCTTCTCTTTTTTTGTCTTTCTCCACAAAAAGGTGCCATCTTTATCCTCCAACTGGTGGGCGCCAGCTTGGCACCCTCCCTCAGCCTCGCGAGAGCTCACTGGCACACCCCCAGAAAGATGCTCAGACTCTCATAGGGAGCCCCAGGGTTTGTGCTGGGCTTCTACTTGTGGTCCCACAGCACTATACAGGTACACCTCAGAGGTATTGCGGGTTCCTGGCCACTGTGACAAAGCAAATCTCGCAATAAAGTGAGTCAAATGAAATTTCTGGTTCCCCAGTGCATATAGGAGTTACGTTTACACCACACTGTAGTCTACTAAGTGTGCAATAGCACTATGTGTAAGAAAAAAAAAAAGTATACACCTTAATTAAAAAACACATTTTTGCTAAAAAATGCTAACCATCATCTGAGCTTTCAGTGAATAGGAATCACAGATCACCATAACAAATATAACAACTTCGAGTAAGTTTGAGATATTGTGAGGATTACCAAAATGTGACACAGAGACATGAAGTAGTAAGCAAGTACTCTTGGAAAAATGGCACCGACAGACTTGCCACAAACCTTCGATCGGTTAAAAAAACCACAGTGTCTGCGAGGCACAATAAAGTGAGGTATACCGGGGCCCCTGAGTGGCTCAGTCGTTAAGCGTCCGCCTTCGGCTCAGGTCATGATCCCGGGGTCCTGGGATCGAGCCCCACATCGGGCTCCCTGCTCCGTGGGGAAGCCTGCTTCTCCCTCTCCCACTCCCCCTGCTTGTGTTCCCTCTCTCACTATGTCTCTCACTGTCAAATAAATAAATAAAAAATCTTAAAAAAAAAAAATGAGGTATACCTTGTGAGAGAAGATTCCAAAGCGAAGGAAGCAGTGCTAAGAGAGTCATTAAAAATAGTGTCTGGAGGATAATGAGGTGCAAGTCTCCTGTTTCAATACAGTTTCAATTTTTGGAACACCGTGGACTTTTGACTTTTGTCAGTTGTAACTTGTCAATTGCACCTGGACCACCTTCTGGAACACACCCATCAACTTTGGACTGAAACAGAGATAATGTAATACCTGTTAGCTAAATAGCCAATGGTGTATTAGAGATTCAATTTAACTCTGTCAGCTCCAATTGTAATTCCTTCAAAACAAGTTATGTAACCTTGTGGTCTCTGTCTTTATAAGCCTGCACTCCCTACTTGCAATTCGGAACACACTTTCGATTTCGGTCGACTCTGTGTCTCCCAGATTGCAATCCCTCAAACCCCAAATAAACACTTTTGGTTGCTTTACAGCTTTGTCGTCTTCTTGCTCGACAGCTTGTATATATTTGCATACTTTAAAAGCTGCTGCCTGAGGATCTGGCTTCCAATCAGCCTGAATCTAAGTACTGACTGAGATTCCCCCCTTTGGGGACACTGACAGGTCTTGGCACGCCCTCAACAATGCAAGCTGTTAAAACTAAAATAGGCTGCTCAGACAATCACCAAGTTTCAAGAGACAACCAAGAGTTAGGGCAAAGTTGAATGGTAAGTTTCATTTCCGACATGAGGCTACCCCTTCAAGACTGGGAAAAGATATCCAGCAAGCTGTTGGGTTCACAGATCTCAACGGCAGGAGAGAAATCTGCCAGGAGGACAGAGATTCAAGAGTTACAAGCACAGAGGTGATGACCAGATGCCTGGGAGCATCTGAGATCACCTAAGAGGCTACAGAAATCGGGCGGGAAAAGCACAGGAACAGAGAACTCGGGCCATCCGCATCTGAGGAGCTGTGACATCAGAGGACCCTGCAGAGACAATGGAAAAGCAAACTGAACAAGAATATTGAAAGTGGAAATTAATGAGGACGAGGCCAAGAACATTTCTGAAAGAAACAAGGGAGGATTTTCTAAATTTTACAGTAAATGTTTATAACTTAAAATGTAAGATATTTTAGAAATAATAACAGTTGCCTAAAATCACATATGATACCACGAAATGCCGGGAAATGAGAGAAGAGATGAAAAAATAAAATGTGCTAAATTTCTCGACCAAAATAGGATTGAGTCAAAGGCTATTGTTTCTTCTTGACCTTGATAATTAGAGGAATATCAGATCAAGTATGTTATTTTGCAAAATTCAGTAGAAACAAAAACAGGATGATTCCTCCCAAATTACTGCAGGAGATTAAAGAAATCAAAGCAGAGTTCAACTAGCAAAAGACAGGAAATAGGGGAAAATGGTAGGAAAGCATGAAATACAGAAAACATAGGATCACAGAAGGAAGCCGGAATTTATCTCTTATGACAACAAATGTAAATGATTATAACACCACAATATTTAGAAACCACTGGTTCAGGTGAGAAACAAAAATACACCTCTTGGAAGACACAATTTTTAAAAATGGCTCAGGAGGTTTAAACACAGTATTTGGAAAATGTGTATCAGGAAAATGCAATTAAGAACAACATAGATGTGTCAGTATTAATATCAGATAGAGCAGACTCCTGGGTGGAAAAACATACAAATAGGACAAGAGTTAATTTACCAGGAGTTATATTCCATTATGAATAAGTAACTACTATTCTCTGCTAGTCTCAGTAGCTGAGTAATAAATATGCCAATTAAACTTTTAGAAATTCGAAGGGAATTTTTTGTTTGGAATATATACATTACTCTCAACTAGACACATTATACAGACAAAATAGGTAAAGATAGAGAAAGCTTTATTAATGTGATAAGAACACACAAACATGCACACTACACCTAGAGAATGAAACTCATCTGGCCAGCTATGTTTCAGATCTTTTTCCCTCTGAATTTCAAGGAACTCCTCCTAGGACCAATTTCATTTCCCTTAGGGTATGGTTTTCATAAGAATATGAAATTATTTCTCCATTTTGTCCTACCATATGGTCACACTTCTCTGACGACATTTGGGACTCAGCACTATGGATGTGTTCCCATACGTGCAATAGGATTTTTGCTAAAAAGATCCTAAACTCTTTTTCTACAAATAAGTGCAAACTCTTCTGAGTCTCACAGACTCTCTAGGTTCCCATTTTACAAGTAAACTCTTGGGAATATCCATTTAATCTATCTTCACAGAAAGCTCTAGGAAAACTGCGTTTTAATGTCTCGCTGTATTGAATATCTTTCCAAGACCTAACTCCTGCAAAGACTTTTAGAGGAACTCATTCACATTACCCATGCTAGAAGAAACATGTGAGGACACACAGTCATCTCTTACACCAGTGAACTATCTGGTACATTGCTCACAAAGGATGAGTTGGCTCTACTATCAGGAGTAGAAATTGGCTGATGGTCCAGATGGGCACTTGCTAAATACATCTGGATAAGTCCTCAAAATTGCAATCCGTGTTTTTTTCTCCTGACCACAATAGTCTTAAAATACCTTTGAATTGTCAGAATAGTTGTAAAACAGCCCTTCTCTGGCTCATTACCCACGTGCCAGAATTGGGAAAACTCACTCAAGACTTCCCTACCCTATATGATCTCACTCATATGAGGAATTCTTAATTGCAGGAAACAAACTGAGGGTTGCTGGAGTGGGGGGTGGGGTGGGAGGGATGGGGTGACTGGGTGATAGACACTGGGGAGGGTATGTGCTCTGGTAAGCGCTGTGAATTGTGCAAGACTGTTGAATCT